>NC_092373.1:91954170-92315521 GCF_030028105.1 Mobula birostris
AACAGGTATTAGTGACAATGAGAGAGTGGGGGAAATGGGTTTTGTGACAATGACAGAGTGGGGATAGGTATTAGTAACAATGTGAGAGTGGGGATGGGTACTAGTGACAATGAATGTGGGGAATAGGTATTAGTGACAATGAGAGAATGGGCAAACAGGTATTAGTGTCAATGAGAGCGGGGGACTGGGTATTAGTGACAATGAGAGTGGGGGAATGGGTATTAGTGACAATGAGAGAGTGGGCAAACAGGTATTAGTATCAATGAGAGTGGGGGACTGGGTATTAGTGACAATGAGAGAGTGGGGACGGGTATTATTGACAATGAGAGAGTGAGGGATGGGGTATTAGTGACTATGAGAAAGTGGGCGAATGGGTATTAGTGACAATGAGAGAGTGGGGGAAGGGGTATTAGTGACTATGAGACAGTGGGCGAATGGGTATTAGTGACAATGAGAGAGTGGGGGAACAGGTATTAGTGACAGTGGGAGAGTGGGGGAATGGGTATTAGTGAAAGTGAGAGAGCGGGGGGACGGGTTATTAGTAACAATGAGATAGTGGGCTAACAGGTATTAGTGACACAGAGAGTGGGCGATCGGGTATTAGTGACAGGGAGAGAGTGGGTTATTGTGTATTAGTGACAATGAGAGAGTGGTGAAATGGATATTAGTGACAATGAGAGATTGGGGGAATGGGTATTAGTGACAATGTGAGAGTGAGGATGGGTATTAGTGACAATGAGAGAGTGGGGAAAGGGGTATTAGTGACAACAAAAGTGGGGGAATGGGTATTAGTGATAATGAGAGAGTGGGGATGGGTATTAGTGACTATAAGAGAGTGGGGGAATGGGTATAAGTGCCAATTAGAGAGCGGGGAAAGGGGTATTTGCAACATTGACAGAGTGGGGGCAATGGCTATTAGTGACAATGGGAAAGTGGGGAAAGAGGTAGTAGTGACGAGAGAGTAGGGAAAGGGGTATTGGTGACAATGATAGAGTGGGCGAACGGGTATTATTGTCAATGAGAGAGTGAGGGAAGGGGTATTAGTGACTATGAGACATTGGGGGAATGGGTATTAGTGACAATGAGAGAGTGGGGACAGGTATTAGTGACAATGAGAGAGTGGGGAAAGGGGTATTAGTGACATCAAAAGTGGGGGAATGGGTATTAGTGATAATGAAAGAGTGGAGACGGGTATTAGTGACAATGAGAGTGGGGGGATGTCTATTAGTTACAATGGGAGAATGGGGATGGGCATTAGTGACAATAAGAGAGTGGGGGAATGGGTATAAGTGCCAATGAGAGAACGGGGAAAGGGGTATTTGCGACATTGAGAGAGTGGGGGCAATGGCTATTAGTGACAATGAGAAAGTGGGGATGGGTATTAGTGACAATGAGAGAGTGGGAATGGGTATTAATGATAATGAGAGAGTGGGGATGGGTATTAATGACAATGAGTGTGTGGGGACAAGTATTAGTGAAAATGTGAGTAGGCAAACAGGTATTCGTAACAATGAGACTGTGGGGGAATGGGTATTAGTGACAATGAAAGAGGGAAAATGGCTATGAGTGACAAATGGAAAGTGGGGACAGGTATTCGTGACAATGAGAGATTGAGGATAGATATTAGTGACAATGAGAGAGTGGGCAAACAGGTATTAGAGACAATGAGGGTGGGAGATTGGGTATTAGTGACAATGAGAGAGTAGGCCAAAAGGTATTAGTGACAATGAGAGGATGGGGACGGGTATTAGTCACAATGAGACAGTGGGGATGAGTATTAGTGACAATGAAAGAGGGAAATGGGTATTAGTCACAATGAGAGAGTGGGGATGGGTATTAGTGACAATGAGTGAGTAGGGAATGGGTATTAGTGACAATGAAAGTGGGGGAATGGCTAATAGTGACAATGGGAGAGTGGGGACAGGTATTAGTGACAATGAATGTGGGGAACAGGTATTAGTGACAATGAGAGGATGGGGACGGGTATTAGTCACAATGAGACAGTGGGGATGAGTATTAGTGACAATGAAAGAGGGGAATGGGTATTAGTCACAATGAGAGAGTGGGAAAGGGTATTTGTGCCAATGAAGGGTGGAATGGGTATTAGTCACAAGGAGAGAGTGGGGATGGGTATTAGTGACAATGAGTGAGTAGGGAATGGGTATTAGTGACAATGAAAGTGGGGGAATGGCTAATAGTGACAATGGGAGAGTGGGGACAGGTATTAGTGACAATGAATGTGGGGAACAGGTATTAGTGACAATGAGAGGATGGGGACAGGTATTAGTCACAATGAGACAGTGGGGATGAGTATTAGTGACAATGAAAGAGGGAAATGGGTATTAGTCACAATGAGAGAGTGGGAAAGGGTATTCGTGCCAATGAAGGGTGGAATGGGTATTAGTCACAAGGAGAGAGTGGGGACGGGTATTAGTGACAATGAGTGAGTGGGGAATGGGTATTAGTGACAATGAAAGTGGGGGAATGGCTAATAGTGACAATGGGAGAGTGGGGACAGGTATTAGTGACAATGAATGTGGGGGAACAGGTATTAGTGACAATGAGAGAGTGGGTGATTGTGTATTAGTGACAATGAGAGCGTGGTGGAATGGATATTAGTGACAATGAGACAGTGGGCAAACAGGTATTAGTGACAACGAGAGAGTGGGGATGGGTATTAGTGACAATGAGACAGTGAGCGAATGGGTATTAGTGACAATGACAGTGTGGGGGGACAGGAATTAGTGACAATGAGAGAGTGGATGAACAGGTATTAGTGACAATGATAGAGTGGGAGGACGGGTATTCGTGACAGTGAGAGAGTGTGCGAATGGGTATTAGTGACAGTGAGACAGTGGGTGAACGGGTATTAGTGACAGTGAGAGTGGGAGGACGGGTATTCGTGACAGTGAGAGAGTGTGCGAATGGGTATTAGTGACAGTGAGACAGTGGGTGAACGGGTACTAGTGACAGTGAGAGTGGGAGGACGGGTATTCGTGACAGTGAGAGAGTGTGCGAATGGGTATTAGTGACAGTGAGACAGTGGGTGAACGGGTACTAGTGACAGTGAGAGTGGGAGAATGGGTATTAGTGACAATGAGAGAGTGGGCAAAAAGGTATTAGTGACAATGAGGGACTGAGAGAATGGGTATTAGTGACAATGAGAGAGTGGGGACGGGTATTAGTGACAATGAGAGAGTGGGGACAGGTATTAGTGACAATGAGAGAGTGGGGACAGGTATTAGTGACAATGAGAGTAGGCAAACAGGTATTCGTGACAATGAGACTGTGGGGGAATGGGTATTAGTGACAGTGAGAGAGTGGGGAAAGGGCTATTAGTAACAATGAGACAGAGGTCGAATGGATACTAGTGACAATGAGAAAATGGATGTACGTGTACTGGTGACAATGAGAGACTGGGCGAATGGGTTTTAGTGAAAGTGAGCGAATGGGGGAACGGGTATTCGTGACAGTGAGATAGTGCGCGAAGGGGTATTAGTGACAGCGAGAGAGTGGGGGAAGGGGTATTAGTGACAGTGAGAGAGTGGGGACGGGTATTAGTGGCAATGAGAGAGTGGGGATGGTTATTACTGACAATGAGAGTGGGGGGATGGCTATTAGTGACAATGAGACAGAGGTCGAATGGGTACTAGTGACAATGAGACAGTGGACGTACGAGTACTAGTGACAATGAGAGCGTGGGTGAACGGGTACTAGTGACAATGAGAGAGTGGGCGAACGTGTATTAGTGACAATGATAGAGTGGGCGAATGGTTATTAGTGACAGTTAGAGAGTGGGCAAACGGGTATTAGTGATAGTGAGCGAATGGGGGAACGGGTATTAGTGACAGTGTGATAGTGCGCGAAGGGGTATTAGTGACAGTGAGAGAATGGGGGAACGGCTATGAGTGACAATGAGAGAGTAGGGGAACGGGTATTAGTGACAATGGGAGATTGTGGATGGGTATTAGTGACAATAAGACAGTGGGCGAATGGGTATTAGTGACAGTGAGAGAGTGGGGGAATGGGTATTAGTGACAGTAAGAGAGTGGGGAAAGGGGTATTAGTGACAATGATACAGTGGGGTAATGGGTACTAGTGACAATGAGACTGTGGGCGAATGGGTATTAGTGACAGTGAGAGAGTGGGGATGGGTACTAGTGACAATGAGTGTGGGGGATGGGTATTAGTGACAATGAGAGAGTGGGGACAGGTATTAGTGAGAGTGAGAGAGTGGGGTCGGGTATTAGTTACAATGAGAGTGGGCGAACGGGTATTAGAGACAATGACTGTGGGAGAACAGGTATCAGTGACAATGAGAGTGTGAGGACATGTACTATTGACAAAGAGAGAGTGGGGATGGGTATTAATGAGAATGAGAAAGTGGGGACAGGTAGTAGTGACGAAGAGAGTGGGGGAATGAATATCAGTGACAATGAGAGAGTGGGGATGGGTATTAGTGACAATGAGAGAGTAGGGACGGGTATTAGTGAAAATGAGAGTAGGCAAACAGGTATTCGTAACAATGAGACTGTGGGGGAATGGGTATTAGTGACAATGAAAGAGGGGGAATGGCTATGAGTGACAATGGGAAAGTGGGGACTGGTATTAGTAACAATGAGAGAGTGGGTACATGTCCTAGTGACAAAGAGAGATTGAGGATAGGTATTAGTGACAATGAGAGAGTGGGCAAAAAGCTATTAGTGACAATGAGACAGTGGGGAGAGTATTCGTGACAATGAAAGAAGGAAATGGGTATTAGTCACAATGAGAGAGTGGGAATGGGTATTTCTGACAATGAAGGGGGGAATGAGTATTAGTCATAATGAGAGAGTGAGGACGGGTAATAGTGACAATGAGAGAGTGGGGATGCATATGAGTGACAATGAGAGTGGGGGAACAGGTATTACTGACAATGAGACAGTGGGCGAACAGGTATTAGTGACAATGAGACAGTGGGCGAACGGGTATTAGTGACATTGAGAGTGGGGGGACGGGAGTTAGTGACAGTGAGAGTGGGAGAATGGGTATGAGTGACAATGAGAGACTGGGGACGGGTATTAGTCACAATGAGAGAGTGGGGACGAGTATTAGTGACTATGAGAGTGGGGGAATGGGTATTAGTGAGAATGAAAGTGGGGGAATGGGTATTAGTGAGAATGAAAGTGGGGGAATGGCTATTAGTGACAATGGCAGAGTGGGGACGGGTATTAGTGACAATGAATGTGGGGGAACAGGTATTAGTGACAATGAGAGAGTGGGGGAAATGGGTTTTGTGACAATGACAGAGTGGGGATAGGTATTAGTAACAATGTGAGAGTGGGGATGGGTACTAGTGACAATGAATGTGGGGAATAGGTATTAGTGACAATGAGAGAATGGGCAAACAGGTATTAGTGTCAATGAGAGCGGGGGACTGGGTATTAGTGACAATGAGAGTGGGGGAATGGGTATTAGTGACAATGAGAGAGTGGGCAAACAGGTATTAGTATCAATGAGAGTGGGGGACTGGGTATTAGTGACAATGAGAGAGTGGGGACGGGTATTATTGACAATGAGAGAGTGAGGGATGGGGTATTAGTGACTATGAGAAAGTGGGCGAATGGGTATTAGTGACAATGAGAGAGTGGGGGAAGGGGTATTAGTGACTATGAGACAGTGGGCGAATGGGTATTAGTGACAATGAGAGAGTGGGGGAACAGGTATTAGTGACAGTGGGAGAGTGGGGGAATGGGTATTAGTGAAAGTGAGAGAGCGGGGGGACGGGTTATTAGTAACAATGAGATAGTGGGCTAACAGGTATTAGTGACATAGAGAGTGGGCGATCGGGTATTAGTGACAGGGAGAGAGTGGGTTATTGTGTATTAGTGACAATGAGAGAGTGGTGAAATGGATATTAGTGACAATGAGAGATTGGGGGAATGGGTATTAGTGACAATGTGAGAGTGAGGATGGGTATTAGTGACAATGAGAGAGTGGGGAAAGGGGTATTAGTGACAACAAAAGTGGGGGAATGGGTATTAGTGATAATGAGAGAGTGGGGATGGGTATTAGTGACTATAAGAGAGTGGGGGAATGGGTATAAGTGCCAATTAGAGAGCGGGGAAAGGGGTATTTGCAACATTGACAGAGTGGGGGCAATGGCTATTAGTGACAATGGGAAAGTGGGGAAAGAGGTAGTAGTGACGAGAGAGTAGGGAAAGGGGTATTGGTGACAATGATAGAGTGGGCGAACGGGTATTATTGTCAATGAGAGAGTGAGGGAAGGGGTATTAGTGACTATGAGACAGTGGGCGAATGGGTATTAGTGACAGTGAGAGAGCAGGGAAAGGGGTATTAGTGACAATGAAAGTGGGGTAATGGGTACTAGTGACAATGAGACTGTTGGCGAACGGGTATTAGTGACAGTGAGAGAGTGGGGATGGGTACTAGTGACAATGTGTATGGGGGAATGGGTATTAGTGACAATGAGAGAGTGGGGACAGGTATTAGTGAGAGTGAGAGAGTGGGGACAGGTATTAGTGAGTGTGAGAGAGTGGGGTCGGGTATTAGTTACAATGAGAGTGGGCGAACGGGTATTAGAGACAATGACTGTGGGAGAAAGGGTATCAGTGACAATGAGAGAGTGGGGACCTGTACTATTGACAAAGAGAGAGTGGGGATGGGTATTAGTCAGAACGGGAGAGTGGGGACAGGTATTAGTGATGATGAGAGTGGGAGGATGAGTATCAGTGACAATGAAAGAGTGGGGGAACGGGTATTAGTGACAATGAGAGAGTGGGGATGGGTATTAGTGACAATGAGAGAGTGGGAATGGGTATTAATGATAATGAGAGAGTGGGGATGGGTATTAATGACAATGAGTATTTGGGGACAGGTATTAGTGAAAATGAGAGTAGGCAAACAGGTATTCGTAACAATGAGACTGTGGGGGAATGGGTATTAGTGACAAATGGAAAGTGGGGACAGGTATTACTGACAATGAGAGAGTGGGGATAGATATTAGTGACAATGAGACAGTGTGGACATGTCTTAGTGACAATGAGAGATTGAGGATAGATATTAGTGACAATGAGAGAGTGGGCAAACAGGTATTAGAGACAATGAGGGTGGGAGATTGGGTATTAGTGACAATGAGAGAGTAGGCAAAAAGGTATTAGTGACAATGAGAGGATGGGGACGGGTATTAGTGACAATGAGACAGTGGGGAGAGTATTAGTGACAATGAAAGAGGGAAATGGGTATTAGTCACAATGAGACAGTGGGAAAGGGTATTTGTGCCAATGAAGGGTGGAATGGGTATTAGTCACAAGGAGAGAGTGGGGTCGGGTATTAGTGACAATGAGTGAGCGGGGAATGGGTATTAGTGACAATGAAAGTGGGGGAATGGCTAATAGTGGCAATGGGAGAGTGGGGATGGGTATTAGTGACAATCAATGTGGGGGAACAGGTATTAGTGACAATGAGAGAGTGGGTGATTGTGTATTAGTGACAATGAGAGAGTGGTGGAATGGATTTTAGTGACAATGAGACAGTGAGCGAATGGGTATTAGTGACAGTGAGACAGTTGGTGAACGGGTATTAGTGACAGTGAGAGTGGGAGGACGGGTATTCGTGACAGTGAGAGTGGGAGAATGGGTATTAGTGACAATGAGAGAGTGGGCAAAAAGGTATTACTGACAATGAGGGACTGGGAGAATGGGTATTAGTGACAATGAGAGAGTGGGGACGGGTATTAGTGACAATGAGAGAGTGGGTGAATGGGTATTACTGAGTATGAGAGAGTGGGGACAGGTATTAGTGACAATGAGAGAGTGGGGACAGGTATTAGTGACAATGAGAGTAGGCAAACAGGTATTCGTGACAATGACACTGTGGGGGAATGGGTATTAGTGACAGTGAGAGAGTGGGGAAAGGGCTATTAGTAACAATGAGACAGAGGTCGAATGGGTACTAGTGACAATGAGAAAGTGGACGTACGTGTACTGGTGACAATGAGAGACTGGGCGAACGGGTACTAGTGACAATGAGAGAGTGGGTGAACGGGTATTAGTGACAGTGAGAGAGTGGGCAAACGGGTATTAGTGACAGTGAGCAAATGGGGGAACGGGTATTAGTGAGTGTGACAGTGCGCGAAGGGGTATTAGTGACAGTGAGAGAATGGGGGAACGGCTATGAGTGACAATGAGAGAGTAGGGGAACAGGTATTAGTGACAATGGGAGAGTGTGGATGGGTATTATTGACAATGAGACAGTGGGCGAACGGGTATTAGTGACAGTGAGAGAGTGGGGGGATGGGTATTAGTGACAGTAAGATAGTGTGGAAAGCGGTATTAGTGACAATGATACAGTGGGGTAATGGGTACTAGTGACAATGAGACTGTGGGCGAACGGGTATTAGTGACAATGAGAGAGTGGGGACAGGTAATAATGAGAGTGAGAGAGTGGGGACGGGTATTAGTGAGTGTGAGAGAGTGGGGTCGGGTATTAGTTACAATGAGAGTGGGGGAACAAGTATTAGAGACAATGACTGTGGGAGAACAGGTATCAGTGACAATGAGAGTGTGGGGATGGGTATTAGTGACAATGAGAGAGTAGGGACAGGTATTCGTGAAAATGAGAGTAGGCAAACAGGTATTCGTAACAATGAGACTGTGGGGGAATAGGTATTAGTAACAATGAAAGAGGGGGAATGGCTATGAGTGACAATGGGAAAGTGGAGACTGGTATTACTGACAATGAGACAGTGGGCGAACGGGTATTAGTGACAATGAGACAGTGGGCGAACGGGTATTAGTGACAGTGAGAGTGGGGGGAAGGCAATTAGTGACAGTGAGAGTGGGAGAATGGGTATGAGTGACAATGAGAGACTGGGGATGGGTATTAGTCACAATGAGAGAGTGGGGATGGGTATTTGTCACAATGAGAGAGTGGGAATGAGTATTAGTGACAATGAGAGATTGAGGATAGGTATTAGTGACAATGAGAGAGTGGGGACATGTCTTAGTGACAATGAGAGAGTGGGCAAAAAGCTATTAGTGACAATGAGTGAGCGGTGAATGGGTATTAGTGACAATGAAAGTGGGGGAATGGCTAATAGTGACAATGGGAGAGTGGGGATGGGTATTAGTGACATCAATGTGGGGGAACAGGTATTAGTGACAATGAGAGAGTGGGTGATTGTGTATTAGTGACAATGAGAGAGTGGTGGAATGGATATTAGTGACAATGAGACAGTGGGCAAACAGGTATTAGTGACAACGAGAGAGTGGGGATGGGTATTAGTGACAATGAGACAGTGAGTGAATGGGTATTAGTGACAATGACAGTGTGGGGGAACGGGAATTAGTGACAATGAGAGAGTGGATGAACAGGTATTAGTGACAATGATAGAGTGGGCGAATGGGTATAATTGACAGTGAGAGAGTGTGCGAATGGGTATTAGTGACAGTGAGAGTGGGAGGACAGGTATTCGTGACAGTGAGAGTGGGAGAATGGGTATTAGTGACAATGAGAGAGTGGGCAAAAAGGTATTACTGACAATGAGGGACTGGGAGAATGGGTATTAGTGACAATGAGAGAGTGGGGACGGGTATTAGTGGCAATGAGAGAGTGGGGGTGGTTATTACTGACAATGAGCGTGGGGGGATGGCTATTAGTGACAATGGGAGAGTGGGGAAAGGGCTATTAGTGACAATGAGACAGAGGTCGAATGGGTACTAGTGACAATGAGACAGTGGACGTACGAGTACTAGTGACAATGAGAGAGTGGGCGAACGGGTATTAGTGACAATGATAGAGTGGGCAAATGGTTATTAGTGACAGTGAGAGAGTGGGCAAACGGGTATTAGTGACAGTGAGCAAATGGGGGAACGGGTATTAGTGACAGTGTGATAGTGCGCGAAGGGGTATTAGTGACAGTGAGAGAATGGGGGAACGGCTATGAGTGACAATGAGAGAGTAGGGGAACGGGTATTAGTGACAGTGTGATAGTGCGCGAAGGGGTATTAGTGACAGTGAGAGAATGGGGGAACGGGTATTAGTGACAATGAGAGAGTAGGGGAACGGGTATTAGTGACAATGGGAGAGTGTGGATGGGTATTATTGACAATGAGACAGTGGGCGAACGGGTATTAGTGACAGTGAGAGAGTGGGGGGATGGGTATTAGTGACAGTAAGAGAGTGTGGAAAGCGGTATAGTGACAGTAAGAGAGTGTGGAAAGCGGTATTAGTGGCAATGATACAGTGGGGTAATGGGTACTAGTGACAATGAGACTGTGGGCGAACGGGTGTTAGTGACAGTGAGAGAGTGGGGTGGGTACTAGTGACAATGAGTGTGTGGGAATGGGTATTAGTGACAATGAGAGAGTGGGGACAGGTAACAATGAGAGTGAGAGAGTGGGGACGGGTATTAGTGAGTGTGAGAGAGTGGGGTCGGGTATTAGTTACAATGAGAGTGGGGGAACAGGTATTAGAGACAATGACTGTGGGAGAACAGGTATCAGTGACAATGAGAGTGTGGGGACATGTACTATTGACAAACAGAGAGTGGGGATGGGTATTAATGAGAATGAGAGAGTGGGGACAGGTATTAATAACGATGAGAGTGGGGGAATGAATATCAGTGACAATGAGAGAGTGGGAATGGGTATCAGTGACAATGAGAGAGTGGGGATGGGTATTAGTGACAATGAGAGAGTAGGGACAGGTATTAGTGAAAATGAGAGTAGGCAAACAGGTATTCGTAACAATGAGACTGTGGGGGAATAGGTATTAGTAACAATGAAAGAGGGGGAATGGCTATGAGTGACAACGGGAAAGTGGGGACTGGTATTACTGACAATGAGACAGTGGGCGAACGGGTATTAGTGACAGTGAGAGTCGGGGGACGGGAATTAGTGACAGTGAGAGTGGGAGAATGGGTATGAGTGACAATGAGAGACTCGGGACGGGTATTAGTCACAATGAGAGAGTGGGGATGGGTATTAGTCACAATGAGAGAGTGGGGATGAGTGTTAGTGACAATGAGAGATTGAGGATAGGTATTAGTGACAATGAGAGAGTGGGGACATGTCTTAGTGACAATGAGAGATTGAGGATAGGTATTAGTGACAATGAGAGAGTGGGGTTGGGTATTAGTCACAATGAGAGAGTGGGGATGAGTATTAGTGACAATGAAAGAGGGAAATGGGTATTAGTCACAATGAGAGCGGGGGGATGGGTATTAGTCACAATGAGAGATTGGGAATGGGTATTTATGACAATGAAGGGGGGAATGGGTATTAGTCATAATGAGTGAGGGAGGACAGGTAATAGTGACAATGAGAGAGTGGGGACGGGTACTAGTGACAATGAGAGTGGGGGAACGGGTATTAGTGACAGTGAGAGTGCGAGAATGGGTATTAGTGACAATGAGAGAGTGGGGACGGGTATTAGACACAATGAGAGAGTGGGGTTGGGTATTAGTGACAATGAAGAGGGGAATGGGTGCTAGTGACAATGAAAGAGGGAAATGGGTATTAGTCATAATGAGAGAGTGGGGATGGGTATTAGTGACAATGAGAGAGTGGGGACAGGTATTAGTCACACTGAGAGAATGGGAATGGGTATTAGTCACAAGGGGAGAGTGGGACGGGTATTAGTGACAATGAGAGAGTGGGGAATGGGTATTAGTGACAATGAAAGAGTGGAGCGGTTATTAGTGACAATGAGAGAGTGGGGAATCGGTATTAGTGACAATGAAAGTGGGGGAATGGCTATTAGTGACAATGGGAGAGTGGGGACGGGTATTAGTGACAATGAATGTGGGGAACAGGTATTAGTGACAACGAGAGAGTGGGCGAATGGGTATTAGTGACAATGAGAGAGTGAGGGAACAGGTATTAGTGACAGTGAGAGAGTGGGGGAACAGGTATTAGTGACAATGAGAGAGTGGGGATAGGTATTAGAGACAATGAGACAGTGGGGACGGGTATTAGTGACACTGAGAGAGTGGGTGATCGGGTATTAGTGACAATGAGAGAGTGGGGACATGTATAAGTGACAATGAAATTCAAGGAATGGGTATTAGTGACAATGAGAGAGTGGAGCGGATATTAGTGACAATGAGAGAGTGGCAATGGGTATTAGTGACAATGAAAGAGGGGGAATAGCTATTAGTGACAATAGGAACGTGGGGACGGGTATTAGTGACAATGAGAGATTGGGGATAGGTATAAGCGACAATGAGAGTGGGCGAACGGGTATTATTGACAGTGATAAGAGTGGGTGAACGGGTATTAGTGACAGTGAGAGACTGGGAGTATGGTTATTAGTGACAGAGTGGGGGAACGGGTATTAGTGACAGTGAGAGAGTGGGTGAACGGATATTAGTGACAGTGAGAGACTGGGAATATGGTTATTAGTGACAGTGACAGAGTGGGGGAACGGGTATTCGTGACAGTGAGAGAGTGGGCGAATGGGTATTAGTGACAGTGAAAGAATGGGGGAACGGGTGTTAGTGACATTGCGAGTGCGAGAATGGGTATTACTGACAATGAGAGAGTGGGGTTGGGTATTAGTCACAATGAGAGAGTGGGGATGGGTATTAGTGACAATGAAAGAGGGAAATGGGTATTAGTCACAATGAGAGCAGGAGGATGGGTATTAGTCACAATGAGAGAGTGAGGACGGGTAATAGTGACAATGAGAGAGTGGGGATGCGTATGAGTGACAAAGAGAGTGGGGGAATGGGTATTAGGGACAATGAGGGGCTGGGAGAATGGGTATTAGTGACAATGAGACAGTGGGTGAATGGGTATTAGTGACAATGAGACTGTGGGGGTATGGGTATTAGTGACAATGAAAGTGGGGGAACGGCTATTAGTGACAATAGGAAAGTGGGACAGGTATTAGTGACAATGGGAGAGTGGGGATAGGTATTAGTGACAATGAGAGATTGGGGATAGGTATAAGTGACAATGAGAGATTGGGCAAACCGGTATTAGTTACAATGAGAGTCGGGGATTGGGTATTAGTGACAATGAGAGAGTGGGCAAAAAGGTATTAGTGATAATGAGGGACTGGGGGAATGGGTATTCGAGACAATGAGAGAGAGGGTGAATGGGTATTAGTGACAATGAGAGAGTGGGGGAATGGGTATTAGTGACAATGAGAGAGTGTGGACAGGTATTAGTAACAATGAGAGAGTGAGGATAGGTATTAGTGACAATCAGAGAGTGGGGAAAGAGGTATTAGTGACAATGAGAGAGTGGGGAAAGGGGTATTAGTGACAATGAAAGTGGGGGAACAGGAATTAGTGACAATGGGAGAGGGGGGACGGGTATTAGTGACAATGAAAGTGGGGGAACAGGTATTAGTGACAATGATAGAGTGGGTGTATGGGTATTACTGACAGTGAGAGAGTGGGCAAACAGGTATTAGTGACAGTGAGAGAATGGGGGAACGTGTATTAGTGACAGTGAGAAAGTGGGCGAACGGGTATTACTAAAATGAGACAGTGGGGGGACGGGTATTAGTGACAGTGAGAGTGGGAGAATGGGTATTAGTGACAATGAGAGAGTGGGCAAAAAGGTATTAGTGGCAATGAGGGACTGGGTGAATGGGTATTAGTGACAATGAGAGAGTGGGGACGGGTATTAGTGACAATGAGAGAGTGGGGACAGGTATTAGTGACAATGAGAGTAGGCAAACAGTTATTAGTGACAATGAGACTGTGGGAGAATGGGTATTAGTGACAATGAAAGTGGGGGAATGGCTATTAGTGACAATGGGAAGGTGGGCGAACAGGTATTAGTGATAGTGAGAGTGGGGGGACGGGTATTAGTGACAGTGAGAGTGGGAGAATGGGTATTAGTGACAATGAGAGAGTGGGCAAAAAGGTATTAGTGACAATGAGGGGCTGGGAAAATGGGTATTAGTGACAATGAGGGAGTGGGTGAATGGGTATTAGTGACAATGAGAGAGTGGGGATGGGTATTAGTGACAATGAGACTGTGGGGGAATGGGTATTAGTGACAATGAGACTGTGGGGGAATGGGTATTAGTGACAATGAAAGTGGGAGAATGGCTATTAGTGACAATGGGAAAGTGGGGATGGGTATTAGTGACAATGAGAGAGTGGGGATAGGTATTAGTGACAATGAGAGATTGGGGATAGATATTAGTGACAATGAGAGAGTGGGCAAACAAGTATTAGTTACAATGAGAGTGGGGGATTGGGTATTAGTGACAATGAGAGAGTGGGCAAGAAGGTATTAGTGACAATGAGGGACTAGGGGAATGGGTATTCGAGACAATGAGAGAGAGGGTGAATGGGTATTAGTGACAATGAGAGAGTGGGACAATGGCTATTAGTGACAATGAGAGAGTGGGGACAGGTATTAGTGACAATGACAGAGTGAGGCTAGGTATTAGTGACAAAGAGAGTGGTGAAAGAGGGATTAGTGACAATGAGACTGGGGGAATTGGTATTAGTGACAATGAAAGTGGGGGAATTGCTAATAGTGACAATGGGAAAGTGGGACTGGTATTACTGACAATGGGAGAGTGAGGATAGGTATTAGTGACAATGAGAGATTGGGGATAGGTATTAGTGACAATGAAAGAATGGGCAAACCGGTATTAGCTGCAATGAGAGTGGGGAATTGGGTATTAGTGACAATGAGAGAGTGGGCAAAAAGGTATTAGTGACAATGAGGGACTGGGGGAATGGGTATTCAAGACAATGAGAGAGAGGGTGAATGGGTATTAGTGACTATGAGAGAGTGGGGGAATGGGTATTAGTGACAATGAGAGAGTGGGGACAGGTATTAGTGACAATGAGAGAGTGCGGATAGGTATTAGTGACAAAGAGAGTGGGGAAATGGGTATCAGTGACAATGAGAGAGTGGGGATGGGTATTAGTGACAATGAGAATGGGGGAATGGCTATTAGTGACAATGGGAGATTGGGGATGGGTATTAGTGACAATGAAGAGGGTAATGGGTTTTAGTCATACTGAGAGAATGGGAATGGGTATTAGTGACAATGAGAGAGTGGGGGAATGAGCATTAGTGACAATGAGAGAGTGGGGGAATGAATATTAGTGACAATGAGAGAGTAGTGACAGGTAATAGTGACAATGAGAGTGGGGGATTGGCTATTAGTGACAATGGGAGAGTGGTGACTGTTATTAGTGACAATGAGAGAGTGCGGATAGGTATTAGTGACAAAGAGAGTGGGGAAATGGGTATCAGTGACAATGAGAGAGTGGGGATGGGTATTAGTGACAATGAGAATGGGGGAATGGCTATTAGTGACAATGGGAGATTGGGGATGGGTATTAGTGACAATGAGAGAGTGGGGGAATGAGCATTAGTGACAATGAGAGAGTGGGGGAATGAATATTAGTGACAATGAGTGAGTAGTGACAGGTATTAGTGACAATGAGAGTGGGGGATTGGCTATTAGTGACAATGGGAGAGTGGTGACTGTTATTAGTGACAATGAATGTGGGGGAACAGGTATTAGTGACAATGAGAGTGTGGGGGAAGGGGTATTGTGACAATGACAGAGTGGGGTTAGATATTTGTGGCAATGAGACTGTGGCTGAATGGGTATTAGTGACAATGAAGGTGGGGGAATGGCTATTAGTGACATTGGGAAAACGGGGACAGTATTAGTGACAATGAGACAGTGGGGACATGTCTTAGTGACAATGAGAGATTGGGAATAGGTATTAGTGACAATGAGAGAGTGGGCAAAGAGGTATTAGTGACAATGAGAGTGGGGGATTGGGTATTGGTGACAATGAGAGAGTGGGGGAAAGGGGATTAGTGACAATGAGACAGTGGGAGAATGGGTATTACTCACAATGAGAGAGTGGGCGAACGGGTATTAGTGACAGTGAGAGACTGGGAGTATGGTTATTAGTGACAGAGTGGGGGAACGGGTATTAGTGACAGTGAGAGAGTGGGCGAACGGATATTAGTGACAGTGAGAGACTGGGAGTATGGTTATTAGTGACAGTGACAGAGTGGGGGAACGGGTATTCGTGACAGTGAGAGAGTGGGCGAATGGGTATTAGTGACAGTAAAAGAATGGGGGAACGGGTGTTAGTGACATTGCGAGTGCGAGAATGGGTATTAGTGACAATGAGAGAGTGGGGATGGGTATTAGTGACAATGAAAGAGGGAAATGGGTATTAGTCACAATGAGAGCAGGAGGATGGGTATTAGTCACAATGAGAGAGTGGGAATGGGTATTTGTGACAATGAAGGAGGGAATGGGTATTAGTCATAATGAGAGAGTGAGGACGGGTAATAGTGACAATGAGAGAGTGGGGATGCGTATGAGTGACAATGAGAGTGGGGGAATGGGTATTAGGGACAATGAGGGGCTGGGAGAATGGGTATTAGTGACAATGAGAGAGTGGGGACATGTATAAGTGACAATGAAATTCAAGGAATGGGTATTAGTGACAATGAGAGAGTGGAGCAGATATTAGTGACAATGAGAGAGTGGCAATGGGTATTAGGGACAATGAAAGTGGGGGAATAGCTATTAGTGACAATAGGAATGTGGGGACGGGTATTAGTGACAATGAGAGATTGGGGATAGGTATAAGCGACAATGAGAGTGGGCGAACGGGTATTATTGACAGTGATAAGAGTGGGTGAACGGGTATTAGTGACAGTGAGAGACTGGGAGTATGGTTATTAGTGACAGAGTGGGGGAACGGGTATTAGTGACAGTGAGAGAGTGGGTGAACGGATATTAGTGACAGTGAGAGACTGGGAATATGGTTATTAGTGACAGTGACAGAGTGGGGGAACGGGTATTCGTGACAGTGAGAGAGTGGGCGAATGGGTATTAGTGACAGTGAAAGAATGGGGGAACGGGTGTTAGTGACATTGCGAGTGCGAGAATGGGTATTACTGACAATGAGAGAGTGGGGTTGGGTATTAGTCACAATGAGAGAGTGGGGATGGGTATTAGTGACAATGAAAGAGGGAAATGGGTATTAGTCACAATGAGAGCAGGAGGATGGGTATTAGTCACAATGAGAGAGTGGGAATGGGTATTTGTGACAATGAAGGAGGGAATGGGTATTAGTCATAATGAGAGAGTGAGGACGGGTAATAGTGACAATGAGAGAGTGGGGATGCGTATGAGTGACAAAGAGAGTGGGGGAATGGGTATTAGGGACAATGAGGGGCTGGGAGAATGGGTATTAGTGACAATGAGACAGTGGGTGAATGGGTATTAGTGACAATGAGACTGTGGGGGTATGGGTATTAGTGACAATGAAAGTGGGGGAATGGCTATTAGTGACAATAGGAAAGTGGGACAGGTATTAGTGACAATGGGAGAGTGGGGATAGGTATTAGTGACAATGAGAGATTGGGGATAGGTATAAGTGACAATGAGAGATTGGGCAAACCGGTATTAGTTACAATGAGAGTCGGGGATTGGGTATTAGTGACAATGAGAGAGTGGGCAAAAAGGTATTAGTGATAATGAGGGACTGGGGGAATGGGTATTCGAGACAATGAGAGAGAGGGTGAATGGGTATTAGCGACAATGAGAGAGTGGGGGAATGGGTATTAGTGACAATGAGAGAGTGTGGACAGGTATTAGTAACAATGAGAGAGTGAGGATAGGTATTAGTGACAATCAGAGAGTGGGGAAAGAGGTATTAGTGACAATGAGAGAGTGGGGAAAGGGGTATTAGTGACAATGAAAGTGGGGGAACGGGAATTAGTGACAATGGGAGAGGGGGGACGGGTACTAGTGACAATGAAAGTGGGGGAACAGGTATTAGTGACAATGATAGAGTGGGTGTACTGGTATTACTGACAGTGAGAGAGTGGGCAAACAGGTATTAGTGACAGTGAGAGAATGGGGGAACGTGTATTAGTGACAGTGAGAAAGTGGGCGAACGGGTATTACTAAAATGAGACAGTGGGGGGGCGGGTATTAGTGACAGTGAGAGTGGGAGAATGGGTATTAGTGACAATGAGAGAGTGGGCAAAAAGGTATTAGTGGCAATGAGGGACTGGGTGAATGGGTATTAGTGACAATGAGAGAGTGGGGACGGGTATTAGTGACAATGAGAGAGTGGGGACAGGTATTAGTGACAATGAGAGTAGGCAAACAGTTATTAGTGACAATGAGACTGTGGGAGAATGGGTATTAGTGACAATGAAAGTGGGGGAATGGCTATTAGTGACAATGGGAAGGTGGGCGAACAGGTATTAGTGATAGTGAGAGTGGGGGGACGGGTATTAGTGACAGTGAGAGTGGGAGAATGGGTATTAGTGACAATGAGAGAGTGGGCAAAAAGGTATTAGTGACAATGAGGGGCTGGGAAAATGGGTATTAGTGACAATGAGGGAGTGGGTGAATGGGTATTAGTGACAATGAGAGAGTGGGGATGGGTATTAGTGACAATGAGACTGTGGGGGAATGGGTATTAGTGACAATGAGACTGTGGGGGAATGGGTATTAGTGACAATGAAAGTGGGAGAATGGCTATTAGTGACAATGAGTCTGTGGGGGTATGGGTATTAGTGACAATGAAAGTGGGGGAATGGCTATTAGTGACAATAGGAAAGTGGGACAGGTATTAGTGACAATGGGAGAGTGGGGATAGGTATTAGTGACAATGAGAGATTGGGAATAGGTATAAGTGACAATGAGAGATTGGGCAAACCGGTATTAGTTACAATGAGAGTCGGGGATTGGGTATTAGTGACAATGAGAGAGTGGGCAAAAAGGTATTAGTGATAATGAGGGACTGGGGGAATGGGTATTCGAGACAATGAGAGAGAGGGTGAATGGGTATTAGTGACAATGAGAGAGTGGGGGAATGGGTATTAGTGACAATGAGAGAGTGTGGACAGGTATTAGTAACAATGAGAGAGTGAGGATAGGTATTAGTGACAATCAGAGAGTGGGGAAAGAGGTATTAGTGACAATGAGAGAGTGGGGAAAGGGGTATTAGTGACAATGAAAGTGGGGGAACGGGAATTAGTGACAATGGGAGAGGGGGGACGGGTATTAGTGACAATGAAAGTGGGGGAACAGGTATTAGTGACAATGATAGAGTGGGTGTACTGGTATTACTGACAGTGAGAGAGTGGGCAAACAGGTATTAGTGACAGTGAGAGAATGGGGGAACGTGTATTAGTGACAGTGAGAAAGTGGGCGAACGGGTATTACTAAAATGAGACAGTGGGGGGACGGGTATTAGTGACAGTGAGAGTGGGAGAATGGGTATTAGTGACAATGAGAGAGTGGGCAAAAAGGTATTAGTGGCAATGAGGGACTGGGTGAATGGGTATTAGTGACAATGAGAGAGTGGGGACGGGTATTAGTGACAATGAGAGAGTGGGGACAGGTATTAGTGACAATGAGAGTAGGCAAACAGTTATTAGTGACAATGAGACTGTGGGAGAATGGGTATTAGTGACAATGAAAGTGGGGGAATGGCTATTAGTGACAATGGGAAGGTGGGCAAACAGGTATTAGTGATAGTGAGAGTGGGGGGACAGGTATTAGTGACAGTGAGAGTGGGAGAATGGGTATTAGTGACAATGAGAGAGTGGGCAAAAAGGTATTAGTGACAATGAGGGGCTGGGAAAATGGGTATTGGTGACAATGAGGGAGTGGGTGAATGGGTATTAGTGACAATGAGAGAGTGGGGATGGGTATTAGTGACAATGAGACTGTGGGGGAATGGGTATTAGTGACAATGAGACTGTGGGGGAATGGGTATTAGTGACAATGAAAGTGGGAGAATGGCTATTAGTGACAATGGGAAAGTGGGGATGGGTATTAGTGACAATGAGAGAGTGGGGATAGGTATTAGTGACAATGAGAGATTGGGGATAGATATTAGTGACAATGAGAGAGTGGGCAAACAAGTATTAGTTACAATGAGAGTGGGGGATTGGGTATTAGTGACAATGAGAGAGTGGGCAAGAAGGTATTAGTGACAATGAGGGACTAGGGGAATGGGTATTCGAGACAATGAGAGAGAGGGTGAATGGGTATTAGTGACAATGAGAGAGTGGGACAATGGCTATTAGTGACAATGAGAGAGTGGGGACAGGTATTAGTGACAATGACAGAGTGAGGCTAGGTATTAGTGACAAAGAGAGTGGTGAAAGAGGGATTAGTGACAATGAGACTGGGGGAATTGGTATTAGTGACAATGAAAGTGGGGGAATTGCTAATAGTGACAATGGGAAAGTGGGACTGGTATTACTGACAATGGGAGAGTGAGGATAGGTATTAGTGACAATGAGAGATTGGGGATAGGTATTAGTGACAATGAAAGAATGGGCAAACCGGTATTAGCTGCAATGAGAGTGGGGAATTGGGTATTAGTGACAATGAGAGAGTGGGCAAAAAGGTATTAGTGACAATGAGGGACTGGGGGAATGGGTATTCAAGACAATGAGAGAGAGGGTGAATGGGTATTAGTGACTATGAGAGAGTGGGGGAATGGGTATTAGTGACAATGAGAGAGTGGGGACAGGTATTAGTGACAATGAGAGAGTGCGGATAGGTATTAGTGACAAAGAGAGTGGGGAAATGGGTATCAGTGACAATGAGAGAGTGGGGATGGGTATTAGTGACAATGAGAATGGGGGAATGGCTATTAGTGACAATGGGAGATTGGGGATGGGTATTAGTGACAATGAAGAGGGTAATGGGTTTTAGTCATACTGAGAGAATGGGAATGGGTATTAGTGACAATGAGAGAGTGGGGGAATGAGCATTAGTGACAATGAGAGAGTGGGGGAATGAATATTAGTGACAATGAGAGAGTAGTGACAGGTAATAGTGACAATGAGAGTGGGGGATTGGCTATTAGTGACAATGGGAGAGTGGTGACTGTTATTAGTGACAATGAGAGAGTGCGGATAGGTATTAGTGACAAAGAGAGTGGGGAAATGGGTATCAGTGACAATGAGAGAGTGGGGATGGGTATTAGTGACAATGAGAATGGGGGAATGGCTATTAGTGACAATAGGAGATTGGGGATGGGTATTAGTGACAATGAAGAGGGTAATGGGTTTTAGTCACACTGAGAGAATGGGAATGGGTATTAGTGACAATGAGAGAGTGGGGGAATGAGCATTAGTGACAATGAGAGAGTGGGGGAATGAATATTAGTGACAATGAGTGAGTAGTGACAGGTATTAGTGACAATGAGAGTGGGGGATTGGCTATTAGTGACAATGGGAGAGTGGTGACTGTTATTAGTGACAATGAATGTGGGGGAACAGGTATTAGTGACAATGAGAGTGTGGGGGAAGGGGTATTGTGACAATGACAGAGTGGGGTTAGATATTTGTGGCAATGAGACTGTGGCTGAATGGGTATTAGTGACAATGAAGGTGGGGGAATGGCTATTAGTGACATTGGGAAAACGGGGACAGTATTAGTGACAATGAGACAGTGGGGACATGTCTTAGTGACAATGAGAGATTGGGAATAGGTATTAGTGACAATGAGAGAGTGGGCAAAGAGGTATTAGTGACAATGAGAGTGGGGGATTGGGTATTGGTGACAATGAGAGAGTGGGGGAAAGGGGATTAGTGACAATGAGACAGTGGGAGAATGGGTATTACTCACAATGAGAGAGTGGGCGAACGGGTATTAGTGACAGTGAGAGACTGGGAGTATGGTTATTAGTGACAGAGTGGGGGAACGGGTATTAGTGACAGTGAGAGAGTGGGCGAACGGATATTAGTGACAGTGAGAGACTGGGAGTATGGTTATTAGTGACAGTGACAGAGTGGGGGAACGGGTATTCGTGACAGTGAGAGAGTGGGCGAACGGGTATTAGTGACAGTGAAAGAATGGGGGAACGGGTGTTAGTGACATTGAGAGTGCGAGAATGGGTATTAGTGACAATGAGAGAGTGGGGACATGTATAAGTGACAATGAAATTCAAGGAATGGGTATTAGTGACAATGAGAGAGTGGAGCAGATATTAGTGACAATGAGAGAGTGGCAATGGGTATTAGGGACAATGAAAGTGGGGGAATAGCTATTAGTGACAATAGGAATGTGGGGACGGGTATTAGTGACAATGAGAGATTGGGGATAGGTATAAGCGACAATGAGAGTGGGCGAACGGGTATTATTGACAGTGATAAGAGTGGGTGAACGGGTATTAGTGACAGTGAGAGACTGGGAGTATGGTTATTAGTGACAGAGTGGGGGAACGGGTATTAGTGACAGTGAGAGAGTGGGTGAACGGATATTAGTGACAGTGAGAGACTGGGAATATGGTTATTAGTGACAGTGACAGAGTGGGGGAACGGGTATTCGTGACAGTGAGAGAGTGGGTGAATGGGTATTAGTGACAGTGAAAGAATGGGGGAACGGGTGTTAGTGACATTGCGAGTGCGAGAATGGGTATTACTGACAATGAGAGAGTGGGGTTGGGTATTAGTCACAATGAGAGAGTGGGGATGGGTATTAGTGACAATGAAAGAGGGAAATGGGTATTAGTCACAATGAGAGCAGGAGGATGGGTATTAGTCACAATGAGAGAGTGGGAATGGGTATTTGTGACAATGAAGGAGGGAATGGGTATTAGTCATAATGAGAGAGTGAGGACGGGTAATAGTGACAATGAGAGAGTGGGGATGCGTATGAGTGACAAAGAGATTGGGGGAATGGGTATTAGGGACAATGAGGGGCTGGGAGAATGGGTATTAGTGACAATGAGACAGTGGGTGAATGGGTATTAGTGACAATGAGACTGTGGGGGTATGGGTATTAGTGACAATGAAAGTGGGGGAATGGCTATTAGTGACAATAGGAAAGTGGGACAGGTATTAGTGACAATGGGAGAGTGGGGATAGGTATTAGTGACAATGAGAGATTGGGGATAGGTATAAGTGACAATGAGAGATTGGGCAAACCGGTATTAGTTACAATGAGAGTCGGGGATTGGGTATTAGTGACAATGAGAGAGTGGGCAAAAAGGTATTAGTGATAATGAGGGACTGGGGGAATGGGTATTCGAGACAATGAGAGAGAGGGTGAATGGGTATTAGTGACAATGAGAGAGTGGGGGAATGGGTATTAGTGACAATGAGAGAGTGTGGACAGGTATTAGTAACAATGAGAGAGTGAGGATAGGTATTAGTGACAATCAGAGAGTGGGGAAAGAGGTATTAGTGACAATGAGAGAGTGGGGAAAGGGGTATTAGTGACAATGAAAGTGGGGGAACGGGAATTAGTGACAATGGGAGAGGGGGGACGGGTATTAGTGACAATGAAAGTGGGGGAACAGGTATTAGTGACAATGATAGAGTGGGTGTACTGGTATTACTGACAGTGAGAGAGTGGGCAAACAGGTATTAGTGACAGTGAGAGAATGGGGGAACGTGTATTAGTGACAGTGAGAAAGTGGGCGAACGGGTATTACTAAAATGAGACAGTGGGGGGGCAGGTATTAGTGACAGTGAGAGTGGGAGAATGGGTATTAGTGACAATGAGAGAGTGGGCAAAAAGGTATTAGTGGCAATGAGGGACTGGGTGAATGGGTATTAGTGACAATGAGAGAGTGGGGACGGGTATTAGTGACAATGAGAGAGTGGGGACAGGTATTAGTGACAATGAGAGTAGGCAAACAGTTATTAGTGACAATGAGACTGTGGGAGAATGGGTATTAGTGACAATGAAAGTGGGGGAATGGCTATTAGTGACAATGGGAAGGTGGGCGAACAGGTATTAGTGATAGTGAGAGTGGGGGGACGGGTATTAGTGACAGTGAGAGTGGGAGAATGGGTATTAGTGACAATGAGAGAGTGGGCAAAAAGGTATTAGTGACAATGAGGGGCTGGGAAAATGGGTATTAGTGACAATGAGGGAGTGGGTGAATGGGTATTAGTGACAATGAGAGAGTGGGGATGGGTATTAGTGACAATGAGACTGTGGGGGAATGGGTATTAGTGACAATGAGACTGTGGGGGAATGGGTATTAGTGACAATGAAAGTGGGAGAATGGCTATTAGTGACAATGGGAAAGTGGGGATGGGTATTAGTGACAATGAGAGAGTGGGGATAGGTATTAGTGACAATGAGAGATTGGGGATAGATATTAGTGACAATGAGAGAGTGGGCAAACAAGTATTAGTTACAATGAGAGTGGGGGATTGGGTATTAGTGACAATGAGAGAGTGGGCAAGAAGGTATTAGTGACAATGAGGGACTAGGGGAATGGGTATTCGAGACAATGAGAGAGAGGGTGAATGGGTATTAGTGACAATGAGAGAGTGGGACAATGGCTATTAGTGACAATGAGAGAGTGGGGACAGGTATTAGTGACAATGACAGAGTGAGGCTAGGTATTAGTGACAAAGAGAGTGGTGAAAGAGGGATTAGTGACAATGAGACTGGGGGAATTGGTATTAGTGACAATGAAAGTGGGGGAATTGCTAATAGTGACAATGGGAAAGTGGGACTGGTATTACTGACAATGGGAGAGTGAGGATAGGTATTAGTGACAATGAGAGATTGGGGATAGGTATTAGTGACAATGAAAGAATGGGCAAACCGGTATTAGCTGCAATGAGAGTGGGGAATTGGGTATTAGTGACAATGAGAGAGTGGGCAAAAAGGTATTAGTGACAATGAGGGACTGGGGAAATGGGTATTCAAGACAATGAGAGAGAGGGTGAATGGGTATTAGTGACTATGAGAGAGTGGGGGAATGGGTATTAGTGACAATGAGAGAGTGGGGACAGGTATTAGTGACAATGAGAGAGTGCGGATAGGTATTAGTGACAAAGAGAGTGGGGAAATGGGTATCAGTGACAATGAGAGAGTGGGGATGGGTATTAGTGACAATGAGAATGGGGGAATGGCTATTAGTGACAATGGGAGATTGGGGATGGGTATTAGTGACAATGAAGAGGGTAATGGGTTTTAGTCATACTGAGAGAATGGGAATGGGTATTAGTGACAATGAGAGAGTGGGGGAATGAGCATTAGTGACAATGAGAGAGTGGGGGAATGAATATTAGTGACAATGAGAGAGTAGTGACAGGTAATAGTGACAATGAGAGTGGGGGATTGGCTATTAGTGACAATGGGAGAGTGGTGACTGTTATTAGTGACAATGAGAGAGTGCGGATAGGTATTAGTGACAAAGAGAGTGGGGAAATGGGTATCAGTGACAATGAGAGAGTGGGGATGGGTATTAGTGACAATGAGAATGGGGGAATGGCTATTAGTGACAATGGGAGATTGGGGATGGGTATTAGTGACAATGAGAGAGTGGGCAAACAAGTATTAGTTACAATGAGAGTGGGGGATTGGGTATTAGTGACAATGAGAGAGTGGGCAAGAAGGTATTAGTGACAATGAGGGACTAGGGGAATGGGTATTCGAGACAATGAGAGAGAGGGTGAATGGGTATTAGTGACAATGAGAGAGTGGGACAATGGCTATTAGTGACAATGAGAGAGTGGGGACAGGTATTAGTGACAATGACAGAGTGAGGCTAGGTATTAGTGACAAAGAGAGTGGTGAAAGAGGGATTAGTGACAATGAGACTGGGGGAATTGGTATTAGTGACAATGAAAGTGGGGGAATTGCTAATAGTGACAATGGGAAAGTGGGACTGGTATTACTGACAATGGGAAAGTGAGGATAGGTATTAGTGACAATGAGAGATTGGGGATAGGTATTAGTGACAATGAAAGAATGGGCAAACCGGTATTAGCTGCAATGAGAGTGGGGAATTGGGTATTAGTGACAATGAGAGAGTGGGCAAAAAGGTATTAGTGACAATGAGGGACTGGGGGAATGGGTATTCAAGACAATGAGAGAGAGGGTGAATGGGTATTAGTGACTATGAGAGAGTGGGGGAATGGGTATTAGTGACAATGAGAGAGTGGGGACAGGTATTAGTGACAATGAGAGAGTGCGGATAGGTATTAGTGACAAAGAGAGTGGGGAAATGGGTATCAGTGACAATGAGAGAGTGGGGATGGGTATTAGTGACAATGAGAATGGGGGAATGGCTATTAGTGACAATGGGAGATTGGGGATGGGTATTAGTGACAATGAAGAGGGTAATGGGTTTTAGTCATACTGAGAGAATGGGAATGGGTATTAGTGACAATGAGAGAGTGGGGGAATGAGCATTAGTGACAATGAGAGAGTGGGGGAATGAATATTAGTGACAATGAGAGAGTAGTGACAGGTAATAGTGACAATGAGA
This sequence comes from Mobula birostris, assembly GCF_030028105.1. NCBI lineage: Eukaryota > Metazoa > Chordata > Chondrichthyes > Myliobatiformes > Myliobatidae > Mobula > Mobula birostris. The sequence continues at coordinate 91,980,410 of NC_092373.1, forward strand.
GTGGGGGATTGGCTATTAGTGACAATGGGAGAGTGGTGACTGTTATTAGTGACAATGAGAGAGTGCGGATAGGTATTAGTGACAAAGAGAGTGGGGAAATGGGTATCAGTGACAATGAGAGAGTGGGGATGGGTATTAGTGACAATGAGAATGGGGGAATGGCTATTAGTGACAATGGGAGATTGGGGATGGGTATTAGTGACAATGAAGAGGGTAATGGGTTTTAGTCACACTGAGAGAATGGGAATGGGTATTAGTGACAATGAGAGAGTGGGGGAATGAGCATTAGTGACAATGAGAGAGTGGGGGAATGAATATTAGTGACAATGAGTGAGTAGTGACAGGTATTAGTGACAATGAGAGTGGAGGATTGGCTATTAGTGACAATGGGAGAGTGGTGACTGTTATTAGTGACAATGAATGTGGGGAACAGGTATTAGTGACAATGAGAGTGTGGGGGAAGGGGTATTGTGACAATGACAGAGTGGGGTTAGATATTTGTGGCAATGAGACTGTGGCTGAATGGGTATTAGTGACAATGATGGTGGGGGAATGGCTATTAGTGACATTGGGAAAACGGGGACAGTATTAGTGACAATGAGACAGTGGGGACATGTCTTAGTGACAATGAGAGATTGGGAATAGGTATTAGTGACAATGAGAGAGTGGGCAAAGAGGTATTAGTGACAATGAGAGTGGGGGATTGGGTATTGGTGACAATGAGAGAGTGGGGGAAAGGGGATTAGTGACAATGAGACAGTGGGAGAATGGGTATTACTCACAATGAGAGAGTGGGGGAATGGGTATTAGTGACAGTGAGAAAGTGGGGGAATGGGTATTAGTGACAGTGAGAGAGTGGGAGAATGGATATTAGTGACAGTGAGAGAGTGGGCGAACGGGTATTAGTGACAGTGAGAGAGTGGGCGAATGGGTATTGGTGACGGTGAGACTGTGGGGGAATGGGTATTAGTGACAATGAAAGTGGGGGAATGGCTATTAGAGACAATGGGAAAGTGGGGACGGGTATTAGTGACAATGCGAGATTGGGGATAGGTATTAGTGACAATGAGCGAGTGGGCAAACAGTTATTAGTTACAATGAGAGTGGGGGATTGGGTATTAGTGACAGTGAGAGAGTGGGCGAATGGGTATTCGAGACAATGAGAGAGAGGGTGAATGGGTATTAGTGACAATGAGAGAATCGGGGAATGGGTATTACTGACAATGAGAGAGTGGGGAAAGAGGTATTAGTGACAATGAGAGAGTGGGGAAAGGGGTATTAGTGACAATGCAAGTGGGGGAACGAGTATTAGTGACAATGGGAGGGGGGACAGGTATTAGTGACAATGAGAGAGTGAGGATAGGTATTAGTGACAATGAGAGAGTGGGGAAAGAGGTATTTGTGACAATGCGAGAGTGGGGAAAGGGGTATTAGTGACAATGAAAGTGGGGGAACGGGTATTAGTGACAATGGGAGAGGGGGGACGGGTATTAGTGACAATGAGAGAGTGGGGATGGGTATTAGTCACAATGCGAGAGTGCGGATGGGTATTAGTGACAATGAAAGAGGGAAATGGGTATTAGTCACAATGAGAGCGGGGGGGATGGGTATTAGTCATAATGAGAGAATGAGGACGAGTAATAGTGACAATGAGAGAGTGGGGATACGTATGAGTGACAATGAGAGTGGGGGAATGGGTATTAGTGACAGTGAGAGTGGGAGAATGGGTATTAGTGACAATGAGAGAGTGGGCAAAAATGTATTAGTGACAATGAGGGACTGGGAGAATGGGTATTAATGACAATGAGAGAGTGGGTGAATGGGTATTAGTGACAATGTGAGAGTGGGGACGGGTATTAGTGACAATGAGGGAGTGGGGAAAGGGGTATTAGTGACAATGAGAGTGGGGAAATGGGTATTAGTGACAATGAGAGAATGGGGATGGGTATTAGTGACAATGAGAATGGGGGAATGGCTATTAGTGACAATGGGAGATTGCGGATGGGTATTAGTGACAATGAAGAGGGTAATGGGTTTTAGTCACACTGAGAGAATGGGAATGGGTATTAGTCACAAGGAGAGAGTGGAGACGGGTATTAGTGACAATGGAAAAGTGGAGACGGCTATTAGTGACAATGAGAGTGTGGAGACAGGTATTAGTGACAATGAGAGTAGGCAAACAGGTATTAGTGACAATGAGACTGTGGGGGAATGGGTATTAGTGACAATGAAAGTGGGGGAATGGCTATTAGTGACAATGGAAAAGTGGGGACGGCTATTAGTGACAATGAGAGAGTGGGGATAGGTATTAGTGACAATGAGAGATTGGGGATACGTATTAGTGACAATGAGAGAGTGGGCAAAAAGTTATTAGTTACAATGAGAGTGCGGGATTGGGTATTAGTGACAGTGAGAGAATGGGCGAATGGGTATTCGAGACAATGAGAGAGAGTGTGAATGGGTATTAGTGACAATGAGAGAGTCGGGGAATGGGTATTAGTGACAATGAGAGTGTGGGGACAGGTATTAGTGACAATGAGAGAGTGGGGAAAGAGGTATTAGTGGCAATGAGAGAGTGGTGAAAGGAGTATTAGTGACAATGCAAGTGGGGGGATGAGTATTAGTGACAATGAGAGAGTGGGGATGGGTATTAGTGACAATGAGAGAGTAGGGGAATGGGTATTAGTGACAATGAGAGAGTGGGGACGGGTATTAGTCACAATGAGAGAGTGGGGATGGGTATTAGTGACAATGAAAGAGGGAAATGGGTATTCGTCACAATGAGAGCGGGGGGATGGGTATTAGTCACAATGAGAGATTGGGAATGGGTATTTGTGACAATGAAGGGGGGAATGGGTATTAGTCATAATGAGAGAATGAGGACGAGTAATAGTGACAATGAGAGAGTGGGGATACGCATGAGTGACAATGAGAGAGTGGGGAATGGGTATTAGTGACAATGAAAGTGGGGGAATGGCTAATAGTGACAATGGGAGAGTGGGGATGGGTATTAGTGACAATGAATGTGGGGGAACCGGTATTAGTGACAACGAGAGAGTGGGTGATTGTGTTTTAGTGACAATGAGAGAGTGGGGGAATGTATATTAGTCACAATGAGACAGTGGGCAAACTGGTATTAGTGACAACGAGAGAATGTGGGGATGGGTATTAGTGACAATGAGACAGTGGGTGAATGGGTATTAGTGACAATGAGAGAGTGGGGGAACAGGTATTAGTGACAATGAGAGAGTGGGCGAACGGGTATTACTGACAGTGAGAAAGTGTGCAAACAGGTATTAGTGACAGTGAAAGAGTGGGGGAACCTGTATTGGTGACAGTGAGAGAGTAGACGAACGGGTATTACTAAAATGAGACAGTGGGGGGATGGGTATTAGTGACAGTGAGAGTGGGGGGACGGGTATTAGTGACAGTGAGAGTGGGTATTAATGTCAATGAGATAGTGGGTGAATGGGTATTAGTGACAATGAGAGAGTGGGGACAGGTATTAGTGACAATGAGAGAGTGGGGACAGGTATTAGTGACAATGAGAGTAGGCAAACATGTATTAGTGACAATGAGACTGTTGGGGAATGGGTATTAGTGACAATGAAAGTGGAGGAATGGCTATTAGTGACAATGGAAAAGTGGGGACGGCTATTAGTGACAATGAGAGAGTGGGGATAGGTATTAGTGACAATGAGAGATTGGGGATACGTATTAGTGACAATGAGAGAGTGGGCAAAAAGTTATTAGTTACAATGAGAGTGCGGGATTGGGTATTAGTGACAGTGAGAGAATGGGCGAATGGGTATTCGAGACAATGAGAGAGAGTGTGAATGGGTATTAGTGACAATGAGAGAGTCGGGGAATGGGTATTAGTGACAATGAGAGTGTGGGGACAGGTATTAGTGACAATGAGAGAGTGGGGAAAGAGGTATTAGTGGCAATGAGAGAGTGGTGAAAGGAGTATTAGTGACAATGCAAGTGGGGGGATGAGTATTAGTGACAATGGGAGAGTGGGGATGGGTATTAGTGACAATGAGAGAGTAGGGGAATGGGTATTAGTGACAATGAGAGAGTGGGGACGGGTATTAGTCACAATGAGAGAGTGGGGATGGGTATTAGTGACAATGAAAGAGGGAAATGGGTATTCGTCACAATGAGAGCGGGGGGATGGGTATTAGTCACAATGAGAGATTGGGAATGGGTATTTGTGACAATGAAGGGGGGAATGGGTATTAGTCATAATGAGAGAATGAGGACGAGTAATAGTGACAATGAGAGAGTGGGGATACGCATGAGTGACAATGAGAGAGTGGGGAATGGGTATTAGTGACAATGAAAGTGGGGGAATGGCTAATAGTGACAATGGGAGAGTGGGGATGGGTATTAGTGACAATGAATGTGGGGGAACCGGTATTAGTGACAACGAGAGAGTGGGTGATTGTGTTTTAGTGACAATGAGAGAGTGGGGGAATGTATATTAGTCACAATGAGACAGTGGGCAAACTGGTATTAGTGACAACGAGAGAATGTGGGGATGGGTATTAGTGACAATGAGACAGTGGGTGAATGGGTATTAGTGACAATGAGAGAGTGGGGGAACAGGTATTAGTGACAATGAGAGAGTGGGCGAACGGGTATTACTGACAGTGAGAAAGTGTGCAAACAGGTATTAGTGACAGTGAAAGAGTGGGGGAACCTGTATTGGTGACAGTGAGAGAGTAGACGAACGGGTATTACTAAAATGAGACAGTGGGGGGATGGGTATTAGTGACAGTGAGAGTGGGGGGACGGGTATTAGTGACAGTGAGAGTGGGTATTAATGTCAATGAGATAGTGGGTGAATGGGTATTAGTGACAATGAGAGAGTGGGGACAGGTATTAGTGACAATGAGAGAGTGGGGACAGGTATTAGTGACAATGAGAGTAGGCAAACATGTATTAGTGACAATGAGACTGTTGGGGAATGGGTATTAGTGACAATGAAAGTGGAGGAATGGCTATTAGTGACAATGGAAAAGTGGGGACGGCTATTAGTGACAATGAGAGAGTGGGGATAGGTATTCGTGACAATGAGAGATTGGGGATAGGTATTAGTGACAATGAGGGAGTGGGCAAAAAGTTATTAGTTACAATGAGAGTGGGGGATTGGGTATTAGTGACAGTGAGAGAATGGGCGAATGGGTATTCGAGACAATGAGAGAGAGGGTGAATGGGTATTAGTGACAATGAGAGTGTGGGGACAGGTATTAGTGACAATGAGAGAGTGGGGAAAGAGGTATTAGTGACAATGAGAGAGTGGTGAAAGGGGTATTAGTGACAATGCAAGTGGGGGGATGAGTATTAGTGACAATATGTGAGGGGGGATGGGTATTAGTGACAATGAGAGAGTGGAGGAATGGGTATTAGTGACAATGAGAGAGTGGGGACGGGTATTAGTCACAATGAGAGAGTGGGGATGGGTATTAGTGACAATGAAAGAGGGAAATGGGTATTCGTCACAATGAGAGCGGGGGGATGGGTATTAGTCACAATGAGAGATTGGGAATGGGTATTAGTCATAATGAGAGAGTGAGGACGAGTAATAGTGACAATGAGAGAGTGCGGATAGGTATTAGTGACAAAGAGAGTGGGGAAATGGGTATCAGTGACAATGAGAGAGTGGGGATGGGTATTAGTGACAATGAGAATGGGGAATGGCTATTAGTGACAATGGGAGATTGGGGATGGGTATTAGTGACAATGAAGAGGGTAATGGGTTTTAGTCACACTGAGAGAATGGGAATGGGTATTAGTGACAATGAGAGAGTGGGGGAATGAGCATTAGTGACAATGAGAGAGTGGGGGAATGAATATTAGTGACAATGAGTGAGTAGTGACAGGTATTAGTGACAATGAGAGTGGGGGATTGGCTATTAGTGACAATGGGAGAGTGGTGACTGTTATTAGTGACAATGAATGTGGGGGAACAGGTATTAGTGACAATGAGAGTGTGGGGGAAGGGGTATTGTGACAATGACAGAGTGGGGTTAGATATTTGTGGCAATGAGACTGTGGCTGAATGGGTATTAGTGACAATGAAGGTGGGGGAATGGCTATTAGTGACATTGGGAAAACGGGGACAGTATTAGTGACAATGAGACAGTGGGGACATGTCTTAGTGACAATGAGAGATTGGGAATAGGTATTAGTGACAATGAGAGAGTGGGCAAAGAGGTATTAGTGACAATGAGAGTGGGGGATTGGGTATTGGTGACAATGAGAGAGTGGGGGAAAGGGGATTAGTGACAATGAGACAGTGGGAGAATGGGTATTACTCACAATGAGAGAGTGGGGGAATGGGTATTAGTGACAGTGAGAAAGTGGGGGAATGGGTATTAGTGACAGTGAGAGAGTGGGAGAATGGATATTAGTGACAGTGAGAGAGTGGGCGAACGGGTATTAGTGACAGTGAGAGAGTGGGCGAATGGGTATTGGTGACGGTGAGACTGTGGGGGAATGGGTATTAGTGACAATGAAAGTGGGGGAATGGCTATTAGAGACAATGGGAAAGTGGGGACGGGTATTAGTGACAATGCGAGATTGGGGATAGGTATTAGTGACAATGAGAGAGTGGGCAAACAGTTATTAGTTACAATGAGAGTGGGGGATTGGGTATTAGTGACAGTGAGAGAGTGGGCGAATGGGTATTCGAGACAATGAGAGAGAGGGTGAATGGGTATTAGTGACAATGAGAGAATCGGGGAATGGGTATTACTGACAATGAGAGAGTGGGGACAGGTATTAGTGACAATGAGAGAGTGGGGAAAGAGGTATTAGTGACAATGAGAGAGTGGGGAAAGGGGTATTAGTGACAATGCAAGTGGGGGAACGAGTATTAGTGACAATGGGAGGGGGGACAGGTATTAGTGACAATGAGAGAGTGAGGATAGGTATTAGTGACAATGAGAGAGTGGGGAAAGAGGTATTTGTGACAATGCGAGAGTGGGGAAAGGGGTATTAGTGACAATGAAAGTGGGGGAACGGGTATTAGTGACAATGGGAGAGGGGGGACGGGTATTAGTGACAATGAGAGAGTGGGGATGGGTATTAGTCACAATGCGAGAGTGCGGATGGGTATTAGTGACAATGAAAGAGGGAAATGGGTATTAGTCACAATGAGAGCGGGGGGGATGGGTATTAGTCATAATGAGAGAATGAGGACGAGTAATAGTGACAATGAGAGAGTGGGGATACGTATGAGTGACAATGAGAGTGGGGGAATGGGTATTAGTGACAGTGAGAGTGGGAGAATGGGTATTAGTGACAATGAGAGAGTGGGCAAAAATGTATTAGTGACAATGAGGGACTGGGAGAATGGGTATTAATGACAATGAGAGAGTGGGTGAATGGGTATTAGTGACAATGTGAGAGTGGGGACGGGTATTAGTGACAATGAGGGAGTGGGGAAAGGGGTATTAGTGACAATGAGAGTGGGGAAATGGGTATTAGTGACAATGAGAGAATGGGGATGGGTATTAGTGACAATGAGAATGGGGGAATGGCTATTAGTGACAATGGGAGATTGCGGATGGGTATTAGTGACAATGAAGAGGGTAATGGGTTTTAGTCACACTGAGAGAATGGGAATGGGTATTAGTCACAAGGAGAGAGTGGAGACGGGTATTAGTGACAATGGAAAAGTGGAGACGGCTATTAGTGACAATGAGAGTGTGGAGACAGGTATTAGTGACAATGAGAGTAGGCAAACAGGTATTAGTGACAATGAGACTGTGGGGGAATGGGTATTAGTGACAATGAAAGTGGGGGAATGGCTATTAGTGACAATGGAAAAGTGGGGACGGCTATTAGTGACAATGAGAGAGTGGGGATAGGTATTAGTGACAATGAGAGATTGGGGATACGTATTAGTGACCATGAGAGAGTGGGCAAAAAGTTATTAGTTACAATGAGAGTGCGGGATTGGGTATTAGTGACAGTGAGAGAATGGGCGAATGGGTATTCGAGACAATGAGAGAGAGTGTGAATGGGTATTAGTGACAATGAGAGAGTCGGGGAATGGGTATTAGTGACAATGAGAGTGTGGGGACAGGTATTAGTGACAATGAGAGAGTGGGGAAAGAGGTATTAGTGGCAATGAGAGAGTGGTGAAAGGAGTATTAGTGACAATGCAAGTGGGGGGATGAGTATTAGTGACAATGGGAGAGTGGGGATGGGTATTAGTGACAATGAGAGAGTAGGGGAATGGGTATTAGTGACAATGAGAGAGTGGGGACGGGTATTAGTCACAATGAGAGAGTGGGGATGGGTATTAGTGACAATGAAAGAGGGAAATGGGTATTCGTCACAATGAGAGCGGGGGGATGGGTATTAGTCACAATGAGAGATTGGGAATGGGTATTTGTGACAATGAAGGGGGGAATGGGTATTAGTCATAATGAGAGAATGAGGACGAGTAATAGTGACAACGAGAGAGTGGGGATACGCATGAGTGACAATGAGAGAGTGGGGAATGGGTATTAGTGACAATGAAAGTGGGGGAATGGCTAATAGTGACAATGGGAGAGTGGGGATGGGTATTAGTGACAATGAATGTGGGGGAACCGGTATTAGTGACAACGAGAGAGTGGGTGATTGTGTTTTAGTGACAATGAGAGTGGGGGAATGTATATTAGTCACAATGAGACAGTGGGCAAACTGGTATTAGTGACAACGAGAGAATGTGGGGATGGGTATTAGTGACAATGAGACAGTGGGTGAATGGGTATTAGTGACAATGAGAGAGTGGGGGAACAGGTATTAGTGACAATGAGAGAGTGGGCGAACGGGTATTACTGACAGTGAGAAAGTGTGCAAACAGGTATTAGTGACAGTGAAAGAGTGGGGGAACCTGTATTGGTGACAGTGAGAGAGTAGACGAACGGGTATTACTAAAATGAGACAGTGGGGGGATGGGTATTAGTGACAGTGAGAGTGGGGGGACGGGTATTAGTGACAGTGAGAGTGGGTATTAATGTCAATGAGATAGTGGGTGAATGGGTATTAGTGACAATGAGAGAGTGGGGACAGGTATTAGTGACAATGAGAGAGTGGGGACAGGTATTAGTGACAATGAGAGTAGGCAAACATGTATTAGTGACAATGAGACTGTTGGGGAATGGGTATTAGTGACAATGAAAGTGGAGGAATGGCTATTAGTGACAATGGAAAAGTGGGGACGGCTATTAGTGACAATGAGAGAGTGGGGATAGGTATTAGTGACAATGAGAGATTGGGGATACGTATTAGTGACAATGAGAGAGTGGGCAAAAAGTTATTAGTTACAATGAGAGTGCGGGATTGGGTATTAGTGACAGTGAGAGAATGGGCGAATGGGTATTCGAGACAATGAGAGAGAGTGTGAATGGGTATTAGTGACAATGAGAGAGTCGGGGAATGGGTATTAGTGACAATGAGAGTGTGGGGACAGGTATTAGTGACAATGAGAGAGTGGGGAAAGAGGTATTAGTGGCAATGAGAGAGTGGTGAAAGGAGTATTAGTGACAATGCAAGTGGGGGGATGAGTATTAGTGACAATGGGAGAGTGGGGATGGGTATTAGTGACAATGAGAGAGTAGGGGAATGGGTATTAGTGACAATGAGAGAGTGGGGACGGGTATTAGTCACAATGAGAGAGTGGGGATGGGTATTAGTGACAATGAAAGAGGGAAATGGGTATTCGTCACAATGAGAGCGGGGGGATGGGTATTAGTCACAATGAGAGATTGGGAATGGGTATTTGTGACAATGAAGGGGGGAATGGGTATTAGTCATAATGAGAGAATGAGGACGAGTAATAGTGACAATGAAAGAGTGGGGATACGCATGAGTGACAATGAGAGAGTGGGGAATGGGTATTAGTGACAATGAAAGTGGGGGAATGGCTAATAGTGACAATGGGAGAGTGGGGATGGGTATTAGTGACAATGAATGTGGGGGAACCGGTATTAGTGACAACGAGAGAGTGGGTGATTGTGTTTTAGTGACAATGAGAGAGTGGGGGAATGTATATTAGTCACAATGAGACAGTGGGCAAACTGGTATTAGTGACAACGAGAGAATGTGGGGATGGGTATTAGTGACAATGAGACAGTGGGTGAATGGGTATTAGTGACAATGAGAGAGTGGGGGAACAGGTATTAGTGACAATGAGAGAGTGGGCGAACGGGTATTACTGACAGTGAGAAAGTGTGCAAACAGGTATTAGTGACAGTGAAAGAGTGGGGGAACCTGTATTGGTGACAGTGAGAGAGTAGACGAACGGGTATTACTAATATGAGACAGTGGGGGGATGGGTATTAGTGACAGTGAGAGTGGGGGGACGGGTATTAGTGACAGTGAGAGTGGGTATTAATGTCAATGAGATAGTGGGTGAATGGGTATTAGTGACAATGAGAGAGTGGGGACAGGTATTAGTGACAATGAGAGAGTGGGGACAGGTATTAGTGACAATGAGAGTAGGCAAACATGTATTAGTGACAATGAGACTGTTGGGGAATGGGTATTAGTGACAATGAAAGTGGAGGAATGGCTATTAGTGACAATGGAAAAGTGGGGACGGCTATTAGTGACAATGAGAGAGTGGGGATAGGTATTCGTGACAATGAGAGATTGGGGATAGGTATTAGTGACAATGAGGGAGTGGGCAAAAAGTTATTAGTTACAATGAGAGTGGGGGATTGGGTATTAGTGACAGTGAGAGAATGGGCGAATGGGTATTCGAGACAATGAGAGAGAGGGTGAATGGGTATTAGTGACAATGAGAGAGAGTGTGAATGGGTATTAGTGACAATGAGAGTGTGGGGACAGGTATTAGTGACAATGAGAGAGTGGGGAAAGAGGTATTAGTGACAATGAGAGAGTGGTGAAAGGGGTATTAGTGACAATGCAAGTGGGGGGATGAGTATTAGTGACAATATGTGAGGGGGGATGGGTATTAGTGACAATGAGAGAGTGGAGGAATGGGTATTAGTGACAATGAGAGAGTGGGGACGGGTATTAGTCACAATGAGAGAGTGGGGATGGGTATTAGTGACAATGAAAGAGGGAAATGGGTATTCGTCACAATGAGAGAGTGGGGACGGGTATTAGTCACAATGAGAGAGTGGGGATGGGTATTAGTGACAATGAAAGAGGGAAATGGGTATTCGTCACAATGAGAGATTGGGAATGGGTATTAGTCACAATGAGAGCGGGGGGATGGGTATTAGTCACAATGAGAGATTGGGAATGGGTATTAGTCATAATGAGAGAGTGAGGACGAGTAATAGTGACAATGAGAGAGTGGGGATACGCATGAGTGACAATGAGAGTGGGGGAATGGGTATTAGTGACAATGAAAGTGGGGGAATGGCTATTAGTGACAATGGGAAAGTGGGGATGGGTATTAGTGACAATGAGAGAGTGGGGATAGGTATTAGTGACAATGAATGTGGAGGAATGGCTATTAGTGACAATGGGAGAGTGGGGACGGGTATTAGTGACTATGAATGTGGGGGAACAGGTATTAGTGACAACGAGAGAGTGGGTGATTGTGTTTTAGTGACAATGAGAGAGCGGGGGAATGTATATTAGTCACAATGAGACAGTGGGCAAACTGGTATTAGTGATAACGAGAGAATGTGGGGATGGGTATTAGTGACAATGAGACAGTGGGTGAATGGGTATTAGTGACAATGACAGTGTGGGGGAACAGGTATTAGTGACAGTGAGAGAGTGAGCGAACGGGTATTACTGACAGTGAGAAAGTGTGCAAACAGGTATTAGTGACAGTGAGAGAGTGGGCAAACAGGTATTAGTGACAGTGAGAGAGTGGGGGAACGTGTATTGGTGACAGTGAGAGAGTAGATGAACGGGTATTACTAAAATGAGACAGTGGGGGGATGGGTATTAGTGACAGTGAGAGTGGGGGGACGGGTATTAGTGACAGTGAGAGTGGGTATTCGTGACAATGAGATAGTGGGTGAATGGGTATTAGTGACAATGAGAGAGTGGGGACAGGTATTAGTGACAATGAGAGAGTGGGGACAGGTATTAGTGACAATGAGAGTAGGCAAACATGTATTAGTGACAATGAGACTGTGGGGGAATGGGTATTAGTGACAATGAAAGTGGAGGAATGGCTATTAGTGACAATGGAAAATAGGGGACGGCTATTAGTGACAATGAGAGAGTGGGGATAGGTATTAGTGACAATGAGAGATTGGGGATAGGTATTAGTGACAATGAGAGAGTGGGCAAAAAGTTATTAGTTACAATGAGAGTGGGGGATTGGGTATTAGTGACAGTGAGAGAATGGGCGAATGGGTATTCGAGACAATGAGAGAGAGGGTGAATGGGTATTAATGACAATGAGAGAGTCGGGGAATGGGTATTAGTGACAATGAGAGAGTGGGGACAGGTATTAGTGACAATGAGAGAGTGGTGAAAGGGGTATTAGTGACAATGCAAGTGGGGGAACGAGTATTCGTGACAATGGGAGAGGGGGTGGGTATTAGTGACAATGAGAGAGTGGGGGAATGGGTATTAGTGACAACGAGAGAGTGGGGACGGGTATTAGTCACAATGAGAGAGTGGGGATGGGTATTAGTGACAATGAGAGAAGGAAATGGGTATTCGTCACAATGAGAGCGGGGGGGATGGGTATTAGTCACAATGAGAGATTGGGAATGGGTATTTGTGACAATGAGGGGGGAATGGGTATTAGTCATAATGAGAGAGTGGGGATAGGTATTAGTTACAATGAGAGTGGGGGATTGGGTATTAGTGACAATGAGAGAGTGGGCAAGAAGGTATTAGTGACAATGAGGGACTGGGGGAATGGGTATACGAGACAATGAGAGAGAGGGTGAATGGGTATTAGTGACAATGAGAGAGTAGTGACAGGTATTAGTGACAATGAGAGTGGGGGATTGGCTATTAGTGACAATGGGAGAGTGGTGACTGTTATTAGTGACAATGAATCTGGGGGAACAGGTATTAGTGACAATGACAGAGTGGGGGAAGGGGTATTGTGACAATGACAGAGTGGGGTTAGATATTTGTGACAATGAGACTGTGGGGGAATGGGTATTAGTGACAATGAAGGTGGGGGAATGGCTATTAGTGACATTGGGAAAACGGGGACAGTATTAGTGACAATGAGACAGTGGGGACATGTCTTAGTGACAATGAGAGATTGGGAATAGGTATTAGTGACAATGAGAGAGTGTGCAAAGAGGTATTAGTAACTATGAGAGTGGGGGATTGGGTATTGGTGACAATGAGAGTGGGGGAAAGGGGATTAGTGACAATGAGACAGTGGGAGAATGGGTATTACTGACAATCAGAGAGTGGGGGAATGGGTATTAGTGACAATGAGAGTGTAGGGGAATGGGCATTAGTGACAATGAGAGAGCGGGGAACGGGTATTAGTGACAGTGAGAAAGTGGCGGAATGGGTGTTAGTGACAGTGAGAGAGTGGGAGAATGGATATTAGTGACAGTGAGAGAGTGGGCGAACAGGTATTAGTGACAGTGAGAGAGTGGGAGAATGGGTATTAGAGACGGTGAGAGAGTGGGGGAAGGGGTATTGGTGACGGTGAGACTGTGGGGGAATGGGTATTAGTGACAATGAAAGTGGGGGAATAGCTATTAGAAACAATGGGAAAGTGGGGACGGTATTAGAGACAATGAGAGAGTGAGAGAATGGATATTAGTGACAGTGACAGAGTGGGCGAACGGGTATTAGTGACAGTGACAGAGTGGGCAAATGGGTATTAGAGACGGTGAGAGAGTGGGGGAAGGGGTATTGGTGACAGTGAGACTGTGGGGGAATGGGTATTAGTGACAATGATAGTGGGGGAATGGCTATTAGAGACAATGGGAAAGTGGGGATGGGTATTAGTGACAATGTGAGATTGGGGATAGGTATTAGTGACAATGAGAGAGTGGGCAAACAGTTATTAGTTACAATGAGAGTGGGGGATTGGGTATTAGTGACAGTGAGAGAGTGGGCGAATGGGTATTCGAGACAATGAGAGAGAGGGTGAATGGGTATTAGTGACAATGAGAGAATCGGGGAATGGGTATTAGTGACAATGAGAGAGTGGGGGAGTGGGTATTAGTGACAATGAGAGAGTGGGGACGGGTATTAGTCACAACGAGAGAGTGGAGATGGGTATTAGTGACAATGAAAGAGGGAAATGAGTATTAGTCACAATGAGAGCGGAGGGGATGGGTATTAGTCACAATGAGAGATTGGGAATGGGTATTTGTGACAATGGGAGAGTGGGGATGGGTATTAGTGACAATGAAAGAGGGAGAAGGGTATTAGTCACAATGAGAGCGGGGGGGATGGGTATTTGTGCCAATGAAGTGGGGAATGGGTATTAGTCATAATGAGAGAGTGAGGACAAGTAATAGTGACAATCAGAGAGTGGGGATACGTATGAGTGACAATGAGAGAGTGGGGATACGTATGAGTGACAATAAGAGTGGGGGAATGGGTATTAGTGACAATGAAAGTGGGGGAATGGCTATTAGTGACAATGGGAGAGTGGTGACTGTTATTAGTGACAATGAATGTGGGGGAACAGGTATTAGTGACAATGAGAGAGTGGGGGAAGGGGTATTGTGACAATGACAGAGTGGGGATAGATATTTGTGACAATGAGACTGTGGGGGAATGGGTATTAGTGACAATGAAGGTGGGGGAATGGCTATTAGTGACATTGGGAAAACGGGGACACTATTAGTGACAATGAGAGAGTGGGGACATGTCTTAGTGACAATGAGAGATTGGGGATAGATATTAGTGACAATGAGAGAGTGGGCAAAGAGGTATTAGTGACAATGAGAGAGTGGGGGAATGGGTATTAGTGACAATGAGACAGTGGGAGAATGGGTATTACTGACAATGAGAGAGTGGGGGAATGGGTATTAGTGACAACGAGAGTGTAGGGGAATGGGCATTAGTGACAGTGAGAGAGTGGGCGAACGGGTATTAGTAACAGTGAGAGAGTGGGCGAATGGGTATTAGAGATGGTGAGAGAGTGGAGGAAGGGGTATTAGTGACAGTGAGAGAGTGGGGAAACGAAATTAGTGACAATGAAAGGGGGGAATGTGTATTAGTCACAATTAGAGAGTCGGGAAATGTATTACTGACAATGAGAGTGGGGAATGGGTATTAGTGACAATGAGAGAGTGGGCGAACGGTATTAGTGACAATGGGAGAGTGGAGATGGTTATTAGTGACAATGAATATGGGGGAACAGGTATTAGTGAAAATGAGAGAGTGGGGATGGGTGCTAGTGACAATGAGAGAGTGGGCAAACATGTATTAGTGACAATGAGATAGTGGGGATGGGTATTAGTGACAATGAGGGAGTGGGGAAAGGGGTATTAGTGACAATGAGGGAGTGGAGAAAGGGGTATTCGTGACAATGAGAGAGTGGGGAAATGGGTATTAGTGACAATGAGAGAGTGGGGATGGGTATTAGTGACAATGAGAATGGGGGAATGGCTATTAGTGACAATGGGAGATTGGGGATGGGTATTAGTGACAATGTATGTCGGGGGATGGGTATTATTGACAATGACAGTGGGCGAATGGGTATTAGTGACAATGAGAGAGTGAGGGAACAGGTATTAGTGACAGTGAGAGAGTGGGGGAATGGGTATTAGTGACAGTGAGAGAGTGGGGGAACGGGTATTAGTGACAATGAGACAGTGGGGGAACAGGTATTAGTGACAATGAGAGAGTGGGGAAGGGTATTAGTGACAATGAGAGTGGGCGAACAGGTATTAGTGACAATCAGACTGTGGGGGAATGGGGATTTGTGACAATGAAAGTGGGGCAATAACTATTAGTGACAATGGGAGAGTAGGGAGGGTACTAGTGACAATGAGAGTGGCGATAGGTATTAGTGACAATGAGAGAGTGGGGAAAGGGGTATTAGTGACAATGAAAGTGGGGAAATGAGTATTAGTGATAATGAGAGAGTGGGGCAGGTATTAGTGACAATGAGAATGAGGGAATGGCTATTATTGACAATGGGAGTGTGGGCATAGGTATTAGTGACAATGAATGTCGGGGGATGGGTATTAGTGACAATGAGAGAGTGGGTGATTGTGTATTAGTGACAATGAGAGAGTGGGGGAACAGGTATTAGAGACAATGAGAGAGTGGGGATGGGTATTAGTGACAATGAGACAGTGGGCGAACGGGTATTAGTCACAATGACAGTGTTGGGGAACAGGTATTAGTGACAGTTAGAGAGTGGGGAATGGGTATTAGTGACAGTGAGAGAGTGGGGCAACGGGTATTAGTGACAGTGAGAGAGTGGCGATGGGTATTAATGACAATGAGACAGTGGGCGAATGGGTATTGGTCACAATGAGAGAGTGGGGATGGGTATTAGTCACAATGAGAGATTGGGAATGGGTATTTGTGACAATGAAGGGGGGAATGGGCATTAGTCATAATGAGAGAGTGAGGACGAGTAATAGTGACAATGAGAGAATGGGGATACGTATGAGTGACAATCAGAGTGGGGGAATGGGTATTAGTGACAATGAAAGTGGGGGAAGGGGTATTAGTGACAATGAGAGAGTGGGGACATGTCTTAGTGACAATGAGAGATTGGGGACAGGTATTATTGACAATGAGAGGAGGCAAACAGGTATTCGTGAGGGGAATGGCTATTAGTGACAATGGGAAAGTGGGGACGGGTATTAGTGACAATCAGAGAGTGGGGATAGGTATTAGTAACAATGAGAGAGTGGGCAAACAGGTATTAGTGACAATGAGGGACTGGGAGAATGGGTATTAGTGACAATGAGAGAGTGGGTGAATGGGTATTAGTGACAATGAGAGAGTGAGGGAATGGGTATTAGTGACAATGAGAGAGTGGGTGAATGGGTATTAGTGACAGGGAAAGTGGGGGAATGGGTATTAGTGACAATGCGAGAGTGGTGACTGTTATTAGTGTCAATGAATGTGGGGGAACAGGTATTAGTGACAATGAGAGAGTGAGAGAATGGATATTAGTGACAGTGACAGAGTGGGCAAATGGGTATTAGAGACGGTGAGAGAGTGGGGGAAGGGGTATTGGTGACGGTGAGACTGTGGGGGAATGGGTATTAGTGACAATGAAAGTGGGGGAATAGCTATTAGAAACAATGGGAAAGTGGGGACGGTATTAGAGACAATGAGAGAGTGAGAGAATGGATATTAGTGACAGTGAGAGAGTGGGCGAACGGGTATTAGTGACAGTGACAGAGTGGGCAAATGGGTATTAGAGACGGTGAGAGAGTGGGGGAAGGGGTATTGGTGACGGTGAGACTGTGGGGGAATGGGTATTAGTGACAATGAAAGTGGGGGAATGGCTATTAGAGACAATGGGAAAGTGGGGATGGGTATTAGTGACAATGTGAGATTGGGGATAGGTATTAGTGACAATGAGAGAGTGGGCAAACAGTTATTAGTTACAATGAGAGTGGGGGATTGGGTATTAGTGACAGTGAGAGAGTGGGCGAATGGGTATTCGAGACAATGAGAGAGAGGGTGAATGGGTATTAGTGACAATGAGAGAATCGGAGAATGGGTATTAGTGACAATGAGAGAGTGGGGGAGTGGGTATTAGTGACAATGAGAGAGTGGGGACGGGTATTAGTCACAATGAGAGAGTGGAGATGGGTATTAGTGACAATGAAAGAGGGAAATGGGTATTAGTCACAATGAGAGCGGAGGGGATGGGTATTAGTCACAATGAGAGATTGGGAATGGGTATTTGTGACAATGGGAGAGTGGGGATGGGTATTAGTGACAATGAAAGAGGGAAATGGGTATTAGTCACAATGAGAGCGGGGGGTGATGGGTATTAGTCACAATGAGAGATTGAGAATGGGTATTTGTGCCAATGAAGTGGGGAATGGGTATTAGTCATAATGAGAGAGTGAGGACAAGTAATAGTGACAATGAGAGAGTGGGGATACGTATGAGTGACAATGAGAGAGTGGGGATACGTATGAGTGACAATAAGAGTGGAGGAATGGGTATTAGTGACAATGAAAGTGGGGGAATGGCTATTAGTGACAATGGGAGAGTGGTGACTGTTATTAGTGACAATGAATGTGGGGGAACAGGTATTAGTGACAATGAGAGAGTGGGGGAAGGGGTATTACTGACAATGACAGAGTGGGGATAGATATTTCTGACAATGAGACTGTGGGGGAATGGGTATTAGTGACAATGAAGGTGGGGGAATGGCTATTAGTGACATTGGGAAAACGGGGACACTATTAGTGACAATGAGAGAGTGGGGACATGTCTTAGTGACAATGAGAGATTGGGGATAGGTATTAGTGACAATGAGAGAGTGGGGGAATGGGTATTAGTGACAATGAGACAGTGGGAGAATGGGTATTACTGACAATCAGAGAGTGGGGGAATGGGTATTAGTGACAACGAGAGTGTAGGGGAATGGGCATTAGTGACAATGAGAGAGCGGGGAACGGGTATTAGTGACAGTGAGAAAGTGGCGTAATGGGTATTAGTGACAGCGAGAGAGTGGGAGAATGGGTATTAGTGACAGTGAGAGAGTGGGCGAACGGGTATTAGTAACAGTGAGAGAGTGGGCGAATGGGTATTAGAGATGGTGAGAGAGTGGAGGAAGGGGTATTAGTGACAGTGAGAGAGTGGGGAAACGAAATTAGTGACAATGAAAGGGGGAATGTGTATTAGTCACAATTAGAGAGTCGGGAAATGTATTACTGACAATGAGAGTGGGGAATGGGTATTAGTGACAATGAGAGAGTGGGCGAACGGTATTAGTGACAATGGGAGAGTGGAGATGGTTATTAGTGACAATGAATATGGGGGAACAGGTATTAGTGAAAATGAGAGAGTGGGGATGGGTGCTAGTGACAATGAGAGAGTGGGCAAACATGTATTAGTGACAATGAGATAGTGGGGATGGGTATTAGTGACAATGAGGGAGTGGGGAAAGGGGTATTAGTGACAATGAGGGAGTGGAGAAAGGGGTATTCGTGACAATGAGAGAGTGGGGAAATGGGTATTAGTGACAATGAGAGAGTGGGGATGGGTATTAGTGACAATGAGAATGGGGGAATGGCTATTAGTGACAATGGGAGATTGGGGATGGGTATTAGTGACAATGTATGTCGGGGGATGGGTATTATTGACAATGACAGTGGGCGAATGGGTATTAGTGACAATGAGAGAGTGAGGGAACAGGTATTAGTGACAGTGAGAGAGTGGGGGAATGGGTATTAGTGACAGTGAGAGAGTGGGGGAACGGGTATTAGTGACAATGAGACAGTGGGGGAACAGGTATTAGTGACAATGAGAGAGTGGGGAAGGGTATTAGTGACAATGAGAGTGGGCGAACAGGTATTAGTGACAATCAGACTGTGGGGGAATGGGGATTTGTGACAATGAAAGTGGGGCAATAACTATTAGTGACAATGGGAGAGTAGGGAGGGTACTAGTGACAATGAGAGTGGCGATAGGTATTAGTGACAATGAGAGAGTGGGGAAAGGGGTATTAGTGACAATGAAAGTGGGGAAATGAGTATTAGTGATAATGAGAGAGTGGGGCGGGTATTAGTGACAATGAGAATGAGGGAATGGCTATTATTGACAATGGGAGTGTGGGCATAGGTATTAGTGACAATGAATGTCGGGGGATGGGTATTAGTGACAATGAGAGAGTGGGTGATTGTGTATTAGTGACAATGAGAGAGTGGGGGAACAGGTATTAGAGACAATGAGAGAGTGGGGATGGGTATTAGTGACAATGAGACAGTGGGCGAACGGGTATTAGTCACAATGACAGTGTTGGGGAACAGGTATTAGTGACAGTTAGAGAGTGGGGAATGGGTATTAGTGACAGTGAGAGAGTGGGGCAACGGGTATTAGTGACAGTGAGAGAGTGGCGATGGGTATTAATGACAATGAGACAGTGGGCGAATGGGTATTGGTCACAATGAGAGAGTGGGGATGGGTATTAGTCACAATGAGAGATTGGGAATGGGTATTTGTGACAATGAAGGGGGGAATGGGCATTAGTCATAATGAGAGAGTGAGGACGAGTAATAGTGACAATGAGAGAATGGGGATACGTATGAGTGACAATCAGAGTGGGGGAATGGGTATTAGTGACAATGAAAGTGGGGGAAGGGGTATTAGTGACAATGAGAGAGTGGGGACATGTCTTAGTGACAATGAGAGATTGGGGACAGGTATTATTGATAATGAGAGGAGGCAAACAGGTATTCGTGAGGGGAATGGCTATTAGTGACAATGGGAAAGTGGGGACGCGTATTAGTGACAATCAGAGAGTGGGGATAGGTATTAGTGACAATGAGAGAGTGGGCAAACAGGTATTAGTGACAATGAGGGACTGGGAGAATGGGTATTAGTGACAATGAGAGAGTGGGTGAATGGGTATTAGTGACAATGAGAGAGTGAGGGAATGGGTATTAGTGACAATGAGAGAGTGGGTGAATGGGTATTAGTGACAATGAAAGTGGGGGAACAGGTATTAGTGACAACGGGAGAGGGGGACGGGTATTAGTGACAATGAGCGAGTGGGGGAATGGGTATCAGTGACAATGAAAGTGGGGGAATGGCTATTAGTGACAATGCGAGAGTGGTGACTGTTATTAGTGTCAATGAATGTGGGGGAACAGGTATTAGTGACAATGAGAGAGTGGGGGAAGGGGTATTGTGACAATGACAGAGTGGGGATAGATATTTGTGACAATGAGACTGTGGGGGAATGGGTATTAGTGACAATGAAGGTGGGGGAATGGCTATTAGTGACATTGGGAAAACAGGGACAGTATTAGTGACAATGAGAGAGTGGGCAAACAGGTATTAGTGACAATGAGAGTGGGGGATTGGGTATTGGTGACAATGAGAGAGTGGGCAAAAAAGTATTAGTGACAACGAGAGAGTGGAGATGGGTATTAGTGACAGTGAGACAGTGGGCGTACAGGTATTAGTGACAATGAGAGAGTAGAGATGGGTATTAGTGACAGAGAGAGAGTGGGCAAACGAGTATTAGTGACAATGACAGTGTGGTGGAACGGGTATTAGTGACAGTGAGAGAGTGGGTATTAGTCAAAATGAGAGAGTGGGGTTGGGTATTAGTGACAATGAAGAGGCGAATGGGTGTTAGTGACAATGAGAGTGTGGGTAAATTAGTATTACTGACTATGAGAGAGTGGGGATGGGTATTAATGACAATGAGAGAGTGAGGACAGGTATTAGTGACAATGAGAGAGTGGGGACAGGTATTAGTGACAATGAGAGGAGGCAAACAGGTATTCGTGACAATGAGACTGTGGGGGAATGGGTATTAGTGACAGTGAGAGAGTGGGGAAAGGGCTATTAGTGACAATGAGACAGAGGTCGAATGGGTACTAGTGACAATGAGAAGGTGGACGTACGTGTACTGGTGACAATGAGACTGGGCGAACGGGTACTAGTGACAATGAGAGAGTGGGTGAACGGGTATTAGTGACAGTGAGCGAATGGGGGAAAGCTTATTCGTGACAGTGAGATAGTGCGCGAAGGGGTATTAGTGACAGCGAGAGTGTGGGGGAAGGGGTATTAGTGACAGTGAGGGAGTGGGGGAAGGGGTATTAGTGACAGTGAGGGAGTGGGGGAAGGGGTATTAGTGACAGTGAGAGAGTGGGAAATGGGTATTGGTGACAATGAAGGGGAGAATGGGTATTAGTCACAATGAGAGAGTGGGGACAGGTATTAGTGACAGTGAGAGAGTGGGCAAATGGGTATTAGTGACAGTGAGCGAATGGGGGAATGGGTATTAGTGACAGTGTGATAGTGTGCGAAGGGGTATTAGTGACAGTGAGAGAATGGGGGAACGGCTATGAGCGACAATGACAGAGTGGGGGAACGGGTATTAGTGACAATGAGACGGTGGGAGAACAGGTATTAGTGACAATGAGAGAGTGGGGATGGGTATTAGTCACAATGAGAGAGTGGGAATGGGTATTTGTGACAATGAAGGAGGGAATGTGTATTAGTCATAATGAGAGAGTGAGGAAGGGTAATAGTGACAATGAGAGAGTGGGGATGCATATGAGTTACAATGAGAGTGGGGTAACAGGTATTAGTGACAATGAGAGAGTGGACGAAAGGGTATTAGTGACAATGAGACAGTGGGCGAACGGGTATTAGTGACAGTGAGAGTGGGGGAATGGGAATTAGTGACAGTGAGAGTGGGAGAATGGCTATGAGTGACAATAAGAGACTGGGGATGGGTATTAGTCACAATGAGAGAGTGGGGATGGGTATTAGTCACAATCAGAGAGTGGGGACGAGTATTAGTGACAATGAGAGTGGGGGAATGGGTATTAGTGAGAATGAAAGTGGGGGAATGGCTATTAGTGACAATGGCAGAGTGGGGACGGGTATTAGTGACAATGAATGTGGGGGAACAGGTATTAGTGACAATGAGAAAGTGGGGGAAACAGGTTTTGTGACAATGACAGAGTGGGGATAGGTATTAGTAACAATGAGAGAGTGGGGATGGGTACTAGTGACAATGAATGTGGGGAATAGGTATTAGTGACAATGAGAGAATGGGGATTGGTATTAGTGACAATCGGAGAGTGGGGAAGGGTATTAGTGAGAATGAGAGAGTGGGCAAACTGGTATTACTGTCAATAAGAGTGGGGGACTGGGTATAAGTGACAATGAGAGAGTGGGGACGGGTATTATTGACAATGAGAGAGTGAGGGAAGGGGTATTAGTGACTATGAGATAGTGGGCGAATGGGTATTAGTGACAATAAGAGAGTGGGGGAATGGGTATAAGTGGCAGTGAGAGAGTGGGGAAAGGGGTATTTGCGACATTGAGAGAGTGGGGGCAATGGCTATTAGTGACAATGAGAAAGTGGGGAAAGAGGTAGTAGTGACGGGAGAGTAGGGAAAGGGGTATTGGTGACAATGATAGAGTGGGTGAATGGGTATTATTGACAATGAGAGAGTGAGAGAAGGGGTATTAGTGACAGTGAGAGAGTGGGCGAATGGGTATTAGTGACAGGGAGACAGAGGGCGAACGGGTATTAGTGACACTGAGGGAGTGGGCGAACGGGTATTAGTGATAGTGAGAGAGTGGGCGAACAGGTATAAGTGACAGTGAGAGAGTAGGGGAACGGGTATTAGTGACACTGAGAGAGTGGGGAACGGGTATTAGTGACAATGAGACAGTGGGGGGACGGGTATTAGTGAAAATCAGAGAGTGGTCGAATGGGTATTAGTGACAATTAGAGAGTGGGGACATGTATTGGTGACAATGAGTGTGGGGGGACGGTTATTCGTGACAATGAGAGAGTGGGGGAACGGGTATTAGTGAGTGAGAGTGTGGCGACAGGTATTAGTGACAATGAGAGAGTGGGGACGGGTATTAGTGACAATCAGAGAGTTGGGACGGGTATTAGTGACAATGACAGTGGGGGAACATGTATTACTGAAATTGAAAGTGGGGGATGGGTATTAGTCACAATAATAGAGTGGGGAAGTGTATTAGTGACAATGAAAGTGGAGGAATGGGCAACAGTGACAATGAGAGAGTGGGGCGGGTATTAGTGACAATGAGAGAGTGGGGATGGGTACCAGTGAGAATGAGAGAGTGGGGACAGGTATTAGTGACTATGAGTGCAGGGGAATGGGTATTAGTGCCCATCAGAAAGTGGTAAAAGGGTATTAGTGACAATGAGGAGTGGGGGAACGGGTATTAATAGAGTGAGAGAGTGGGGACGGGTACTTGTGACAATGAGATTGTGAGGTATGTGCGGGAATGGGTATTAGTGACAATGAGACAGCGGGGACATGTATTAGTGACAATAACTGTGGGGAAATTGGTATCAGTGACATTGAGAGAGTGGGGATGGGTATTATTGACAATGAGAGAGGGGGAATGGGCATTGGTGACAGTGGGAGAGTGGGGACATGTATTACTGACAATGGAAATGGGGAATGGGTATTAGTCACAATCAAAGTGTGGGGACGGGTGCTAGTGACAATGAGAGAGTGGGGCGGGCATTTGTGACAATGAGAGAGTAGGGGAACGGGTATTGTGACAATGTGTGTTGGGGATTGGGTATAAGTGACAATGAGAGAGTGGGAACCGGTATTACTGACAATAAGAGTGGGCGAACAGGTATTAGTGACAATAGGAGAGTGGGGACAGGTATTAGTGACAGTGAGAGAGTGGGGTTAGGTGTTAGAGACAATGAGTGTGTGATAACAGGTATTCGTGAAAATGAGAGAGTAGGAGAATGGGTATTGTGACAATGAGAGAGTGGGGATAGGTATTAGTGGCAATGAGAGAGTAGGGATGGGTATTACTGACAATGAGAGAGTGGGGACAGGTATTATTGACAATGAGAGTGGGCGAACAGGTATTAGTGACAGTGCAACTGTGGGGGAATTGGTATTAGTGACAATGAAAGTGGGGGAATGGCTCTTAGTGGCAATGGGAGAGTGGGGTCGGGTATTAGTGAGAATGAGAGAGTGGGAACAGGTAATAGTGACAATGAGTGTGGGGGAATGGGTATTAGTGACAATGACAGAGTGGGTGATCGGGTATTACTGACAATGAGAGAGTGGGGGAATGGGTATTAGTGACAACGAGAGTGTAGGGGAACGGGCATTAGTGACAATGAGAGAGCGGGGAACGGGTATTAGTGACAGTGAGAAAGTGGCAGAATGGGTATTAGTGACAGTGAGAGAGTGGGGAGGGGGTATTAGTGACAATGAGACAGTGGGCAAACAGGTACTAGTGACAGTGAGAGAGTGGGCGAACGGGTATTCGTGACAGTGAGACAGTGGGGGAACAGGTATTAGTGACAGTGAGAGAGTGGGCGAACGGGTATTCGTGACAGTGAGAGAGTGGGCGAACGGGTATTAGTGACAGTGAGAGAGTGGGGAAACGGAATTAGTGACAATGAGAGAATGAAGGGGGGAATGGGTATTAGTCACAATGAGAGAGTGGGGGAACAGGTATTAGTGACTGTGGAGAGTGGTGGAATGGGAATTAGTGAAAGTGAGAGAGCGGGGGGACGGGTTATTAGTGACAATGAGATAGTGGGCAAATGGGTTTTAGTGACACTGAGAGAGTGGGTGATCGGGTATTAGTGACATTGAGAGAGTGGGCAAACAGGTATTAGTGTCAATGAGCGTGGGGGACTGGGTATTAGTGACAATGAGAGATTGGGGGAATGGGTATTAGTGACAATGAAAGTGGGGGAATGGGTATTAGTGATAATGAGAGAGTGGGGCAGGTATTAGTGACAATGAGAGTGGGGGATGTCTATTAGTGACAATGGGAGAATGGGGATGGGTATTAGTGACAATAAGAGAGTGGGGGAATGGGTATAAGTGGCAGTGAGAGAGTGGGGAAAGGGGTATTTGCGACATTGAGAGAGTGGGGGCAATGGCTATTAGTGACAATGAGAAAGTGGGGAAAGAGGTAGTAGTGACGAGAGAGTAGGGAAAGGGCTATTGGTGACAATGATAGAGTGGGCGAATGGGTATTATTGACAATGAGAGAGTGAGAGAAGGGGTATTAGTGACAGTGAGAGAGTGGGCGAATGGGTATTAGTGACAGGGAGACAGAGGGCGAACGGGTATTAGTGACACTGAGGGAGTGGGCGAACGGGTATTAGTGATAGTGAGAGAGTGGGCGAACAGGTATAAGTGACAGTGAGAGAGTGGGGGAACGGGTATTAGTGACACTGAGAGAGTGGGGAACGGGTATTAGTGACAATGAGACAGTGGGGGGACGGGTATTAGTGAAAATCAGAGAGTGGTCGAATGGGTATTAGTGACAATTAGAGAGTGGGGACATGTATTGGTGACAATGAGTGTGGGGGGACGGTTATTCGCGACAATGAGAGAGTGGGGGAACGGGTATTAGTGAGTGAGAGTGTGGCGACAGGTATTAGTGACAATGAGAGAGTGGGGACGGGTATTAGTGACAATCAGAGAGTTGGGACGGGTATTAGTGACAATGACAGTGGGGGAACATGTATTACTGAAATTGAAAGTGGGGAATGGGTATTAGTCACAATAATAGAGTGGGGAAGTGTATTAGTGACAATGAAAGTGGAGGAATAGGCAACAGTGACAATGAGAGAGTGGGGCGGGTATTAGTGACAATGAGAGAGTGGAGCAGATATTAGTGACAATGAGAGTGGCAATGGGTATTAGTGACAATGAAAGTGGGGGAATAGCTATTAGTGACAATAGGAATGTGGGGACGGGTATTAGTGACAATGAGAGATTGGGGATAGGTATAAGCGACAATGAGAGTGGGCGAACGGGTATTATTGACAGTGATAAGAGTGGGTGAACGGGTATTAGTGACAGTGAGAGACTGGGAGTATGGTTATTAGTGACAGAGTGGGGGAACGGGTATTAGTGACAGTGAGAGAGTGGGCGAACGGGTATTAGTGACAGTGAGAGACTGGGAGTATGGTTATTAGTGACAGTGACAGAGTGGGGGAACGGGTATTCGTGACAGTGAGAGAGTGGGCGAACGGGTATTAGTGACAGTGAAAGAATGGGGGAACGGGTGTTAGTGACATTGAGAGTGCGAGAATGGGTATTAGTGACAATGAGAGAGTGGGGTTCGGTATTAGTCACAATGAGAGAGTGGGGATGGGTATTAGTGACAATGAAAGAGGGAAATGGGTATTAGTCACAATGAGAGCAGGAGGATGGGTATTAGTCACAATGAGAGAGTGGGAATGGGTATTTGTGACAATGAAGGAGGGAATGGGTATTAGTCATAATGAGAGAGTGAGGACGGGTAATAGTGACAATGAGAGAGTGGGGATGCGTATGAGTGACAATGAGAGTGGGGGAATGGGTATTTGGGACAATGAGGGGCTGGGAGAATGGGTATTAGTGACAATGAGACAGTGGGTGAATGGGTATTAGTGACAATGAGAGTAGGCAAACAGGTATTAGTGACAATGAGACTGTGGGGGTATGGGTATTAGTGACAATGAAAGTGGGGGAATGGCTATTAGTGACAATGGGAAAGTGGGACAGGTATTAGTGACAATGGGAGAGTGGGGATAGGTATTAGTGACAATGAGAGATTGGGGATAGGTATTAGTGACAATGAGAGATTGGGCAAACCGGTATTAGCTACAATGAGAGTCGGGGATTGGGTATTAGTGACAATGACAGAGTGGGCAAAAAGGTATTAGTGACAATGAGAGAGTGGGGACGGGTATTAGTCACAATGAGAGAGTGGGGATGGGTATTAGTGACAATGAAAGAGGGAAATGGGTATTAGTCACAATGAAAGCGGGGGGGGTGGGTATTAGTCACAATGAGAGATTGGGAATGGGTATTTGTGACAATGAAGGGGGGAATGGGTATTAGTCATAATGAGAGAGTGAGGGCGAGTAATAGTGACAATGAGAGAGTGGGGATACGTATGAGTGACAATGAGAGTGGAGGGATGGATATTAGTGACAATGGGAGCGTGGTGACTGTTATTAGTGACAATAAATGTCAGGGAACAGGTATTAGTGACAATGAGAGAGTGGGGAATGGGTATTAGTGACAATGAAAGTGGGGGAATGGCTATTAGTGACAATGGGAGAGTGGTGACTGTTATTAGTGACAATGAATGTCGGGGAACAGGTATTAGTGACAATGAGAGAGTGGGGGAAGGGGTATTGTGACAATGACAGAGTGGGGATAGATATTTGTGGCAATGTGACTGTGGGGGAATGGATATTAGTGACAATGAAGGTGGGGGAATGGCGATTAGTGACATTGGGAAAACGGGGACAGTATTAGTGACAATGAGAGAGTGGGGATAGGTATTAGTGACAATGAGACAGTGGGGACATGTCTTAGTGACAATGGGAGATTGGGGATAGGTATTAGTGACAATGAGAGAGTGGGCAAAAAGGTATTAGTGACAACGAGAGAGTGGAGTTGAGTATTAGTGACAGTGAGACAATGGGCAAACAGGTATTAGTGACAACGAGAGAGTGGAGTTGGGTATTAGTGACAGCAAGAGAGTGGGCGAATGCCTATTAGAAACAATTACAGTGTGGGGGAACAGGTATTAGTGACAGTGAGAGAGTTGACGAACAGGTATTAATGACAATGAGACAGCGTGCGAACGGGTATTAGTGACAATGAGAGTGGGGGAAGGGGTATTTGGGACAATGAGGGGCTGGGAGAATGGGTATTAGTGACAATGAGACAGTGGGTGAATGGGTATTAGTGACAATGAGAGTAGGCAAACAGGTATTAGTGACAATGAGACTGTGGGGGTATGGGTATTAGTGACAATGAGACTGTGGGGGTATGGGTATTAGTGACAATGAAAGTGGGGGAATGGCTATTAGTGACAATGGGAAAGTGGGACAGGTATTAGTGACAATGGGAGAGTGGGGATAGGTATTAGTGACAATGAGAGATTGGGGATAGGTATTAGTGACAATGAGAGATTGGGCAAACCGGTATTAGCTACAATGAGAGTCGGGGATTGGGTATTAGTGACAATGACAGAGTGGGCAAAAAGGTATTAGTGACAATGAGGGACTGGGGGAATGGGTATTCGAGACAATGAGAGAGAGGGTGAATGGGTATTAGTGACAATCAGAGAGTGGGGGAATGGGTATTAGTGACAATGAGAGAGTGGGAACAGGTATTAGTGACAATGAGAGAGTGAGGATAGGTATTAGTGACAATGAGAGAGTGGGGAAAGAGGTATTAGTGACAATGAGAGAGTGGGGAAAGGGGTATTAGTGACAATGAAAGTGAGGGAATGGGAATTAGTGACAATGGGAGAGGGGGGACGGGTATTAGTGACAATGAGAGAGTGGGGTAATGGGTATTACTGACAATGAGAGAGTGGGCAAAAAGGTATTAGTGACAATGAGAGAGTGGGGACGGGTATTAGTCACAATGAGAGAGTGGGGATGGGTATTAGTGACAATGAAAGAGGGAAATGGGTATTAGTCACAATGAGAGCAGGAGGATGGGTATTACTCACAATGAGAGAGTCGGAATGGGTATTTGTGACAATGAAGGAGGGAATGGGTATTAGTCATAATGAGAGAGTGAGGACGGGTAATAGTGACAATGAGAGAGTGGGGTTGGGTATTAGTCACAATGAGAGAGTGGGGATGGGTATTAGTGACAATGAAAGAGGGAAATGGGTATTAGTCACAATGAGAGAGTGAGGACGGGTAATAGTGACAATGAGAGAGTGGGCAAAAAGGTATTAGTGACAATGAGGGACTGGGGGAATGGGTATTCGAGACAATGAGAGAGAGGGTGAATGGGTATTAGTGACAATGAGAGAGTGGGGGAATGGGTATTAGTGACAATGAGAGAGTGGGGACAGGTATTAGTGACAATGAGAGAGTGAGGATAGGTATTAGTGACAATGAGAGAGTGGGGAAAGAGGTATTAGTGACAATGAGAGAGTGGGGAAAGGGGTATTAGTGACAATGAAAGTGAGGGAATGGGAATTAGTGACAATGGGAGAGGGGGGACGGGTATTAGTGACAATGAGAGAGTGGGGTAATGGGTATTACTGACAATGAGAGAGTGGGCAAAAAGGTATTAGTGACAATGAGAGAGTGGGGACGGGTATTAGTCACAATGAGAGAGTGGGGATGGGTATTAGTGACAATGAAAGAGGGAAATGGGTATTAGTCACAATGAAAGCGGGGGGGTGGGTATTAGTCACAATGAGAGATTGGGAATGGGTATTTGTGACAATGAAGGGGGGAATGGGTATTAGTCATAATGAGAGAGTGAGGGCGAGTAATAGTGACAATGAGAGAGTGGGGATACGTATGAGTGACAATGAGAGTGGAGGGATGGATATTAGTGACAATGAAAGTGGGGGAATGGCTATTAGTGACAATGGGAGAGTGGTGACTGTTATTAGTGACAATGAATGTGGGGGAACAGGTATTAGTGACAATGAGAGAGTGGGGGAAGGGGTATTGTGACAATGACAGAGTGGGGATAGATATTTGTGGCAATGTGACTGTGGGGGAATGGATATTAGTGACAATGAAGGTGGGGGAATGGCGATTAGTGACATTGGGAAAACGGGGACAGTATTAGTGACAATGAGAGAGTGGGGATAGGTATTAGTGACAATGAGACAGTGGGGACATGTCTTAGTGACAATGGGAGATTGGGGATAGGTATTAGTGACAATGAGAGAGTGGGCAAAAAGGTATTAGTGACAACGAGAGAGTGGAGTTGAGTATTAGTGACAGCAAGAGAGTGGGCAAATGGCTATTAGAGACAATTACAGTGTGGGGGAACAGGTATTAGTGACAGTGAGAGAGTTGACGAACAGGTATTAATGACAATGAGACAGCGTGCGAACGGGTATTAGTGACAATGAGAGTGGGGGAAGGGGTATTAGTGACAGTGAGAGTGCGAGAATGGGTATTAGTGACAATGAGAGAGTGGGGACGGGTATTAGTCACAATGAGAGAGTGGGGTTGGGTATTAGTGACAATGAAGAGGGGAATGGGTAATAGCGACAATGAAAGAGGGAAATGGGTATTAGCCATAATGGGAGAGTGGGGATGGGTATTAGTGACAATGAAGAGGGTACTGGGTTTTAGTCACACTGAGAGAATGGGAATGGGTATTAGTCACAAGGGGAGAGTGGGACGGGTATTAGTGACAATGAGAGAGTGGGGATGGGTATTAGTGACAATGAAGAGGGTAATGGGTTTTAGTCACACTGAGAGAATGGGAATGGGTATTAGTCACAAGGGGAGAGTGGGACGGGTATTAGTGACAATGAGAGAGTGGGGAATGGGTATTAGTGACAATGAAAGAGTGGAGTGGATATTAGTGACAATGAGAGAGTGGGGAATGGGTATTAGTGACAATGAATGTGGGGAACAGGTATTAGTGACAACGAGAGAGTGGGCGAATGGGTATTAGTGACAATGAATGTGGGGAACAGGTATTAGTGACAACGAGAGAGTGAGCGAATGGGTATTAATGACGATGAGAGAGTGAGGGAACAGGTATTAGTGACAGTGAGAGAGTGGGGGAATGGGTATTAGTGACAGTGAGACAGTGGGCAAACGGGTATTAGTCACAATGACAGTGTGGGGAAACACATATTAGTGACAGTGAGAGAGTGGGGAAATGGGTATTAGTGACAATGAGACAGTGGGGACGGGTATTAGTGACACTGAGAGAGTGGGTGATCGGGTATTAGTGACAATGAGAGAGTGGGGACATGTATAAGTGACAATGAAATTCAAGGAATGGGTATTAGTGACAATGAGAGAGTGGAGCAGATATTAGTGACAATGAGAGAGTGGCAATGGGTATTAGTGACAATGAAATTGGGGGAATAGCTATTAGTGACAATAGGAATGTGGGGACGGGTATTAGTGACAATGAGAGATTGGGGATAGGTATAAGCGACAATGAGAGTGGGCGAACGGGTATTAGTGACAGTGAGAGACTGGGAGTATGGTTATTAGTGACAGAGTGGGGGAACGGGTATTAGTGACAGTGAGAGAGTGGGCGAACGGATATTAGTGACAGTGAGAGACTGGGAGTATGATTATTAGTGACAGTGACAGAGTGGGGGAACGGGTATTCGTGACAGTGAGAGAGTGGGCGAATGGGTATTAGTGACAGTGAAAGAATGGGGGAACAGGTGTTAGTGACATTGCGAGTGCGAGAATGGGTATTAGTGACAATGAGAGAGTGGGGTTGGGTATTAGTCACAATGAGAGAGTGGGGATGGGTATTAGTGACAATGAAAGAGGGAAATGGGTATTAGTCACAATGAGAGCAGGAGGATGGGTATTAGTCACAATGAGAGAGTGGGAATGGGTATTTGTGACAATGAAGGAGGGAATGGGTATTAGTCATAATGAGAGAGTGAGGACGGGTAATAGTGACAATGAGAGAGTGGGGTTGGGTATTAGTGACAATGAGAGAGTGGGGATGGGTATTAGTGACAATGAAGAGGGTAATGGGTTTTAGTCACACTGAGAGAATGGGAATGGGTATTAGTCACAAGGGGAGAGTGGGACGGGTATTAGTGACAATGAGAGAGTGGGGAACGGGTATTAGTGACAGTGAGAGAGTGGGCGAACGGATATTAGTGACAGTGAGAGACTGGGAGTATGGTTATTAGTGACAGTGACAGAGTGGGGGAACGGGTATTCGTGACAGTGAGAGAGTGGGCGAATGGGTATTAGTGACAGTAAAAGAATGGGGGAACGGGTGTTAGTGACATTGCGAGTGCGAGAATGGGTATTAGTGACAATGAGAGAGTGGGGATGGGTATTAGTGACAATGAAAGAGGGAAATGGGTATTAGTCACAATGAGAGCAGGAGGATGGGTATTAGTCACAATGAGAGAGTGGGAATGGGTATTTGTGACAATGAAGGAGGGAATGGGTATTAGTCATAATGAGAGAGTGAGGACGGGTAATAGTGACAATGAGAGAGTGGGGATGCGTATGAGTGACAAAGAGAGTGGGGGAATGGGTATTAGGGACAATGAGGGGCTGGGAGAATGGGTATTAGTGACAATGAGATAGTGGGTGAATGGGTATTCGTGACAATGAGAGTAGGCAAACAGGTATTAGTGACAATGAGACTGTGGGGGTATGGGTATTAGTGACAATGAAAGTGGGGGAATGGCTATTAGTGACAATAGGAAAGTGGGACAGGTATTAGTGACAATGGGAGAGTGGGGATAGGTATTAGTGACAATGAGAGATTGGGGATAGGTATAAGTGACAATGAGAGATTGGGCAAACCGGTATTAGTTACAATGAGAGTCGGGGATTGGGTATTAGTGACAATGAGAGAGTGGGCAAAAAGGTATTAGTGATAATGAGGGACTGGGGGAATGGGTATTCGAGACAATGAGAGAGAGGGTGAATGGGTATTAGTGACAATGAGAGAGTGGGGACAGGAATTAGTAACAATGAGAGAGTGAGGATAGGTATTAGTGACAATCAGAGAGTGGGGAAAGAGGTATTAGTGACAATGAGAGAGTGGGGAATGGGTATTAGTGACAATGAAAGAGTGGAGCGGATATTAGTGACAATGAGAGAGTGGGGAATCGGTATTAGTTACAATGAAAGTGGGGGAATGGCTATTAGTGACAATGGGAGAGTGGGGACGGGTATTAGTGACAATGAATGTGGGGAACAGGTATTAGTGACAACGAGAGAGTGGACGAATGGGTATTAATGACAATGAGAGAGTGAGGGAACAGGTATTAGTGACAGTGAGAGAGTGGGGGAATGGGTATTAGTGACAGTGAGAGAGTGGGGGAATGGGTATTAGTGACAATGAGACAGTGGGGGAACAGGTATTAGTGACAATGAGAGAGTGGGGATGGGTATTAGTGACAATGAGACAGTGGGCGAACGGGTATTAGTCACAATGACAGTGTGGGGAAACACGTATTAGTGACAGTGAGAGAGTGGGGAAATGGGTATTAGTGACAATGAGACAGTGGGGACGGGTATTAGTGACACTGAGAGAGTGGGTGATCAGGTATTAGTGACAATGAGAGAGTGGGGACATGTATAAGTGACAATGAAATTCAAGGAATGGGTATTAGTGACAATGAGAGAGTGGAGCAGATATTAGTGACAATGAGAGAGTGGCAATGGGTATTAGTGACAATGAAAGTGGGGGAATAGCTATTAGTGACAATAGGAATGTGGGGACGGGTATTAGTGACAATGAGAGATTGGGGATAGGTATAAGCGACAATCAGAGTGGGCGAACGGGTATTATTGACAGTGATAAGAGTGGGTGAACAGGTATTAGTGACAGTGAGAGACTGGGAGTATGGTTATTAGTGACAGAGTGGGGGAACGGGTATTAGTGACAGCGAGAGAGTGGGCGAACGGGTATTAGTGACAGTGAAAGAATGGGGGAACGGGTGTTAGTGACATTGAGAGTGCGAGAATGGGTATTAGTGACAATGAGAGAGTGGGGTTCGGTATTAGTCACAATGAGAGAGTGGGGATGGGTATTAGTGACAATGAAAGAGGGAAATGGGTATTAGTCACAATGAGAGCAGGAGGATGGGTATTAGTGACAATGAGAGAGTGGGTGAATGGGTATTAGTGACAATGAAAGTGGGGGAACGGGTATTAGTGACAACGGGAGAGGGGGACGGGTATTAGTGACAATGAGCGAGTGGGGGAATGGGTATCAGTGACAATGAAAGTGGGGGAATGGCTATTAGTGACAATGCGAGAGTGGTGACTGTTATTAGTGTCAATGAATGTGGGGGAACAGGTATTAGTGACAATGAGAGAGTGGGGGAAGGGGTATTGTGACAATGACAGAGTGGGGATTGATATTTGTGACAATGAGACTGTGGGGGAATGGGTATTAGTGACAATGAAGGTGGGGGAATGGCTATTAGTGACATTGGGAAAACGGGGACACTATTAGTGACAAGGAGAGAGTGGGGACATGTCTTAGTGACAATGAGAGATTGGGGATAGATATTAGTGACAATGAGAGATTGGGGATAGGTATAAGCGACAATGAGAGTGGGCGAACGGGTATTATTGACAGTGATAAGAGTGGGTGAACGGGTATTAGTGACAGTGAGAGACTGGAAGTATGGTTATTAGTGACAGAGTGGGGGAACGGGTATTAGTGACAGTGAGAGAGTGGGCGAACGGGTATTAGTGACAGTGAGAGACTGGGAGTATGGTTATTAGTGACAGTGACAGAGTGGGGGAACGGGTATTCGTGACAGTGAGAGAGTGGGCGAACGGGTATTAGTGACAGTGAAAGAATGGGGGAACGGGTGTTAGAGACATTGAGAGTGCGAGAATGGGTATTAGTGACAATGAGAGAGTGGGGTTGGGTATTAGTCACAATGAGAGAGTGGGGATGGGTATTAGTGACAATGAAAGAGGGAAATGGGTAGTAGTCACAATGAGAGCAGGAGGATGGGTATTAGTCACAATGAGAGAATGGGAATGGGTATTTGTGACAATGAAGGAGGGAATGGGTATTAGTCATAATGAGAGTGAGGACGGGTAATAGTGACAATGAGAGAGTGGGGATGCGTATGAGTGACAATGAGAGTGGGGGAATGGGTATTAGGGACAATGAGGGGCTGGGAGAATGGGTATTAGTGACAATGAGACAGTGGGTGAATGGGTATTAGTGACAATGAGAGTAGGCAAACAGGTATTAGTGACAATGAGACTGTGGGGGTATGGGTATTAGTGACAATGAAAGTGGGGGAATGGCTATTAGTGACAATGGGAAAGTGGGACAGGTATTAGTGACAATGGGAGAGTGGGGATAGGTATTAGTGACAATGAGAGATTGGGGATAGGTATTAGTGACAATGAGAGATTGGGCAAACCGGTATTAGCTACAATGAGAGTCGGGGATTGGGCATTAGTGACAATGACAGAGTGGGCAAAAAGGTATTAGTGACAATGAGGGACTGGGGGAATGGGTATTCGAGACAATGAGAGAGAGGGTGAATGGGTATTAGTGACAATGAGAGAGTGGGGGAATGAGTATTAGTGACAATGAGAGAGTGGGGACAGGTATTAGTGACAATGAGAGAGTGAGGATAGGTATTAGTGACAATGAGAGAGTGGGGAAAGAGGTATTAGTGATAATGAGAGAGTGGGGAAAGGGGTATTAGTGACAATGAAAGTGAGGGAACGGGATTTAGTGACAATGGGAGAGGGGGGACGGGTATTAGTTACAATGAAAGCGGGGGGGTGGGTATTAGTCACAATGAGAGATTGGGAATGGGTATTTGTGACAATGAAGGGGGGAATGGGTATTAGTCATAATGAGAGAGTGAGGGCGAGTAATAGTGACAATGAGAGAGTGGGGATACGTATGAGTGACAATGAGAGTGGAGGAATGGATATTAGTGACAATGGGAGTGTGGTGACTGTTATTAGTGACAATAAATGTCGGGGAACAGGTATTAGTGACAATGAGAGAGTGGGGAATGGGTATTAGTGACAATGAAAGTGGGGGAATGGCTATTAGTGACAATGGGAGAGTGGTGACTGTTATTAGTGACAATGAATGTGGGGGAACAGGTATTAGTGACAATGAGAGTGGAGGAAGGGGTATTGTGACAATGACAGAGTGAGGATAGATATTTGTGACAATGAGACTGTGGGGGAATGGGTATTAGTGACAATGAAGGTGGGGGAATGGCGATTAGTGACATTGGGAAAACGGGGACAGTATTAGTGACAATGAGAGAGTGGGGATAGGTATTAGTGACAATGAGACAGTGGGGACATGTCTTAGTGACAATGGGAGATTGGGGATAGGTATTAGTGACAATGAGAGAGTGGGCAAAAAGGTATTAGTGACAACGAGAGAGTGGAGTTGGGTATTAGTGACAGCAAGAGAGTGGGCAAATGGGTATTAGAGACAATTACAGTGTGGGGGAACGGGTATTAGTGACAGTGAGAGAGTGGGCGTACAGTTATTAGTGACAGCGAGAGAATGCTGGAACAGGTATTAGTGACAGTGAGAGAGTGGGCGAACGGGTATTACTAAAATGAGACAGTGGGGGGACGGGTATTAGTGACAGTGAGAGTGGGAGAATGGGTATTAGTGACAATGAGAGAGTGGGGACGGGTATTAGTGACAATGAGAGAGTGGGGACAGGTATTAGAGACAATGAGAGTAGGCAAACAGTTATTAGTGACAATGAGACTGTGGGAGAATGGGTATTAGTGACAATGAAAGTGGGGGAATGGCTATTAGTGACAATGGGAAAGTGGGCGAATGGGTATTAGTGACAGTGAGAGTGGGGGGACGGGTATTAGTGACAGTGAGAGTGGGAGAATGGGTATTAGTGACAATGAGAGAGTGGGCAAAAAGGTATTAGTGACAATGAGGGACTGGGAAAATGGGTATTAGTGACAATGAGGGAGTGGGTGAATGGGTATTAGTGACAATGATACTGTGGGGGAATGGGTATTGGTGACAATGAGACTGTGGGGGAATGGGTATTAGTGACAATGAAAGTGGGAGAATGGCTATTAGTGACAATGGGAAAGTGGGGATGGGTATTAGTGACAATGAGAGAGTGGGGATAGGTATTAGTGACAATGAGAGATTGGGGATAGGTATCAGTGACAATGAGAGAGTGGGCAAACAAGTATTAGTTACAATGAGAGTGGGGGATTGGGTATTAGTGACAATGAGAGAGTGGGCAAGAAGGTATTAGTGACAATGAGGGACTGGGGGAATGGGTATTCTAGACAATGAGAGAGAGGGTGAAAGGGTATTAGTGACAATGAGAGAGTGGGACAATGGCTATTAGTGACAATGAGAGAGTGGGGACAGGTATTAGTGACAATGACAGTGAGGCTAGGTATTAGTGACAAAGAGAGTGGTGAAAGAGGGGTTAGTGACAATGAGACTGGGGGAATTGGTATTAGTGACAATGAAAGTGGGGGAATGGCTAATAGTGACAATGGGAAAGTGGGCGAATGGGTATTAGTGACAGTGAGAGTGGGGG
Organism: Mobula birostris; assembly: GCF_030028105.1. NCBI lineage: Eukaryota > Metazoa > Chordata > Chondrichthyes > Myliobatiformes > Myliobatidae > Mobula > Mobula birostris. The sequence continues at coordinate 92,018,039 of NC_092373.1, forward strand.
GACGGGTATTAGTGACAGTGAGAGTGGGAGAATGGGTATTAGTGACAATGAGAGAGTGGGCAAAAAGGTATTAGTGACAATGAGGGACTGGGAAAATGGGTATGAGTGACAATGAGGGAGTGGGTGAATGGGTATTAGTGACAATGATACTGTGGGGGAATGGGTATTGGTGACAATGAGACTGTGGGGGAATGGGTATTAGTGACAATGAAAGTGGGAGAATGGCTATTAGTGACAATGGGAAAGTGGGGATGGGTATTAGTGACAATGAGAGAGTGGGGATAGGTATTAGTGACAATGAGAGATTGGGGATAGGTATCAGTGACAATGAGAGAGTGGGCAAACAAGTATTAGTTACAATGAGAGTGGGGGATTGGGTATTAGTGACAATGAGAGAGTGGGCAAGAAGGTATTAGTGACAATGAGGGACTGGGGGAATGGGTATTCTAGACAATGAGAGAGAGGGTGAAAGGGTATTAGTGACAATGAGAGAGTGGGACAATGGCTATTAGTGACAATGAGAGAGTGGGGACAGGTATTAGTGACAATGACAGTGAGGCTAGGTATTAGTGACAAAGAGAGTGGTGAAAGAGGGGTTAGTGACAATGAGACTGGGGGAATTGGTATTAGTGACAATGAAAGTGGGGGAATGGCTAATAGTGACAATGGGAAAGTGGGACTGGTATTACTGACAATGGGAGAGTGAGGATAGGTATTAGTGACAATGAGAGATTGGGGATAGGTATTAGTGACAATGAAAGAATGGGCAAACCGGTATTGGTTGCAATGAGAGTGGGGGATTGGGTATTAGTGACAATGACAGAGTGGGCAAAAAGGTATTAGTGACAATGAGGGACTGGGGGAATGGGTATTCAAGACAATGAGAGAGTGGGGGAATGGGTATTAGTGACAATGAGAGAGTGGGGACAGGTATTAGTGACAATGAGAGAGTGTGGATAGGTATTAGTGACAAAGAGAGTGGGGAAAGAAGTATTAGTGACAATGAGAGAGCGGGCAATCAGGTATTAGTTACAATGAGAGTGGGGGATTGGGTATTAGTGACAATGAGAGAGTTGGCAAAAAGGTATTAGTGACAATGAGGGACTGGGGGAATAGGTATTCGAGACAATGAGAGAGAGGGTGAATGGGTATTAGTGACAATGAGAGAGTGGGACAATGGCTATTAGTGACAATGAGAGAGTGGGTACAGGTATTAGTGACAATGAGAGAGTGAGGATAGGTATTAGTGACAAAGAGAGTGGGGAAAGAGGTATTACTGACAATGAGAGAGTGGGGAAAGGGGTAATAGTGACAATGAAAGTGGGGGAATGGGTATTAGTGACAATGGGAGAGGGGTGACGGGTATTAGTGACAATGAGAGAGTGGAGGAATGGGTATTAGTGACAATGAGAGAGTGGTGGAATGGGTATTAGTGACAATGAGAGAGTGGGCAAAAAGCTATTAGTGACAATGAGAGAGTGGGGTTGGGTATTAGTCACAATGAGAGAGTGGAGATGGGTATTAGTGACAATGAAAGAGGGAAATGGGTATTAGTCACAATGAGAGCGGAGGGGATGGGTATTAGTCACAATGAGAGATTGGGAATGGGTATTTGTGACAATGAAGGGGGGAATGGTTATTAGTCATAATGAGAGAATGAGGACCAGTAATAGTGACAATGAGAGAGTGGGGATATGTATGAGTGACAATGAGAGTGGGGGAATGGGTATTAGTGACAGTGAGAGTGGGAGAATGGGTATTAGTGACAATGAGAGAGTGGGCAAAAATGTATTAGTGACAATGAGGGACTGGGAGAATGGGTATTAATGACAATGAGAGAGTGGGTGAATGGGTATTAGTGACAATGTGAGAGTGGGGACGGGTATTAGTAACAATGAGAGAGTGGGGAAATGGGTATTAGTGACAATGAGAGAATGGGGATGGGTATTAGTGACAATGAGAATGGGGGAATGGCTATTAGTGACAATGGGAGATTGGGGATGGGTATTAGTGACAATGAAGAGGGTAATGGGTTTTAGTCACACTGAGAGAATGGGAATGGGTATTAGTCACAAGGACAGAGTGGAGACGGGTATTAGTGACAATGAGAGTGTGGAGACAGGTATTAGTGACAATGAGAGTAGGCAAACAGGTATTAGTGACAATGAGACTGTGGGGGAATGGGTATTAGTGACAATGAAAGTGGGGGAATGGCTATTAGTGACAATGGAAAAGTGGGGACGGCTATTAGTGACAATGAGAGAGTGGGGATAGGTATTAGTGACAATGAGAGATTGGGAATAGGTATTAGTGACAATGAGAGAGTGGGCAAAAAGTTATTAGTTACAATGAGAGTGCGGGATTGGGTATTAGTGACAGTAAGAGAATGGGCGAATGGGTATTCGAGACAATGAGAGAGAGGGTGAATGGGTATTAGTGACAATGAGAGAGTCGGGGAATGGGTATTAGTGACAATGAGAGAGTGGGGACAGGTATTAGTGACAATGAGAGAGTGGGGAAAGAGGTATTAGTGACAATGAGAGAGTGGTGAAAGGGGTATTAGTGACAATGCAAGTGGGCGGATGAGTATTAGTGACAATGAGAGAGGGGGGATGGGTATTAGTGACAATGAGAGAGTGGGGGAATGGGTATTAGTGACAATGAGAGAGTGGGGACGGGTATTAGTCACAATGAGAGAGTGGGGATGGGTATTAGTGACAATGAAAGAGGGAAATGGGTATTCGTCACAATGAGAGCGGGGGGATGGGTATTAGTCACAATGAGAGATTGGGAATGGGTATTAGTCATAATGAGAGAGTGAGGACGAGTAATAGTGACAATGAGAGAGTGGGGATACGCATGAGTGACAATGAGTGAGCGGGGAATGGGTATTAGTGACAATGAAGGTGGGGGAATGGCTATTAGTGACATTGGGAAAACGGTGACAGTATTAGTGACAATGAGACAGTGGGGACATGTCTTAGTGACAATGAGAGATTGGGAACAGGTATTAGTGACAATGAGAGAGTGGGCAAAGAGGTATTAGTGACAATGAGAGTGGGGGATTGGGTATTGGTGACAATGAGAGTGGGGGAAAGGGGATTAGTGACAATGAGACAGTGGGAGAATGGGTATTACTGACAATCAGAGAGTGGGGGAATGGGTATTAGTGACAACGAGAGTGTAGGGGAATGGGCATTAGTGACAATGAGAGAGCGGGGAACGGGTATTAGTGACAATGAGAAAGTGGGCGAATGGGTATTAGAGACGGTGAGAGAGTGGGGGAAGGGGTATTGGTGACGGTGAGACTGTGGGGGAATGGGTATTAGTGACAATGAAAGTGGGGGAATGGCTATTAGAAACAATGGGTAAGTGGGGACGGGTATCAGTGACAATGAGAGAGTGGGAGAATGGGTATTAGTGACAGTGAGAGAGTGAGCGAACGGGTATTAGTGACAGTGACAGAGTGGGCGAATGGGTATTAGAGACGGTGAGAGAGTGGGGGAAGGGGTATTGGTGACGGTGAGACTGTGGGGGAATGGGTATTAGTGACAATGAAAGTGGGGGAATGGCTATTAGAGACAATGGGAAAGTGGGGACAGGTATTAGTGACAATGTGAGATTGGGGATAGGTATTAGTGACAATGAGAGAGTGGGCAAACAGTTATTAGTTACAATGAGAGTGGGGGATTGGGTATTAGTGACAGTGAGAGAGTGGGCGAATGGGTATTCGTGACAATGAGAGAGAGGGTGAATGGGTATTAGTGACAATGAGAGAGTGGGGACAGGTATTAGTGACAATGAGAGAGTGGGGAAAGAGGTATTAGTGACAATGAGAGAATGGGGAAAGGGGTATTAGTGACAATGCAAGTGGGGGAACGAGTATTAGTGACAATGGGAGGGGGGACAGGTATTAGTGACAATGAGAGAGTGAGGATAGGTATTAGTGACAATGAGAGAGTGGGGAAAGAGGTATTTGTGACAATGCGAGAGTGGGGAAAGGGGTATTAGTGACAATGGGAGAGGGGGGACGGGTATTAGTGACAATGAGAGAGTGGGGATAGGTATTAGTCACAATGCGAGAGTGGGGATGGGTATTAGTGACAATGAAAGAGGGAAATGGGTATTAGTCACAATGAGAGCGGGGGGGATGGGTATTAGTCACAATGAGAGATTGGGAATGGGTATTTGTGCCAATGAAGTGGGGAATGGGTATTAGTCATAATGAGAGAGTGAGGACAAGTAATAGTGACAATCAGAGAGTGGGGATACGTATGAGTGACAATGAGAGAGTGGGGATACGTATGAGTGACAATGAGACTGTGGGGGTATGGGTATTAGTGACAATGAAAGTGGGGGAATGGCTATTAGTGACAATGGGAGAGTGGTGACTGTTATTAGTGACAATGAATGTGGGGGAACAGGTATTAGTGACAATGAGAGTGTGGGGGAAGGGGTATTGTGACAATGACAGAGTGGGGATAGATATTTGTGACAATGAGACTGTGGGGGAATGGGTATTAGTGACAATGAAGGTGGGGGAATGGCTATTAGTGACATTGGGAAAACGGGGACACTATTAGTGACAATGAGAGAGTGGGGACATGTCTTAGTGACAATGAGAGATTGGGGATAGATATTAGTGACAATGAGAGAGTGGGCAAAGAGGTATTAGTGACAATGAGAGAGTGGGGGAATGGGTATTAGAGACGGTGAGAGAGTGGAGGAAGGGGTATTAGTGACAGTGAGAGAGTGGGGAAACGAAATTAGTGACAATGAAAGGGGGGAATGTGTATTAGTCACAATTAGAGAGTCGGGAAATGTATTACTGACAATGAGAGTGGGGAATGGGTATTAGTGACAATGAGAGAGTGGGGGAACGGGTATTAGTGACAATGAGACAGTGGGGGAACAGGTATTAGTGACAATGAGAGAGTGGGGAAGGGTATTAGTGACAATGAGAGTGGGCGAACAGGTATTAGTGACAATCAGACTGTGGGGGAATGGGTATTTGTGACAATGAAAGTGGGGCAATAACTATTAGTGACAATGGGAGAGTAGGGATGGGTACTAGTGACAATCAGAGTGGCGATAGGTATTAGTGACAATGAAAGTGGGGAAATGAGTATTAGTGATAATGAGAGAGTGGGGACGGGTATTAGTGACAGTGAGAATGGGGGAATGGCTATTAGTGACAATGGGAGTGTGGGGATAGGTATTAGTGACAATGAATGTCGGGGGATGGGTATTAGTGACAATGAGACAGTGGGCAAATGGGCATTAGTGACAATGAGAGAGTGGGGGGATGGATATTAGTGACAGTGAGGGAGTAGGGGAACGGGTATTAGTGACAATGGGAGAGTGGGGATAGGTATTAGTGACAATGAGAGATTGGGGATAGGTATTAGTGACAATGAGAGATTGGGCAAACCGGTATTAGTTACAATGAGAGTCGGGGATTGGGTATTAGTGACAATGACAGAGTGGGCAAAAAGGTATTAGTGACAATGACAGAGTGGGCAAAAAGGTATTAGTGACAATGAGGGACTGGGGGAATGGGTATTCGAGACAATGAGAGAGAGGGTGAATGGGTATTAGTGACAATGAGAGAGTGGGGGAATGAGTATTAGTGACAATGAGAGAGTGGGGACAGGTATTAGTGACAATGAGAGAGTGAGGATAGGTATTAGTGACAATGAGAGAGTGGGGAAAGAGGTATTAGTGATAATGAGAGAGTGGGGAAAGGGGTATTAGTGACAATGAAAGTGAGGGAACGGGATTTAGTGACAATGGGAGAGGGGGGACGGGTATTAGTTACAATGAAAGCGGGGGGGTGGGTATTAGTCACAATGAGAGATTGGGAATGGGTATTTGTGACAATGAAGGGGGGAATGGGTATTAGTCATAATGAGAGAGTGAGGGCGAGTAATAGTGACAATGAGAGAGTGGGGATACGTATGAGTGACAATGAGAGTGGAGGAATGGATATTAGTGACAATGGGAGTGTGGTGACTGTTATTAGTGACAATAAATGTCGGGGAACAGGTATTAGTGACAATGAGAGAGTGGGGAATGGGTATTAGTGACAATGAAAGTGGGGGAATGGCTATTAGTGACAATGGGAGAGTGGTGACTGTTATTAGTGACAATGAATGTGGGGGAACAGGTATTAGTGACAATGAGAGTGGAGGAAGGGGTATTGTGACAATGACAGAGTGAGGATAGATATTTGTGACAATGAGACTGTGGGGGAATGGGTATTAGTGACAATGAAGGTGGGGGAATGGCGATTAGTGACATTGGGAAAACGGGGACAGTATTAGTGACAATGAGAGAGTGGGGATAGGTATTAGTGACAATGAGACAGTGGGGACATGTCTTAGTGACAATGAGAGATTGGGGATAGGTATTAGTGACAATGAGAGAGTGGGCAAAAAGGTATTAGTGACAACGAGAGAGTGGAGTTGGGTATTAGTGACAGCAAGAGAGTGGGCAAATGGGTATTAGAGACAATTACAGTGTGGGGGAACGGGTATTAGTGACAGTGAGAGAGTGGGCGTACAGTTATTAGTGACAGCGAGAGAATGCTGGAACAGGTATTAGTGACAGTGAGAGAGTGGGCGAACGGGTATTACTAAAATGAGACAGTGGGGGGACGGGTATTAGTGACAGTGAGAGTGGGAGAATGGGTATTAGTGACAATGAGAGAGTGGGGACGGGTATTAGTGACAATGAGAGAGTGGGGACAGGTATTAGAGACAATGAGAGTAGGCAAACAGTTATTAGTGACAATGAGACTGTGGGAGAATGGGTATTAGTGACAATGAAAGTGGGGGAATGGCTATTAGTGACAATGGGAAAGTGGGCGAATGGGTATTAGTGACAGTGAGAGTGGGGGGACGGGTATTAGTGACAGTGAGAGTGGGAGAATGGGTATTAGTGACAATGAGAGAGTGGGCAAAAAGGTATTAGTGACAATGAGGGACTGGGAAAATGGGTATGAGTGACAATGAGGGAGTGGGTGAATGGGTATTAGTGACAATGATACTGTGGGGGAATGGGTATTGGTGACAATGAGACTGTGGGGGAATGGGTATTAGTGACAATGAAAGTGGGAGAATGGCTATTAGTGACAATGGGAAAGTGGGGATGGGTATTAGTGACAATGAGAGAGTGGGGATAGGTATTAGTGACAATGAGAGATTGGGGATAGGTATCAGTGACAATGAGAGAGTGGGCAAACAAGTATTAGTTACAATGAGAGTGGGGGATTGGGTATTAGTGACAATGAGAGAGTGGGCAAGAAGGTATTAGTGACAATGAGGGACTGGGGGAATGGGTATTCTAGACAATGAGAGAGAGGGTGAAAGGGTATTAGTGACAATGAGAGAGTGGGACAATGGCTATTAGTGACAATGAGAGAGTGGGGACAGGTATTAGTGACAATGACAGTGAGGCTAGGTATTAGTGACAAAGAGAGTGGTGAAAGAGGGGTTAGTGACAATGAGACTGGGGGAATTGGTATTAGTGACAATGAAAGTGGGGGAATGGCTAATAGTGACAATGGGAAAGTGGGACTGGTATTACTGACAATGGGAGAGTGAGGATAGGTATTAGTGACAATGAGAGATTGGGGATAGGTATTAGTGACAATGAAAGAATGGGCAAACCGGTATTGGTTGCAATGAGAGTGGGGGATTGGGTATTAGTGACAATGACAGAGTGGGCAAAAAGGTATTAGTGACAATGAGGGACTGGGGGAATGGGTATTCAAGACAATGAGAGAGTGGGGGAATGGGTATTAGTGACAATGAGAGAGTGGGGACAGGTATTAGTGACAATGAGAGAGTGTGGATAGGTATTAGTGACAAAGAGAGTGGGGAAAGAAGTATTAGTGACAATGAGAGAGCGGGCAATCAGGTATTAGTTACAATGAGAGTGGGGGATTGGGTATTAGTGACAATGAGAGAGTGGGCAAAAATGTATTAGTGACAATGAGGGACTGGGAGAATGGGTATTAATGACAATGAGAGAGTGGGTGAATGGGTATTAGTGACAATGTGAGAGTGGGGACGGGTATTAGTAACAATGAGAGAGTGGGGAAATGGGTATTAGTGACAATGAGAGAATGGGGATGGGTATTAGTGACAATGAGAATGGGGGAATGGCTATTAGTGACAATGGGAGATTGGGGATGGGTATTAGTGACAATGAAGAGGGTAATGGGTTTTAGTCACACTGAGAGAATGGGAATGGGTATTAGTCACAAGGACAGAGTGGAGACGGGTATTAGTGACAATGAGAGTGTGGAGACAGGTATTAGTGACAATGAGAGTAGGCAAACAGGTATTAGTGACAATGAGACTGTGGGGGAATGGGTATTAGTGACAATGAAAGTGGGGGAATGGCTATTAGTGACAATGGAAAAGTGGGGACGGCTATTAGTGACAATGAGAGAGTGGGGATAGGTATTAGTGACAATGAGAGATTGGGAATAGGTATTAGTGACAATGAGAGAGTGGGCAAAAAGTTATTAGTTACAATGAGAGTGCGGGATTGGGTATTAGTGACAGTAAGAGAATGGGCGAATGGGTATTCGAGACAATGAGAGAGAGGGTGAATGGGTATTAGTGACAATGAGAGAGTCGGGGAATGGGTATTAGTGACAATGAGAGAGTGGGGACAGGTATTAGTGACAATGAGAGAGTGGGGAAAGAGGTATTAGTGACAATGAGAGAGTGGTGAAAGGGGTATTAGTGACAATGCAAGTGGGCGGATGAGTATTAGTGACAATGAGAGAGGGGGGATGGGTATTAGTGACAATGAGAGAGTGGGGGAATGGGTATTAGTGACAATGAGAGAGTGGGGACGGGTATTAGTCACAATGAGAGAGTGGGGATGGGTATTAGTGACAATGAAAGAGGGAAATGGGTATTCGTCACAATGAGAGCGGGGGGATGGGTATTAGTCACAATGAGAGATTGGGAATGGGTATTAGTCATAATGAGAGAGTGAGGACGAGTAATAGTGACAATGAGAGAGTGGGGATACGCATGAGTGACAATGAGTGAGCGGGGAATGGGTATTAGTGACAATGAAGGTGGGGGAATGGCTATTAGTGACATTGGGAAAACGGTGACAGTATTAGTGACAATGAGACAGTGGGGACATGTCTTAGTGACAATGAGAGATTGGGAACAGGTATTAGTGACAATGAGAGAGTGGGCAAAGAGGTATTAGTGACAATGAGAGTGGGGGATTGGGTATTGGTGACAATGAGAGTGGGGGAAAGGGGATTAGTGACAATGAGACAGTGGGAGAATGGGTATTACTGACAATCAGAGAGTGGGGGAATGGGTATTAGTGACAACGAGAGTGTAGGGGAATGGGCATTAGTGACAATGAGAGAGCGGGGAACGGGTATTAGTGACAATGAGAAAGTGGGCGAATGGGTATTAGAGACGGTGAGAGAGTGGGGGAAGGGGTATTGGTGACGGTGAGACTGTGGGGGAATGGGTATTAGTGACAATGAAAGTGGGGGAATGGCTATTAGAAACAATGGGTAAGTGGGGACGGGTATCAGTGACAATGAGAGAGTGGGAGAATGGGTATTAGTGACAGTGAGAGAGTGAGCGAACGGGTATTAGTGACAGTGACAGAGTGGGCGAATGGGTATTAGAGACGGTGAGAGAGTGGGGGAAGGGGTATTGGTGACGGTGAGACTGTGGGGGAATGGGTATTAGTGACAATGAAAGTGGGGGAATGGCTATTAGAGACAATGGGAAAGTGGGGACAGGTATTAGTGACAATGTGAGATTGGGGATAGGTATTAGTGACAATGAGAGAGTGGGCAAACAGTTATTAGTTACAATGAGAGTGGGGGATTGGGTATTAGTGACAGTGAGAGAGTGGGCGAATGGGTATTCGTGACAATGAGAGAGAGGGTGAATGGGTATTAGTGACAATGAGAGAGTGGGGACAGGTATTAGTGACAATGAGAGAGTGGGGAAAGAGGTATTAGTGACAATGAGAGAATGGGGAAAGGGGTATTAGTGACAATGCAAGTGGGGGAACGAGTATTAGTGACAATGGGAGGGGGGACAGGTATTAGTGACAATGAGAGAGTGAGGATAGGTATTAGTGACAATGAGAGAGTGGGGAAAGAGGTATTTGTGACAATGCGAGAGTGGGGAAAGGGGTATTAGTGACAATGGGAGAGGGGGGACGGGTATTAGTGACAATGAGAGAGTGGGGATAGGTATTAGTCACAATGCGAGAGTGGGGATGGGTATTAGTGACAATGAAAGAGGGAAATGGGTATTAGTCACAATGAGAGCGGGGGGGATGGGTATTAGTCACAATGAGAGATTGGGAATGGGTATTTGTGCCAATGAAGTGGGGAATGGGTATTAGTCATAATGAGAGAGTGAGGACAAGTAATAGTGACAATCAGAGAGTGGGGATACGTATGAGTGACAATGAGAGAGTGGGGATACGTATGAGTGACAATGAGACTGTGGGGGTATGGGTATTAGTGACAATGAAAGTGGGGGAATGGCTATTAGTGACAATGGGAGAGTGGTGACTGTTATTAGTGACAATGAATGTGGGGGAACAGGTATTAGTGACAATGAGAGTGTGGGGGAAGGGGTATTGTGACAATGACAGAGTGGGGATAGATATTTGTCACAATGAGACTGTGGGGGAATGGGTATTAGTGACAATGAAGGTGGGGGAATGGCTATTAGTGACATTGGGAAAACGGGGACACTATTAGTGACAATGAGAGAGTGGGGACATGTCTTAGTGACAATGAGAGATTGGGGATAGATATTAGTGACAATGAGAGAGTGGGCAAAGAGGTATTAGTGACAATGAGAGAGTGGGGGAATGGGTATTAGAGACGGTGAGAGAGTGGAGGAAGGGGTATTAGTGACAGTGAGAGAGTGGGGAAACGAAATTAGTGACAATGAAAGGGGGGAATGTGTATTAGTCACAATTAGAGAGTCGGGAAATGTATTACTGACAATGAGAGTGGGGAATGGGTATTAGTGACAATGAGAGAGTGGGGGAACGGGTATTAGTGACAATGAGACAGTGGGGGAACAGGTATTAGTGACAATGAGAGAGTGGGGAAGGGTATTAGTGACAATGAGAGTGGGCGAACAGGTATTAGTGACAATCAGACTGTGGGGGAATGGGTATTTGTGACAATGAAAGTGGGGCAATAACTATTAGTGACAATGGGAGAGTAGGGATGGGTACTAGTGACAATCAGAGTGGCGATAGGTATTAGTGACAATGAAAGTGGGGAAATGAGTATTAGTGATAATGAGAGAGTGGGGACGGGTATTAGTGACAGTGAGAATGGGGGAATGGCTATTAGTGACAATGGGAGTGTGGGGATAGGTATTAGTGACAATGAATGTCGGGGGATGGGTATTAGTGACAATGAGACAGTGGGCAAATGGGCATTAGTGACAATGAGAGAGTGGGGGGATGGATATTAGTGACAGTGAGGGAGTAGGGGAACGGGTATTAGTGACAATGGGAGAGTGGGGATAGGTATTAGTGACAATGAGAGATTGGGGATAGGTATTAGTGACAATGAGAGATTGGGCAAACCGGTATTAGTTACAATGAGAGTCGGGGATTGGGTATTAGTGACAATGACAGAGTGGGCAAAAAGGTATTAGTGACAATGACAGAGTGGGCAAAAAGGTATTAGTGACAATGAGGGACTGGGGGAATGGGTATTCGAGACAATGAGAGAGAGGGTGAATGGGTATTAGTGACAATGAGAGAGTGGGGGAATGGGTATTAGTGACAATGAGAGAGTGGGGACAGGTATTAGTGACAATGAGAGAGTGAGGATAGGTATTAGTGACAATGAGAGAGTGGGGAAAGAGGTATTAGTGACAATGAGAGAGTGGGGAAAGGGGTATTAGTGACAATGAAAGTGAGGGAACGGGAATTAGTGACAATGAGAGAGGGGGACGGGTATTAGTGACAATGAGAGAGTGGGGTAATGGGTATTAGTGACAATGAGAGAGTGGGCAAAAAGGTATTAGTGACAATGAGAGAGTGGGGACGGGTATTAGTCACAATGAGAGAGTGGGCGAACGGGTATTAGTGACAGTGAGAGTGGGGGGAATGGGTATTTGTGACAGTGAGAGAGTGGAGAAAGGGGTATTAATGACAATGAGAAAGTGGGGGAACGGGTATTAGTGACTGTGAGAAAGTGGGGGAATGGGTATTAGTGACAATGAGAGAGTGGGTGAACGGGTATTAGTGACAATGAGACAGTGGGCGAACAGGTATTAGTGACAATGAGAGAGTAGGGATGGGTATTAGTGACAATGAGAGAGTATGGATGGGTATTCGTGACTATGAGAGAGTGGGGGAACGGGTATTAGTGACAATGAGAGAGTGGGTGAACGGGTATTAGTGACAATGAGAGAGTGGAGGCGGTGAAATAGGAAGTTGCTAGGAGGTGACAAGATTGCCACAACACTTACTTATATAATATTGCCTGAAATGTGTACTTTCATTAATACTCTTTAAAAAAAAACAGAAGCCTGCTTTCCTTTCAACATCTCATACAGTTACATCAGCACTTACTTGTAGACCTGTTCTCCTGAAAGCGCCCTCTCCAGGCCACACAGGGGGTGTAGCATAGGGAGTGATTTGTCTGGAGAGTGGCTCAGGGGATCTGGGGTATGCGTCAGTCCTGCTGGAGGATGTCATGTTTCTTGGAGCAGGACTGGCATCGAGGGTGGCAGGTGTGGCACTGAGGGTGGTAGGAGTGGCATTGAGGGTGGCATTGAGGGTGGCAGGAGTGGCGTCGAGGGTGGCAGGAGTGGCATCAAAGGTGGCAGGAGTGGCGTCAAAGGTGGCAGGAGTGGCGTCGAGGGTGGCATTGAGGGTGGCAGGACTGGCATCGAGGGTGGCAGGTGTGGCACTGAGGGTGGTAGGAGTGGCATTGAGGGTGGCATTGAGGGTGGCAGGAGTGGCGTCAAAGGTGGCAGGAGTGGCATCAAAGGTGGCAGGAGTGGCGTCGAGGGTGGCAGGAGTGGCACTGAAGGTGTGGATTTACCAGGCCACTTGCACAATCTGCTGGGCAGCAGTCAGAAGAATATCTATCAGAATGGAGGATGAATGACCTGTGTCCTGCAGACTGTCTGGCTTTAGAGAGCAACAGGTGAAGAGTTCAGCAGGACTCTACCAACTTCCTGCTCTTTGCTGAGTGTTACTCAGGTATCAATATTGTAATAGTTCTCCTTTTATTTGGCTGTCTCTTACTCTCACTCGCACTGCCTTGGGTTGCCCTGATGGAGGAAATATCTTCAGCTGGAACCTACCGTCATCTTTCTCAGATTCCGAATCTTGGCTTTCGGCAGCAGCTGGGAAATAAACCACATTTTAGAAAAGTCATGAAGTCCATGATACTCGAACTCTCTCATTGCCATGTTAAACCCACTTCAAGTGGAAGCCATCCCCTTGATCACCACTCTGCTAACTGTGAACTCTCCCTTTGACACTGAGATAAGCTTCCGACTACAGCTGCACTCCATTACAAAGTCTGCCCATTGCCAGCTCTAATAATCACCGGTTACCACCTCTGATTCAACTGAGGTTAAAGTGGAAGAAGATAGCAGTTGAATTTTAACCAGTGTTGAAGAGAGAAGGCCAGAGGTAACAGCTAAAGTCTGCAGAAGTGAACTCAGCAGTTAATAGAGATGATGGGATCCCGATGGAGGAGGTTGTGCATCAATTCAGATCCACCAGAAGGATGTGATGGTCTCAGAGAAAGGATGAAAGGGATTCATCAGAATGAGACTAAGAACAAGAAGCTAAGGAATCAGAACCAGGATCAGGTTTAATATCACCAGCATGTGTATAAAATTTATTAACTTTGTGGCAGCATACAATGTAATACATCATAAATATAGAAGAAACTGAACTACAGTAAGTGTATATGTGTGTGTGTATGTGTTTATATATTAAATAGTTAAATTAAAACAAATAGTGCAAAAATAGAAATGAAAACAAAGTCGTGAGGTAGTGTTCATGGTTTCAATGTCCATTTAGAAATTGGATGGCAGAGGGGAAGAAGCTGTTCCTGAATCATTGAGTGTGTGCCTTCAGGCTTCTGTACCTCCTACCTGATGGTAACTAGGGTTATTGTAGATCAGAGAAGGTTATCAGGACAGACAAGAAAGCTATTTAAAGTCAGTTTCAGATTCAATAAGTTAAGAGAAAGTGTCCTCGGTGACGGAAAGGTCAACAACTAGAGGGAAATTTTTGAGTGAATAGAAAATGGATCAAAGCTGCCATGAAATAAATATAGCTTTACGAACCGAGTGGTTACAATTTGGGGTACCCATTCATAGGTAGCTGTCAAGGGAAAATTTTATAAATACTTGGAAACATGTGGATACAGTAAAGGAAGGCAGGTGGTGAACCAGAGCGTCCAGTTCCCAGCTCTAACTTTCCCTCAGCCCATACATACGGTGGGATGGAAGGATGAACAGGTAAAGACTCAGGTAGAAAATTTTAATTCTTACCTTGAATCGGTCGAGCAGAAAGATTCTTGATCTGCAATAAAACATTTCAGAATGTCACAACTAGAAATTTAATCACCTTGTCAATACAAACTGCACTTTGAGCTTCCTACAGTTCTTTCCCTGTAAGGAGCAAATCAAGGTAAATGGGAAGGTGAATAGTTTTTAAGGAGTTATGAGTGATGCATGGCCTGAAAGGATTCAATCACAAGCACCGTTGAATTAGTAGCCTTCCTTTTCAGCTATTTAATTCCATGTTCTTCCAGTTAAGCCAGGTCAGAGTTCAGCTCTATCCAAACCAGACTTACCTAGAACAGGTAAACCATGGGTTAGAACTGGAGTAAAGCCCTCTCTCTGTTCTCTCATTAAATCCTCCCGAGGTGTGGTTGGCTGCAGTATAAAGCAGTTTCCACACAATCCCACCAAACACATCTGGGGCAAGACTGGAACATGTTAGATTACTTTAAGTTATTTTTCTGCTCTCAATAATCCTAGCACTTCTGAAAAGACTTTGAACACTAACAGTTTTCTTAATCTTCTCCATCAGAAAATGGATCATACCACTTTCTCCAAAACTTCCACATATCCTCATCCTCTATACATTGTTCTCATAGGTTTCCCTTGTAACCAAACAATATCCATGCTAAAATATGCTTTCTGGAAAGGAACCATATAACCTAGCCAAGTGATCTACAACAGCACATCAATTCCTAGCTTTGCAATCTATTTGCAAAGAATGGCTTAAGCTGTTTTTTAAATGCCATTACATGTTTTTGCATGTGACCACCACAAGTTTTTAAATTCCTCCATTCCTTTAAGGTTGAAGCATTTAGCTTATGTTGGTTCTCACTATTCGTTTCAAAACATATCACTTCACTCCTCTAAGTTAAATGTCATTTGCTTGCTTTGTCGCTATGTCTATGTGCTTCTTCAGTTTATTGGTAAACTCTCCACAAAGTGGTGTTGCTGCTGCTCTCTAGCTAGTATCTTTGTACTGTACATACAATTTCACCTTATCTGCAGCCCACCAAGAGGCAATGGGGGGTTTCTATAGGTGGCCAGAGAGGGAATGCAGGACAAAGTGGTGGCAAGGAGAATATAGTAAAAACTTTGAGGTGGCATTTTAATCCAATATTTTTACAGATTTTAAAAAGCTACTGTACAAGTTCTGCACCAGCAACCAGGGACTAGAGGGAAAATTTGGTGAAAATGTGGTCGAGCAACGAGCAGTGGGACTAGGTACAATTTCAATATTATTTCAGCTTGTAAGTTACAGGATCACTTGGAGTGTGGAGCAGCTGATGAGAGAATTCAGGCAAAGCTTTTAAATAGAGTGGACATGACATCTGGGGAACATCCAGAATAGTTACCAGTACAGGGATCCAGTCTCCCCTAAAGCAGAACCCTGAAATGCAAGCAGTAAACAATGCCAGAAATGAGTAATGGCAATGTGGTCTTCATCTTTACAACCAAGTCACAAGCATGGCATAAGGAGCTTTGGACGAAAGACAATAGGTTGTGTGGAACCAAAAGACAGGAGGTCTCACCAAGGATAGTTTGAGAGCCAGTGGACTTGGTAGGCAGTGTGGGGGTGCAGTGGAAAGGGCGATACAGGACCAATTCAGTGTGTAGAGAATTGTAAGTGTGGAAAGTGTCACATGGGACGTAGGTAGAGTGAGCAGTGGATTGGGAAATGTCTGGTACAGAAAGAGTCAGGTGACATATGGGGATTGGCTGAAGGAAAGAAGATAAAGGACATGGGACAAGGGACGGGAAACCATGGGAAAGAGGTGTTGAATGGAAATAGGAAGTAAAAGGAAATCGGTTCCGGCAGGGATACGTGAAATAAACAACTTTGTTGACTAATAACTCGCTGGAACAATATCCCACTACCTTTTATTGATCAAAATTGCACATAATTCAAGTCACACTGACTCTCAACACCCATTGATGAGACACAGCCAACCACTCAGTTCTACCAACAATGACAGAAAGCGAAATTTAGCAAATCCTACCTCAGGCTCAATCAGACAAGGAGCAGCAGAGCGTTGCAGCTTCAAAGACCCATGTTCAATCCTGACCTTCGGTGCTGTCTGTGGAGTTTGCACATTCGCCCTGTGACCGCATGCATGTTTCCATGGGGGGCTCTGGTTTCCTCCCACCTCCCAAAGACATGCAACTTGTTAGATTAATTGGTCACTGTAAATTGCCCTAAAGTGGAGGTAAGTGGTAGAATATGGGGAGGGAGCTAATGGGAAAGTGGAGAGAACAGATTAGTCTAAATAGGTGTCTTATGGTTGGCCCAGACTCAGTGGGCTAAAGGGTTCATTTATCTAATGTGTGCGTCTGTGGTTAAATGTGGTCAAGCTAGTGGTACTTAAGTCTGCAAGACAGATGAAAAAGGCCAAGCAGATATTGTAAATGGAGTACCTGATTCTCCTGAGATGAGATGACCGCACTCTGCTCTTTGACCTTTGCAGAAAGCGTATTGATTTGTTTCTGGAAATATTCCGACATTGTTCGCTGGTCTTCTGATAAAGTAGACCTCAGTCTCTCATTTTCAGTCCTCATCTGTGAGGGAAACAATAAACCAACTTCAAAACGTCAATCAAAATCTAAACTTCAAAATTCATTTTGACTTATGACTGCTTCTTCAACAAGCTCTGATCACAAAGCAGCCATGAATACTTCATCTACAATATATTCCCATTTTTTCATGGCTGCCCTCTCTCCCACTGTCACTTTCCCTCTCCCTCTCCCTCTCCCTCTCTCCCCTTGTTAGTCAGCTGCTGCTAATACTGGGATAGTGGCAATTGGAGACATGCAGATATGGAGAGATTTGAGGGTTGTAGAAAGTGGATGTAAGAAAGGAGTAACATGTAGAGTTCAACATAGTGTGACCGAAATCGTGTCTTTCAATGTTACTAAGGCAAAGTTTTTAGATGGTGTTATGTTCAATTGAATAATGAGTAGCTTAGTCTTTTATCACTTGTTTAGCAGCTTTCATTATCTCTCAAAACCTCTTCAACAGTGAATGAAGTCCCAGCCTTCTTAATGCTTCAAAATTAGAACACCCCTTCTTTCCAGTTTCAGTTTTGTAAACCTTTATTGCAGTATCCCTAAGTTCATGACCCTCCTTCCTTCGACCAAACCCAAAGTGCACACAGTTATAGAATTTCAATAAGATTTGATTACTTAGAAACATAGAAAATAGGTGCAGGAGTAGGCCATTCGGCCCTTCGAGCCTGCACCACCATTTATTATGATCATGGCTGATCATCCAACTCAGAACCCCGCCCCAGCCTTCCCTCCAAACCACCTGACCCCCGTAGCCACAAGGGCCATATCTAACTCCCTCTTAAATATAGCCAATGAACTGGCCTCAACTGTTTCCTGTGGCAGAGAATTCCACAGATTCACCACTCTCTGTGTGAAGAAGTTTTTCCTAATCTCGGTCCTAAAAGGCTTCCCCTTTATCCTCAAACTGTGACCCCTTGTTCTGGACTTCCCCAACATCGGGAACAATCTTCCTGCATCTAGCCTGTCCAATCCCTTTAGGATTTTATACGTTTCAATCAGATCCTCCCCTCAATCTTCTAAATTACAACGAGTACAAGCCCAGTTCATCCAGTCTTTCTTCATATGAAAGTCCTGCCATCCCAGGAATCAATCTGGTGAACCTTCTTTGTACTCCCTCTATGGCAAGGATGTCTTTCCTCAGATTAGGGGACCAAAACTGCACACAATACTCCAGGTGTGGTCTCACCAAGGCCTTGTACAACTGCAGTAGTACCTCCCTGCTCCTGTACTCGAATCCTCTCGCCATAAATGCCAGCATACCATTCACCTTTTTCACCGCCTGCTGTACCTGCATGCCCACTTTCAATGACTGGTGTATAATGACACCCAGGTCTCGTTGCACCTCCCCTTTTCCTAATCGGCCACCATTCAGATAATAATCTGTTTTCCTATTTTTGCCACCAAAGTGGATAACTTCACATTTATCCACATTAAATTGCATCTGCCATGAACTTGCCCACTCACCCAACCTATCCAAGTCACCCTGCATCCTCTTAGCATCCTCCTCACAGCTAACACTGCCACCCAGCTTCGTGTCATCCGCAAACTTGGAGATGCTGCATTTAATTCCCTCATCCAAGTCATTAATATATATTGTAAACAACTGGGGTCCCAGCACTGAGCCTTGCAGTACCCCACTAGTCACCGCCTGCCATTCTGAAAAGGTCCCGTTTATTCCCACTCTTTGCTTCCTGTCTGCTAACCAACTCTCCACCCACAACAATACCTTACCCCCAATACCATGTGCTTTAAGTTTGCACACTAATCTCCTGTGTGGGACCTTGTCAAAAGCCTTCTGAAAATCCAAATATACCACATCCACTGGTTCTCCCCTATCCACTCTACTAGTTACATCCTCAAAAAATTCTATGAGATTCGTCAGACATGATTTTCCTTTCACAAATCCATGCTGACTTTGTCCAATCATTTCACCGCTTTCCAAATGTGCTGTTATCACATCCTTGATAACTGACTCCAGCAGTTTCCCCACCACCGACGTTAGGCTAACCGATCTATAATTCCCCGGTTTCTCTCTCCCTCCTTTTTTAAAAAGTGGAGTTACATTAGCCACCCTCCAATCCTCAGGAACTAGTCCAGAATCTAACGAGTTTTGAAAAATTATCACTAATGCATCCACTATTTCTTGGGCTACTTCCTTAAGCACCCTGGGATGCAGACCATCTGGCCCTGGGGATTTATCTGCCTTCAATCCCTTCAATTTACCTAACACCACTTCCCTACTAACATGTATTTCACTCAGTTCCTCCATCTCACTGGATCCTCTGTCCCCTACTATTTCTGGAAGATTATTTATGTCCTCCTTAGTGAAGACAGAACAAAAGTAATTATTCAATTGGTCTGCCATGTCCTTGCTCCCCATAATCAATTCACCTGTTTCTGTCTGCAGGGGACCTACATTTGTCTTTACCAGTCTTTTCCTTTTTACATATCTGTAAAAGCTTTTACAGTCCGTTTTTATGTTTCCTGCCAGTTTTCTCTCATAATCTTTTTTCCCCTTCCTAATTAAGTCCTTTGTCCTCCTCTGCTGAACTCTGAATTTCTCTCAGTCCTCAGGTGAGCCACTTTCTCTGGCTAATTTGTATGCTTCTTCTTTGGAATTGATACTATCCCTAATTTCTCTTGTCAGCCACGGGTGCACTACCTTCCTTGATTTATTCTTTTGCCAAACTGGGATGAACAATTGTTGTAGTTCATCCATGCAACCTTTAAATGCTTACCATTGCATATCCACCGTCAATCCTTTAAGTGTCATTTGCCAGTCTATCTTAGCTAATTCACGTCTCATACCTTCAAAGTTACCCCTCTTTAAGTTCAGAACCTTTGTTTCTGAATTAACTATGTCACTCTCCATCTTAATGAAGAATTCCACCATATTATGGTCACTCTTACCCAAGGGGCCTCTCACAACAAGATTGCTAATTAACCCTTCCTCATTGCTCAAAACCCAGTCCAGAATAGCCTGCTCTCTAGTTGGTTCCTCGACATGTTGGTTCAAAAAACCATCCCGCATACATTCCAAGAAATCCTCTTCCTCAGCACCTTTACCAATTTGGGTCACCCAATCTACATGTAGATTAAAGTCACCCATTATAACTGCTGTTCCTTTATTGCACACATTTCTAATTTCCTGTTTAATACCATCCCGACCTCACTACTACTGTTAGGTGGCCTGTACACAACTCCCACCCGCGTCTTCTGCCCCTTAGTGTTACGCAGCTCTACCCATATCGATTCCACATCTCCCCGGCTT
Source organism: Mobula birostris (assembly GCF_030028105.1). Classification (NCBI taxonomy): domain Eukaryota; kingdom Metazoa; phylum Chordata; class Chondrichthyes; order Myliobatiformes; family Myliobatidae; genus Mobula; species Mobula birostris. The sequence goes on from NC_092373.1 coordinate 92,038,454, forward strand.
ATGTCCTTCCTTTCTATTGCGTTAATCTCTTCTTTAACCAGCAACGCCACCCCACCTCCCCTTCCTTCATGTCTATCCCTCCTGAATATTGAATATCCCTGAACGTTGAGCTCCCATCCCTGGTCACCCTGGAGCCATGTCTCTGTGATCCCAACTATATCATAATCATTAATAACAATCTGCACTTTCAATTCATCCACCTTATTACGAATGCTCCTTGCATTGACACACAAAGCCTTCAGGCGCTCTTTTACAACTCTCTTAGCCCTTATACAATTATGCTGAAAAGTGGCCCTTTTTGATGCTTGCCCTGGATTTGTCGGCCTGCCACTTTTACTTTTCTCCTTAGTACTTTTTGTTTCTACCCTCACTTTACACCCCTCTGTCTCTCTGCACTGGTTCCCATCCCCCTGTTGTGAACTAACCTCCTCACGCCTAGCCTCTTTAATTTGATTCCCACCCCCCAACCATTCTAGTTTAAGGTCACCTCAGTAGCCCCCGCTAATCTCCCTGCCAGGATATTGGTCCCCCTAGGATTCAAGTGCAACCTGTCCTTTTTGTACAGGTCACGCCTGCGCCAAAAGAGGTCCCAATGATCCAAAAACTTGAATCCCTGCCCCCTGCTCCAATCCCTCAGCCACGCATTTATCCTCCACCTCATCGCATTCCTACCCTCACTGTCACGTGGCACAGGCAGTAATCCCGAGATTACTACCTTTGCGGTCCTTTTTCTCAACTCCCTTCCTAGCTCCCTATATTCTCCTTTCAGGACCTCATCCCTTTTCCTACCTATGTCATTGGTACCTATATGTACCACGACCTCTGGCTCCTCACCCTCCCACTTCAGGATATCTTGAACACGATCAGAAATATCCCGGACCCTGGCACCAGGGAGGCAAACTACCATCCGGGTCTCTGGACTGCGTCCACAGAATCGCCTATCTGACCCCCTTACTATCGAGTCCCCTATCACAACTGCCCTCCTCTTCCTTGCCCTACCCTTCTGAGCTACAGGGCCGGACTTTTACTCCTTCAATGCCATTGTTCTTCCAAATCCCTAGAGTATATTGATAAATGCCAACATTCCAATTTTCTTAACAAATACTTTAGCTTCTTGCTACCAAATGAAATACCCTCACAATGTGCTCCACCTTTCATTTTATCACTGAATCTCCTCATATACCCTTGGGCACCTTTAGTGCCTACCCCACAGCTTTGATTCCCACATCACTGTGTCAACACCAAACTTAATTGCATTACTGTCATCTGTTGTCATTTGAACAATATCAACAGAGGACTGGTAGACATGAAGTACGAGGGGTGATTGATAAGTTCGTGGCCTAAGGTAGAAGGAGTCAATTTTAGAAAACCTAGCACATTTATTTTTCAACATAGTCCCCTCCTACATTTACACACTTAGTCCAGCAGTCATGGAGCATACGAATCCCTTCTTTGTAGAAGTTGGCATCTTGGACCTCCAAAAGTGGTCCTCAGCAGGGTGATTGATAAGTTCATGGCCTAAAGTAGAAGGAGATGAGGAGAAACTTCAAACTTTCTGCATTTTCACTCAAAGAGTTGAACTGCACGTGCATGTAACAAGAGCTGTATGACACATCTCCTTCTACCTTAAGCCATGAACTTATCAATCACCCCTGCTGTGGCCCACCTGGAGGTCCAAGACGCTCTCGTTACATGCACGTGCAGTTCAACTTTTTGAGTGATTATTCAGAAAGTTTGAAGTTAATAACTCATCTCCTTCTACCTCAGGCCACAAACTTGTCAATCACCCCTGCTGTGGACCACTTCTACAAAGGAGGGATCCGTATGCTCCACGACCGTTGGACTAACTACCTTAGGCCACGAACTTATCAATCACCCCTCAAAGTTTCTTTATTGGAGAAAATGAGACAAGGCAGGCATCACACTGAGACCCTTTTGGAGCAAGAGGTCTGCCTGACCCAATGCCACATGACATTTTATGTGCTAAAGATCAAAGGACAATTCCATACTTACAATGCATCTGCAATGTTTCCTTTGAGCTACATACAAACTTCACACCCCACCACAAACAGCTAAATGAATTTTAATCAGCATTGTCCGGTCTTCCTATTAACTGTGATTCACGACTTTTAGGAACCCATTGTTCAGAGCTGCATTTTAAATCTAATCTACAATCTTTAATCAGACTGGTGGCTGAAGTTATTTGCTATATTTGCTAACCCCCCAAAAAGTCCTATCATCATCTATCATTAAAATGAATAATAACTAGCCAGTGTCTTGGCTACCTTTCCCCTGAACCTACTCTGCTAGATGCCCTCTCAAAGTTTGTTGGAATAGCAACAAATCAGCTTACAATGATAAGGGAACTCAAGGTAAAGGAGCCATTAGGAGGTAGTGACCATAATATGATAAGTTTTAATCTACAATTTGAGAGGGATAAGGGAAAATCGGAAGTGTCAGTATTACAGTTGAACAAACGGGACTATGAACTTACACAACAGGAATTCTGCAGATGCTGGAAATTCAAGCAACACACATCAAAGTTGCTGGTGAACGCAGCAGGCCAGGCAGCATCTCTAGGAAGAGATACAGTCGACATTTCAGGCCAAGACCCTTTGTCAAGCCAATACCTCTTCCTAGAGATGCTGCCTGGCACGTTGCGTTCACCAGCAACTTTGATATGTGTTGCTATGAACTTACAGTTCATTCCAAAGAGGAAGAAAGATTCTAAGGGGGAGTAAGGGGCGACCGTGGATGACAAGGGAGGTCAAGGACAGTATAAAAATGAAAGAGAGGAAGTATAACATAGCAAGGATGAGCGGGAAGCCAGCGCACAGGGAGACTTTTAAGGAGCAACAGAAGATAACTAAAAAGGCAATACGGGGGGGAAAAGATGGGGTACGAAGGTAAGCTAGCCAAGGATAGTAAGAGCTTCTTTAGGTATGTGAAGAGGAAAAAATTAGTTAAGACCAAAGTTGGGCCCTTGAAGACAGAAACGAGTGAAATTATTATGGGGAACAAGGAAATGGCAGACGAGTTGAACAGGTACTTTGGATCTGTCTTCACTAGGGAAGACACAAACAATCTCCCAGATGTAATAGTGATCAGAGGAACTAGGGTAACGGAGGAACTGAAGGAAATTCGCATTAGGCAGAAAATGATGTTGGGTAAACTGATGGGACTGAAGGCTGATAAATCCCCAGGGCCTGATGGTCTGCATCTCAGTGTACTTAAGGAGGTGGCTCTAGAAATCATGGACGCATTGGTAATCATTTTCCAATGTTCTGTAGATTCAGGATCAGTTCCTGCAGATTGGAGGGTAGCTAATGTTATTCCACTTTTTAAGAAAGGAGGGAGAGAGAAAACAGGCAATTTTAGACCAGTTAGTCTGATATCAGTGGTGGGAAAGAAGCCGGAATCAATTATAAAAGATGAAATAGCGGCATATTTTAATAGAAGTAGCAGGATAGGTCCAAGTCAGCATGGATTTATGAAGGGGAAATCATGCTTGACTAATCTTCTGGAATATTTTGAGGATGTAACTATGAAAATGGACATGAGAAAGCCAGTGGATGTAGTGTACCTGGACTTTCAGAAAGCCTTTGATAAGGTCCCACATAGGAGGCTAGTGGGCAAAATTAGAGCACATGGTATTGGGGATAGGGTACTGACATGGATAGAAAATTGGTTGGCAGACAGGAAACAAAGAGTAGAGATTAACGGGTCCTTTTCAGAATGGCAGGCAGTGACCAGTGAGGTACCGCAAAGCTCAGTGCTGGGACCTCAGCTATTTACAATATATATTAATGATTTAGATGAAGGGATTAAAAGTAACATTAGCAAATTTGCAGATGACACAACGCTGGGTGACAGTGTGAAATGTGAGGGGGATGTTACGAGAATGCAGGGTGACTTGGACAGGTGGGGTGAGTGGGCAGATGCATGACAGATGCAGCTTAATGTGGATAAATGTGAGGTTATCCACTTTGGTGGCAAGAACAGGAAGGCAGATTACTATCTGAGTGGTGTCAAGTTAGGAAAAGGGAAAGTACAACGAGATCTGGGTGTCCCTGTTCATCAGTCACTGAAAGTAAGCATACAGGTACAGCAGGCAGTGAAGAAAACTAATGGCATGTTGGCCTTCATAACAAGGGGAGTTGAGTATAGGAGCAAAGAGGTCTTCTGCAGTTGTACAAGGCCCTGGTGAGACCCCACCTGGAGTATTGTGCGCAGTTTTGGTCTCCAAATTTGAGGAAGGACATTCTTGCTATGGAGGGAGTGCAGTGTAGGTTCACTGGGTTAATTCCAGGGATGGCGGGAATGTCATATGTTGAAAGATTGGAGCGACTGGGCTTGTAGACACTGTAATTTAGAAAGGATGAGAGGGGATCTGATTGAAACATATAAGATTATTAAGGGATTGGGCACGCTACAGGCAGGAAACGTTCCCGATGTTGGGGGAGTCCAGAACCAGAGGCCACAGTTTAAGAATAAGGGGTAGACCATTTAGAATGGAGTTGAGGAAAAACTTTTTCACACAGAGGGTTGTGGTTCTGTGGAATGCTCTGCCTCAGAAGGCAGTGGAGGCCAATTCTCTGGATGCTTTCAAGAAAGAGTTAGATAGAGCTCTTAAAGATAGCGGAGTCAAGGGATATGGGGAGAAGGCAGGAACGGGGTACTGATTGTGAATGCTCAGCCATGATCACAGTGAATGGCCATGCTGGCTCGAAGGGCCGAATGGCCTACTCCTGCGCCTACTGTCTATTGTCTATTGTCTAATGGCACCAGAATGCACACTCTGGACGAGAAGTTTTAAAGACAAATAAGCACACTGTTCCCTGAAAGCAGTGTCACAGGTAGGCAGGCTGATGAGAAAGGCTCTTGACTTGCTGGCTTTCATCAGTCAAGGCAATGAGTATAGACTTTGGGATGTCATATTGCAGTTGCACATGATGTTGGCGAGGCAACATTTGGAATATTGCATTCCATTTTGGTCATCCTGCGATAGAAAAGTTACCATTAAGCTGGAAGGAACACAGAGGAGATTTATAAGATAAGACTGGGACTCAAGGAACTGTATTACAGAGGGAGGTTGAGCAAGTTGGGGTATCTCTTATTGGTGTGTAAGACGACAAATGGTTTTATAGAAATGTATAAAATCACAAGAGGCTGGGATAGGATCATTGTGCAGTATTTTCCCAGGGTTGGGGACTCAAGGTGAGAGGAGAGGAATGTAATAGGAAGCTGTAGGGTGACATTTTCATGGGGTGGTAGGTGAGGGCAAGAAGAACTGTAGCTCTGTTAAAGCAGTGGGAAGGTGGAGTTAGTGCGGATGGCGGATGTTTGGGAAATGGAGGAGATGTGGGTGAGGGCAGCATCAATGGTGGAGGAAGGGAAACCCCATTCTTTAAAGAAGGTGAACATCTTCGATGTCCTGGAAAGGAAAGCCTCATCCTGGGATCAAATGCATCAGGGGCAAAGGAACTGAGAAAAGGGAAAAGAAATTTTTACTGGAGACAGAGTGGGAAGAGATATAGTCAAGATATCCGTGGGAATCAGTAGGTTTGTAAAAGAAGTCAGTGGACAGTTTTCTCCAGAGATGGAGACAAAGAAATTAAGAAAGGGGAAAGAGGTGTCAGAAACAGACCAAGTAAATTTAACGGCAAGGTGAAGCTGTAGGCAAAGTTGACAAGCTCAGCATAACTGCATGAAGTAGTTGTAGATGTAGCGCAGGTTCATTACCAGGGAAGGCTTGGAACAAGGATTGTTCCACATAGCCAATGAAAAGGCAGGCATAGCTCAGGCCCATATGGATGCTTCAGACTCTAACAAGTTTCCACAGATGTACCGTGGAGAGCATTCTAACTGGTTGCATCCCTGTCTGGTATGGAGGAGCCATAGCACAGGAACGGATAATACCGCAGAGGGTTGTAAACTCAACCAGCACTATCATGGGCACGAGCCGCACTATCATCAAGGACATCTTCAGAAGGCGCTGCCTCAAAAAGGGAGCACCCTTCATTAAGGACGCCACCATCTAGGGCATGCCCTCTTCTCCATCAGAGAGGAGGTACAGGAGCCTGAAGACACACACTCAATGTTTCAGGAACAACTTCTCCCATCAGATTTCTGAACAGACAATGAACCTACGAAAACTACCTCGGTATTTTGTTCTCTTTTTGTACTACTTTATTTATCCTTAATATATATTTCTTATTGCAATTTATAGTATATTTTATGATTGTACTGTACTGCTGCCACAAAACAACAAATTTCACAAAATATGTCAGTGATAATAAACCCAAATCCGGTTGTGATTGTGGGTAGCTAGAAGGTTGCCAAGGATACAGTCAGATATAGATGGAGAAGACCAGAAAAGATTTACAAGGATGCTGCCTGGATTGGAGGACATGTGCTTCAAGGAGAGGTTGAACAAACTTGGATTGCTTTCTCTGGCGCAGCGGAGGCTAGGAGAGATCTGACAGAAGTTTATAGGATTACAAGAGGCATAGATTGAGTAACAGCCAGTATCTTTTTCCCAGGTTGAAAATATTAGAGGGCATGCATTTCACGCGAGAGGGGTTAGTTCCAAGGCAGGGGACAAGTCTTTCCACAAAGTTATGAGAATGTGCTGCGAGGGATGATAATGAAGGCAAATATGATAGAGGTATTTACGAGGCACTTAGATAAGCATATGAATGAATGAATAGAGGGATATGGGCATTGTGTGGGTAGAAGAAACTAACTTACTAAGGCACTTTATTATCTTAATTACTAGTCACAACATTTTGGTCTGAAAGGCCTGTTCCTTTGCTGTTTTGGTCTATGATCTATGTTCTAGGGAGTTATGATTCCCAGTGCTGACTGACAGACATCAGTTTTCTCCTGGAGACTCCAAAAAGAACACTAATTCTGATTCTCCCACCCACCATCCCCCCCTCAACACCTTTCAAAACTCTTTGTAACAGAGAAGAACAAACAGTTTAAAACGTTGGAATCAATTTTTTGAAAGAACGATGCGTCAATCTCATTTTCCGCCCTTTCACTACAGACCAGCAAGAATAAACAATCATAGTTACTTTCTGATATCCAGAGCTACCTTTCATCTGGTATTTTTCAGCACCGCTCTAGCGATACTTTGGTGCAACATAATAACACTCCAACACAAAAGTACAGCAAAACAATTGCATTACTTAGAGATTATTAGTAAATCTCTAATAATCCAGCATCCTCAGGATGTTGGTAGTACTGGACTGGCAGATTTTCTGAATAAGTACATAAAATGCTTTAAACACTTAACATTAATTGTTTTTTTTTTGCATGTCATGCATTAGTATAATAAATAAATATTATACACTCGTATACTAAACTCAGTAGAGCATAGGGAGTCCAGAGAATCATATGCTGAACTGTCAAGATTTCCAAACAATGGGGCAACAGATTAGCAGAGTAATATCATAATAATTAATTTGATTTGGCTTCTTTGCTGCTTCATTACAGACCCACAAGGTGTGGATCTCAAAACCACAAGTTGAAGAAATGCTCCCAAATGTGGTGTGTTATGACCCATGCCACACTGCAAAGGCAGTGCTGAGTGGAAACAAAATGTAAAGGTGGCTCTGGAATCCAAATTAAAGATAGTCAAGGGAGCTCTCTTACAGTCTTGAAGATCTTGCAAGGGATTGAGTATGTGGTAGTTTTGGACTGCAGTTTTAATCATACCCCACATTTACTTCAGGTGCCAGCTTTGCCATCAACACAAGATGAAGGTCTAACTACCCAAAGATCTTCTTCTAGCCCTATGGTACCATTTGCCAGATACAACGATAAAAATAATTTGGCAAATAAACTTTCAAGTATGAATTTTACACATACCTCTTCCTGTTCAGTCACATGCTCAGCTTGAAGTTCTTTAAATTTTTTTTTGGATTCCTTTTTCTGGAAGTAAAAAAAATGATAACTCATCTTTTACAACTTTACTTTGTGATCCAAATGAATGACTCAGTAGTGCTGTAAGGTCACTGTCACGCAGAGGTACATATTCCCAGTGGGGGCAGTCGCCCAATGGCCTGTGATACTCTCAATGGTACCACAGGCACCCAGTGGTACTATAGTTACCAACTGGTACATCATCCCAGTGGTATCACAGTCACCTGGTGGTAGATCTTTCCAGTGGCGCCCACAGTCACCCTGAGGTACGTACTGTATTTCCAATGGTAACAGGTACATATTTCCAGTGGTACCATAGCTACCCAGTGGTACATCTTCCCAATAACAGCACATTTACTGGCTCTCAGGGGCAGTGCAGCTGCCCTGGAAATATTTCCAATTGTACCCACTTACCAATTTCTCATACCTCTCCCTCAAGCTTCTCAGTTCGTCTGTTTGATCCTTCTCATGAAACGTCTCGACTTTGGAAATAACTGGACTTCTTGACTGAATCTCCTGTAGTTTCTAACAATAGAAAAAGTCTGACTTTAAGCTCAAATTGTCTCAATGGTATAGTGTTTATTAGAGTGCTATTTTAACATGGTAAAGGCAAGTGGCACATAGTGACAGAGTAATTGGCTCGGATCTGAAACATACTGAACTTCAGGCAGCAATTCAGAAACAAACAAACTGATTTTGCCACACTGGACCTTCAGCTACACCACTGAGATCAGCTTCAAATCCGGGGGCAACTCCCGATCATACTGACATTAGGGACCAGGCACACCACATCTACCCCCTCAGCTTTAGGGACCCGACACATTTCACATCTGACCCCTCAACTTTAGGGACCAGGCACACTTCACATATAACCCCTCAGCTTTGGGAAACCAACACACTTCACATCTGACTCCTCAACTTTAGGGACCCGACACACCTCACATCTGACCCCTCAACTTTAGGGACCAGGCACACTTCACATATAACCCCTCAGCTTTGGGAAACCAACACACTTCACATCTGACCCCTCAACTTTAGGGACCACACACACTTCACATCTGCCTCCTCAGCTTGAAGGACCAGGCACGCTTCATATATAACCCCTCAGTTTTGGAAACCCGACACACTTCACATCTGGCCTCTCAGCTTTAGGGACCCGACACATCTCACATCTGACCCCTCAGCTTTAGACACCTGACACACTTCACATTTGACCCTTCAGCTTTGGGGACACATCACACTTTAAGCTTAGTGTGTCAAATAGGGCCTTTGAATTGGTGTCACCAAACAAAATGGAAAAGCTAAGTCTGGGCTAGCTTCTCCAATTAATATTATGATTCTAATTAATGTTAATGTTTCTGTCAATAAAATGTTTTTGTCAAATAGATTTATTATTTTTTCATATAATTATATAAATAGACCAAATTATTTTTAAAGGTATGTTGTGTAGCACTTCAAAAGGCTCTTAACATGTCTGTCAAAGACTGACAGGGCAGCTTGAAGAAGAGGCAGCAGGATCCACCACCTGAGGCCTAGTCACCACTCATGGATTACTGCACCTTGCTTCCTGGGCACCCTTAATCTTCATTACAAGTCTGCCTCACAATAAAAGATGGGTCAAATGCACAGGGGTCAAACACTGGTCTTCAGTTGTCACTGACTGACTACACAGCACTCTGACACTGATTGAATGACTGACGATAGTAAATATAGCACACAATGACAGTACTAGATCCAGGGCTCTAACTAGAATAACAGAGCAACTACACTGGTATCAATACACTTTCAATATAACATTGTTTATTTATATCCATGAAGAGAATCAAGTCCAATATCTTGTAGGATTCCTTAGCAACAGATGGAATGCTTAGACAGAATGAACCGAGAGGTGTCAAGGTGACCATGTATTTCAGTAGCTCGAGTCAGCCACCATGCAAGAACAAAAGAAAAGGAGTAGTAGGCCAATGGACTGCTGAAGCCTCCTCTGCCATTCAATATAATCATGGCTGATCTGCACAAGGCCTCATCTCCTCTTTTCTGTGCCATATTCCCTGAGCCCTCAATTTCATGATCATCCAGAAATCTATCTACTTCCTCTCTAAATTACCCAAATCATCTGGCCTCTGAAACCCCCTGGGACAGAAAACCCATCACTCTCTGTTTTAACTGCTTGACAGGAGTTTTACATAACTACCACAGTATTCTGTAACTATCCCCTCATTCGAGATTCTTCCACTAGCGGGAACGTCCACCCTGTCAGGCTCCCATAGGATCTTATATGTTTCAATAAGATCACCTGTAAATCTTCCAATGGAGAAGAGTACAGCTCTAATTTCTTTAATCACTCATGACCAGTTCTCAATTAAAGCCCTTCTACTTCCATTGACCACAGGTTCTGTCCAGAGATCTTTATCATACCAGTTGCAAAACTCCCAGAACTTCCAACTGGGCGATTGTCACCAGTCAATGGACGAGAAATGAAGATTCAACTCGGAAGATATAAGTAACTGTCACTAGGAGCAGTTGGAAGTGACCAGCAGAGAAGCATCTAAAAGGAATCTGAATAATTTCTGATGAGACAGAAATATTAAATAAAGCTGATTCATTAATGCTTTCATGAATCAGCTCAACTAATGAATGAGATTCATTCCTCAGGTGGGTGGAAAGTCCTTTGAGGAGAAGTTAAACAGAGTTTAGAAATATGAGATTTATTCTTATTGAAACATTTAGAATCACAGACAGAATCAAGGATACGTACTTCATACATATGATACATACAATCAAGGATATTCTTCGATCTGCTGTCCACATTGATCAACAAGTAGCCAGTTGCATTAATCGTTTTATCTCACCACATTTATGTCAGATCCTACCATTTACCTACTGGCATCTTAGAGTGGTCAATTAACATAACAATCTACATCTTTGACACATGAGAGGAAACCACAGCAACTGGAAGAAATCCACACAGACAGAACATATAAGCTGCACACAGACAATATCAGAAGTCAGGATTGACCATAAGACATAAGAGCAGAAATAGGCCATTCAGCCCATGGAGTCTGCTCCATCATGACTGATTTATTATCCCTCTCAATCCCATTCTCCAGTCTTCTCCCTGATGTCCTTTCTAATCAAGAACCTATCAACCTCCACATTAAATATACCCATTGATTTGGCCTCCACAGCCATATGTGGCAATGAATTCTACAGATTCATCACACTCTGACTGAAGAAATTTCTCCTCATCTCTGTTCTCAATGGATGTCCTTCTATTCTGAGGCTATGTCTTTTGGTCCAAGATCCTTACTTATTACATCCTTGCTTTTATGATCCCGTCCTTTTGAAATGAATGCCAACTTCACATTTGCCTTCCTTACCACCGACTTAACCTGCAAGTTCGCCTTTAGGAACCTTGCACAAGGCCTCCTGAGACCTTCTGCACCTCAGATTTCCAAATTTGCTCCCTATTTAGAAAATAGTCTATGCTTGTACCAAAGTGCATAACCATAACAATTCATTACACTATATTCCATCTACCACTTCCTTCCCATTCTCCCAATCTGCTCAAGTCCTTCTACAGACTCCCTATTTCCTCAATACTACTGTCACTCCACCTATCTTTGTATTGTCTGCAAACCTGGCCACAAAGCCATTAATTCCGTCATCCAAATCGTTGACATACAGCATAATGTGAAAAGAAGCTGTCCTAACACTAACCCCTGCACCACTAGTCATCAGAAGCCAACCAGAAAAGATCCCCTTTAGTCTTACTCTTTGTCTCCTGCCAGTCAGCCAATCTTCTACCCATGTTAGTATCATAAGACCATAAGACAAAGGAGCAGTAGGCCATTCAGCCCATCGAGTCTGCTCCACCATTTTATCATGAGCTGATCCATTTTCTCCTATTTAGTCCCACTCCCCTGCCTTCTCACCATAACCTTTGATGCCCTGGCTACTCAGATACCTATCAATCTCTGCCTTAAATACACCCAATGACTTGGCCTCCACTGCTGCCCGTGGCAACAAATTTCATAGATTCACCACCCTCTGACTAAAAAAATTTCTTCGCATTTCTGTTCTGAAAGGGCGCCCTTCAATCCTTTAGTCATGCCCTCTCGTACTAGAATCCCCCATCATGGGAAACAACTTTGCCACATCCACTCTGTCCATGCCTTTTAACATTCGAAATGTTTCTATGAGGTCTCCCCTCATTCTTCTAAACTCCAAGGAATATAGTCCAAGAGCGGACAAATGTTCCTCATATGTTAAGCCTCTCATTCCCGGAATCATTCTAGTGAATCTTCTCTGTACCCTCTCCAACGTCAGCACATCCTTTCTTAAATAAGGAGACCAAAACTGCCCACAGTACTCCAAGTGAGGTCTCACCAGCGCCTTATAGAGCCTCAACATCGCATCCCTGCTCCTATACTCTATTCCTCTAGAAATGAATGCCAACATTGCATTCGCCTTCTTCACTACTGACTCAACCTGGAGGTTAACTTTAAAGGTATCCTGTACGAGGACTCCCAAGTCCCGTTGCATCTCAGAACTTTGAATTCTTTCCCCATTTAAATAATAGTCTGCCCGTTTATTTTTTCTGCCAAAGTGCATAACCATACACTTTCCAACATTGTACTTCATTTGCCACTTCTCTGCCCATTCTTCCAATCTATCCAAGTCTCTCTGCAGACTCTCCGTTTCCTCAGCACTACCAGCCCCTCCACCTATCTTCGTATCGTCAACAAACTTAGCCACAAAGCCATCTATTCCATAATCTAAATCGTTGATGTACAATGTAAAAAGAAGCGGCCCCAACATTGATCCCTGCGGAATACCACTGGTAACCGGCAGCCAACCAGAATAGGATCCCTTTATTCCCACTCTCAATTTCCTGCCAATCAGCCAACGCTCTATCCACGTATGTAACTTTCCCGTAATTCCATGGGCTCTTATCTTGTTAAGTAGCCTCATGTGTGGCACCTTGTCAAGGGTCTTCTGAAAATCCAAATATACAACATCCACTGCATCTCCCTTGTCTAGCCTACTGGTAATTTCCTCAAAAAATTGTAATAGGTTTGTCAGGCAGGATTTTCCTTTAAGGAATCCATGCTGAGTTCTGCCTATCTTGTCATATGCCTCCAGGTACTCTGTAACCTCATCCTTAACAATCGACTCCAACAACTTCCCAACCACGGATGTCAAGTTAACAGGTCTATAATTTCCTTTTTGCTTCCTTGCCCCCTTCTTAAATAGCGGAGTGACATTTGCAATCTTCCAGTCCTCCAGAACCATGCCAGAATCTATCGACTTTTGAAAGATCATCGCTAATGTCTCTGCAGTCTCCACAGCTACTTCCTTCAGAACACGAGGGTGCATTCCATCTGGTCCAGGAGATTTATCTACCTTTAGCCTATTCAGCTTCCTGAGTACTTTCTCTGTCGTAATTGTGACTGCGCACACTTCTCTTCCCTGCTACCCTTGAGTGTCCGGTATACTGCTGTCTTCCTCAGTGAAGACTGATGCAAAATACTTGTTCAGTTCCTCTGCCATCTCCTCATCTCCCATTACAATTTCTCCAGCATCATTTTCTATCGGTCCTATATCTACTCTCACCTGTCTTTTTTACTCTTTATATACTTGAAAAAGCTTTTAGTATCCTCTTCGATATTATTTGCTAGCTTCTTTTCATAGTTAATCTTTTCTCTCTTAATGACCTTCTTGGTTTCCTTTTGTAAGGTTTTAAAAACTTCCCAATCCTCTTTCTTCCCACTAATCTTTCCTATAATGCCATGGGCTCTTGGGTAGCAGCCTTATGTGCAGCATCTCGTCAAAAGATTTCGAAAATACAAGTAAACAACATCCACTGACTCTCCTTTGTCTATCCTGTCTATTACTTTCTCAAAGAATTCCAACAGATTTGTCACATTATATTTCACCTAAAGGAAACCAGGATGACATTGGCCTGTTTTATCATGTTCTTCCAAGTACCCCAAAACCTCATCCTTAATAATGGAGTCAACACCTTATCAACCACTGAAGTCCAACTCAAACAACAGGAATTCTGCAGATGCTGGAAATTCAAGCAACACACATCAAAGTTGCTGGTGAACGCAGCAGGCCAGGCAGCATCTCTAGGAAGAGGAGCAGTTGACGTTTCAGGCCGAGACCTTTCGTCAGGACTAACTGAAGGAAGAGTAAGGGATTTGAAAGTTGAAGGGGGAGGGGGAGATCCAAAATGATAGGAGAAGACAGGAGGGGGAGGTATGGAGCCAAGAGCTGGACAGGTGATAGGCAAAAGGGATACGAGAGGATCATGGGACAGGAGGTCTGGGAAGAAAGACAAGGGGGGGGGGACCCAGGGGATGGGCAAGGGGTATATTCAGAGGGACAAAAAGGAGAGTGAGAGAAAGAATGTGTGTATAAAAATAAGTAACAGATGGGGTACGAGGGGGAGGTGGGGCATTAGCAGAAGTTAGAGAAGTCGATGTTCATGCCATCAGGTTGGAGGCTACTCAGACGGAATATAAGGTGTTGTTCCTCCAACCTGAGTGTGGCTTCATCTTTACAGTAGAGGAGGCCGTGGATCGACATGTCAGAATGGGAATGGGATGTGGAATTAAAATGTGTGGCCACTGGGAGATCCTGCTTTCTCTGGCGGACAGAGCGTAGGTGTTCAGCAAAGCGGTCTCCCAGTCTGCGTCGGGTCTCACCAATATATAAAAGGCCACATCGGGAGCACCGGACACAGTATATCACCCCAGCCGACTCACAGGTGAAGTGTTGCCTCACCTGGAAGGACTGTTTGGGGCCCTGAATGGTGGTAAGGGAGGAAGTGTAAGGGCATGTGTAGCACTTGTTCTGCTTACACGGATAAGTGCCAGGAGGGAGATCAGTGGGGAGAGATGGGGGGGACGAATGGACAAGGGAGTCACGTAGGGAGCGATCCCTGTGGAATGCAGAGGGAGGGGGAGGGAAGATGTGCTTAGTGGTGGGATCCCGTTGGAGGTGGCGGAAGTTACGGAAAATAATATGTTGGACCCAGAGGCTGGTGGGGTGGTAGGTGAGGACCAGGGGAACCCTATTCCTAGTAGGGTGGCGGGAGGATGGAGTGAGAGCAGATGTACGTGAAATGGGGGAGATGCATTTAAGAGCAGAGTTGATAGTGGAGGAAGGGAAGCCCCTTTCTTTAAAAAAAGACATCTCCCTCGTCCTAGAATGAAAAGCCTCATCCTGAGAGCAGATGCGGCGGAGACGGAGGAATTGCGAGAAGGGGATGGCGTTTTTGCAAGAGACAGGGTGAGTAGAGGAATCGTCCAGATAGCTGTGAGAGTCAGTAGACTTATAGTAGACATCAGTGGATAAGCTGTCTCCAGAGACAGAGACAGAAAGATCTAGAAAGGGGAGAAACTTGAGGGCAGGGTGAAAGACTGAAGTCCAACTAACTGGTCTATAATTTCCTGTCTTTTGCTTCCCTCCTTTCCTAAAAAGTGGAGTAACATTTACAATTTTCCAGTCCTCCAGAACCATCCCAGAATCTATTGGCTTTTTAAAGATCACTACCAATGCATCCACAAAATCTCTTCAACTACCTCTTTCAAAACTCAGGGGTGTGGACCATCTGGTCTAGGTGACTTATCTACCTTCAGACCTTTCAGCTTCCAGAACACCTTCTCCTTAGTAACGACGACTTTACTCACTCTGCCCCTGTCACGCTCAAATTTCTAGCAAACTCTTGGCGTCTTCCACAATGAAGACTGATGCAAAAATCTCACTGAGTTTATATTGAGGCTTAGACGCTGGAGCTCTGAGGGGGAGGCTCTATCAACTGTGTCACTGTGCTTAACAGCCCAGATGCAGGGATGACATTTGCCTTGGCTAGGATGTCAAGAAGCAGGGGTCATAGTCTCAAATAAGGGATTGGTTATTCAAGAGAGAGATGAGAAAAAATTTCATTACCGGAGGGTAACGATTCTTTGCACTCTCATCCTGGGTGTGCTTCAAAGGCTCAGTAGCTGAACATATTCAAGACAGAGACCGATCAATGACTTCTGCATACAAGGGAATTAAGGGTTGTGTGGTTGGTGCCGAAAAGTGTCATTTGGGAAAAAAATCAACCATGATCTTCTTGAATGGCAGAGCAAGTACAAGGAGCTAAATGGATCATTCCTGTTTTTATATAAAGCATGTTTAACATAGACCATTTCAGTCAACTCACCCTTTAACACCTAATGTAGTAATGTACCCAGTGCATTCATGGAGTATCGCACCAAATGCAACAATTATTTGCATATATTTCACTTACTGCTTCAATAGACAGGTTCTTTGATGCCATGCCCTGGAACTCCATTAGAAGTTGCTGTCGCAGGCTATCCATTTCTTGAAAGATCTTTTTCCTTTCTTCCTCTTTCCAACTTTCAAATTCCTTTCTCAGTTCTTCCTCTCTCCTACGGATATTTTCTGATTCCTGGTTGAGACACACGGACCACTTGTCTAAATCAAACTCAAATGGTTTCATTCACTTAAAGTCAACAGCAATGGATAACTCCAAAGCAAGGATCACCACCATGGACCTGATCAGCTGGACAGCCATGACTCCACCAGCATCAATGTGCAATGCGGAGCTGTAATATGTCATGCCATATGTCGGGCCAAGTTCCTTGACCACCCCATCACTGGTATAGAGGGATGGAACAGTTGCAGAGCTGGGATTAACAACCTAACCCTCTTAGATCTTCAAGAATAAACAACATCATTTGCAATTCAAGTTTCAACAATCCTGTGCGCTGCTTCAGTAAAGTCACTGAGCTGGAAGTTAACTCCCTGACTAAGCTACACACAGCTGCCACTCAAGTGATCATTTAGCAATGGTCCACTAATACTGCAGGCCACGTGACAGGGCAATCTGGAATGCACTGCCTGGGAAGGTGGTGGAGGCAGGTATCTCACAATGTTTAAGAAGCATCCGGGCAAGCACTTGAATAGGCAACTTACAGTACAGATGGGTACATAACAGTTGGCATTGGCAAGGTGGCCCAATGTTTTGGCCTGTTTCTGTACCATGTGAATCTATGACTTGTTCCGTTAAGTTCCCCTTCACTCCAGCTAGTTCCAATCATAAAGTCCTCTCCTCCAGCTGAATCTGAATATGCCCCAGTAGAATATAGTGAGTTATTTCTACAGTATCATGGACATCTCAACACCATTGTCATCGCAGCCCAGCATGACAAGATCTTTATTTCTTTGACAGGCACTGACCTGGCCTCGTCTGATGGAATCAGCCTCACGTTCAGCTTCCAGCTGCAACTGGCTGATGCGCAACCGCTCCCTGAGCTCCTCAATCTCATCCACGATCTGCTCGGTCTGCTGCTTCGTCTTTCTTTCTGGAAGGATAACACAACAAAAGTAGATCAAAAGAGGCGAAAAGCGAAATCTTGCCAACAGATGTTGTATTAGCCACATTCACTTTGCTAGAAAATAATGGCCACGTAAATGGGCCGTTCTGCTGACCACACCACAGGAAGAACGTGATTGCACGGGGAAGATTCACTCAGATGTTTTGGCATATACCGTTTCAGTTATGTGGAGGAACTGGATAAGTTGGTTTTCATGTTCCTGGAACAGAAGAGACTGAGGGACGGGATGATAGAGCAGAAGAGACTGAGGATGGGATGACAGAGCAGAAGAGACTGAGGATGGGACGATAGAGCAGAAGAGACTGAGGATGGGACGATAGAGCAGAAGAGACTGAGGATGGGACGATAGAGCAGAAGAGCCTGAGGACGGGACGATAGAGCAGAAGAGACTGAGGACGGGACGATAGAGCAGAAGAGACTGGGGACGGGACGATAGAGCAGAAGAGACTGGGGACGGGACGACAGAGCAGAAGAGACTGGGGATGGGATGATAGAGCAGGAGAGACTGAGGATGGGATGATAGAGCAGAAGAGACTGAGGATGGGATGATAGAGCAGAAGAGACTGGGGACGGGATGATAGAGCAGAAAAGACTGAGGATGGGATGATAGAGCAGAAGAGACTGAGGGACGGGATGATAGAGCAGAAGAGACTGATGGACGACATTGTAGAGGTTATAACAGTAATAGATCCCATGGTGGTGCCTAAGACGTAGTCATAGTCATAGTCATAGTCATACCTTATTGATCCCGGGGGAAATTGGTTTTCGTTACAGACATCAATAAATAGTGAGAGGTTTGTGGGTTAGGCGGAAGATTCTTCACACAGAGGATGGCTGGAGTGAGGGATCTGTTTTCTGAAGAGCTGGGAGAGACAGGTATTCTGATAACATTTAACTTCCAGACAGGTACTTGAATCACCTGTGCATAGAAGGCTACAGACATAAAAGGGTAAATGGGATGAGTATAAATAAATAAGGCTCCTAAGGCTGTAAAAGCCAGGTGGGGGAGGGGGGTAGTGGGGATAAGCTCCCACTACTTATTAAATGCTCCCAATGGCATCTATCTCAAATATCTTCTGACAACCAAGCTCAGTTCCTGGCCTTCAACTGTGCCTTAGTTGCTAAGCCCAGCAGTACCATTCCTACAGACAGGAGAAGGGACACGGGTGGATTACTGGCATCTTAAAGCCAGTCACTTTGGGCAGAAGGGGCTCGTCAGCTGTAATTGGCAGCTCATTTAGGGGAGGGAAAATTCTGATCTCAAACCTCCACTGCCTTGCAGCTATAAACACTCATGAGGAAGACTTCAGGAGTAAACTCCCAGGAAAATTCCAGCACTGGATTCCCTAAGGCAGTCCTATGTGGAGTTCAATGCTGACTGGCAACGCCTGTGACACCGATGGTGCCGATCTGTATCGGTCTCTGTCGTTCCTTTGGATTCATCAGCTGTATGGAGCCTGCTACATGGGCAACAGCTTGCTCTCCATATCGTACTGCCCTGACCTGTGTATCAACTTCGATGCAGACAGCTAGGATACAACATCCATGGCAACAATGATCAATGAAGAGCCTTACATTAGATTAATAAAATGACTGGCATGGACATGGTCCCTGACCAGTTCAATGTTTCTAGTGTTTTCTGTTTTTGTCAGTGTAAGTGGGTGTTTGATGGGCAATGCCGACTCAATGGAACTCAATAAAAGGCCTGTTTCAATGCCATGTGACTCAATGACTACTCTCTCATTTACAATTGTTCATCAGTAACTTTATGCAGTTTCCCATGGACACTCTCTTTGTAACTTCATCTTCGTAGTTAACTCATATGCTGCATATGCACCTGGAGTATTGTGTACAGTTTTGGTTATCCTTTTATAGAAAAGAGTGCAAAGGTTTACAAGGGAGTCCGGTAAGGTTGGGAGCAGAGTGTGTGGCCTGGAGGCGTGGGAGCTTGGAGATGGGGGATGAGCCCATGATGGACTCC
Source organism: Mobula birostris (assembly GCF_030028105.1). Taxonomy (NCBI): domain Eukaryota; kingdom Metazoa; phylum Chordata; class Chondrichthyes; order Myliobatiformes; family Myliobatidae; genus Mobula; species Mobula birostris. The sequence continues at coordinate 92,057,780 of NC_092373.1, forward strand.
ATTGGTTCTCTCCAACTGGGGCATCGAAGATGCAAATCCATGATCGACTCCATTGCTTCTCTCCGATTGAGACGTTAAGGCGCAGAGTTCATGATTGACTCCATTGCTTCTCTCTGATGAGGGCATCGAAGGTGCGAGCCCACGATCAATTCCACTGCCTCTCTCTGATTGAGACATTAAGGCCTGGAGCCTATGATCGACTCCACTGGTTCTCTCCAACGGGAGCATCAAAGATGCGAACCCATGATCAACTCCATTGCTTCACTTCAATTCAGGCGTCGAGCAAGGTTCCAGTCGATGAGGACGAGGGTGGAGGACTGACGGTTCCGTCTGCCTGGTGTTTGAGCAGTCTTCCACTCCCTCTCACCGGCTGCTGTCAAAGTGCAGCAGTCTTGGGATCCACAGTGCAAAGATTGATCAGCGAGGCTGTGGACTTGTGTTGGGGGACTTTGAGGTTCATGATACATATGTTCCTGGATTCTGGACACTCTTTCTTTTGCAGGTTTTGAGTTGTTTGATCGAGGCGATCAATGCAGACTGAGGCGCTTCAGCAAAGAATGTCCTGCAGCCGGCAGTGGGCTGGTGGCAATGATGAACCGGACTAAACTGAATACTCCTGGTTTGATGTTTGATATTCTGTGTGTTGTCCGTTCGCTTATTGCTGTTTGCGCAATTTGTTCTTTTTTCGCACGCTGGCCATTTGATGTTTTCCTGAACAGGTGTTTCTGTTTTGTGGCTGCCCACGGGAGGACAAATCTCAGAGTTGTTTTCTGTATACATACTTTGATAATAAATGTCCTTTGAATCTTTGAATGTTGATGGGATCAAGGCCCTGAGTTACAGGGAAAGTTGGGTAGCCCAGGACATTGGAGTGCAGGAGACTGACGGGTGTTTAAAGTCATGAAAGGCGTGGGCAGAGTAAATGTATACCATTGCTTTTTTTTCCCAGTGAAGGAGAATCAAAAACTAGAGGGCATGGATTTAAGGTGAAGTCCATGGAAAGATTTTAAGGGGACTAGAGGAGCAACATCTTTTCACAGATGGTGGTGCGTATATAGAATGAGCTGCCTGAGTAAATGGTTGAGATAGCTATGACTACAGCATTTAAAAGACACTTGGACAGGTACATGGATAGTCAAGGTTTAGATGGGCATGGGCTAAACACAAGCAAATAGGCTTCCATGGATTCTGCCTGACCTGCTGAATTCCTCCAGAATTTTATATGTGTTGAAATGGGACTAACTTAGATGGGCATTTTGATCACCCTAAACAAATTGGGCCAAAGGACCTGTTTCTATGCTGTATTATTCTATGATTCCATAACTAAATTAATTTTTTTTCAGTCTCAACAACATCTCTAGATCCAATTTTCAAGAAGTTATTTAAATGGCAACAACAACAGTTCATCCTCCAAGCGGACCACGACCTTGTCGTGGTTTGGAGGTTTGCATACCTCAACGATCCAGAGAGCTACACTGGCTGGAGTCAGGGATTTATGCTTTGGCTCCACACCAAAGAAGCCAAAGGGTAGAGGCCAGACTAAGAGTGGCCCCCAGTCCTCCAGGTTCGGGAGTTCTGCTCAAGACACTGATAAAACAACAACACTGATTGGTAAAACAAATTTGTTAAGGAAACAGCAATGAAGAATCCTTCTATATCTGAGTGTAACGGTATTGCTGAGTCTTTACCCAGAACGTGCACGACTGAAAGTAGTGAACACCGAGAAGCTACTGACACAATGAAGGAAGCTCTGGACACAAGAGATGGAGAACCTTCATTGCTGCCCTAAACACGGCAGTGTGACGGGCGGTGAGTAAGTAACAACACTTCATCTACTGAATCCCAAATGGAAAGAATAAGCAAACAAAACCATAGGAATCTTGAGGAAAGCTCAATGTGTCCTGGAACCGTAGGTCATATGCCAAACAATTCCAGCACGTTTGGTTCAGGTTTTGGATCCTGACTGGAAAGCTGAGAAAGACTTCTCACCAGCACGAGTGACCTCTGGGTGGCGCCGCTCGACATGTCCTTGCAGGAAGGAGTAATTCACAAATGCCTTGTCACAGAGTCGGCACTGCAAAGAAGAAACTGAATCAATACCTCAGGAACTGGGATTTATGTTTATGCTCATCGAATTAAGCTGGACAATGGAAACATTTTCATATATCTATATTCACTTACAACATAGAAGGTGGCTATTCAGCCTATCAAGATTGTGCTGGTTCCATTAATGGCCATTAACATGCCCTTTACAACTGCTCCCTTGGAGGGTCAGACACCCTAAGCCAATAGGCTGGTCCTGAATTTATTTCATAATTTACTGGCATAATTTACATATTACTATTTAACTATTTATGGTTCTATTACTATTTATTATTTATGGTGCAACTGTAACGAAAACCAATTTCGCCCGGGATCAATAAAGTATGACTATGACTAATAACCCCCACCCTCATTCTCACTGCACTCCCATCAACTCTCCTCACAGATTCCACCTACGCAGTGGTCTCCAACCTCCGGGCCGTGAAGAATGCAGGGGTGCAGTGGTAGCTGGGTTGCACCCAGCACACCTTTAAGAAAGCAGCCAAAATAAACAAGCTAATTAATTAGGTGCCGCCCGGCACGTAAATGTTGGCCCAGATCAGAGACAATTGCTGATTGCGTAGAGCAAGTGAAATCAGCAATCGCCTTTGATCTGGGCCGATATTTACGTGCCGGGTGGCACCTAATTAATTAGCTTGTTTACTTCGACTTTTTTCTTAAAGGTGTGCTGGGGGCATCCTGGCTACCACTGCACGCTTCGCGGCCTGGTATTGGTCCGCAGCCCGGAGGTTGGGGACCACTGCACTAGGGGCAATTTATTTCAGCCAATCAGCCTACCAATTGTCCTGTCTTAGGTATGTGGGAGAATGGGCGGACTCCATTGATACGACCCAATGTCAAGATTAAATCCAGATCACTAGCGCCATGAGGCAGCAGCTCTCATAACTGTGCCACTACGTCAACCAATCAGGAATACAGTGTAAACATCAGATATCTCCAGTTCAGATACAACATGGTTAAATACAAATCCCAGTAAAATACACCCAACTGTCACTTACTCTCACACAACCATGCTGAGAACTCCCTGGTGTAATGCCACTTAAAACAGAATTAATAGCTGTAAATCTATGCAAAATAATTGCTGGATTAAGACGATTCAAACACATTTCAAGAAAGGCCTTTGTGCCAGAATTGGAGGACTATGTATTGGTTTATTGGTAAAAACATCTATGTACATTCAAGATTAATTTGGTTAATTGTCTTGTTTCACGTCTTCAATTCCAGGAGCTTGACTTCATCATTTCTAGATTATCATAATTAACTAATGATCTTCCTACTTGTTATAGATTACATTTCAGATTTGATTTATTTTCCCACACTTATATCAAAAATTGTGAAAACTGCATTGTTTATTTTAAAAGTTACATCCAATCAAGTTACATTATTTCTTTCAAAATTTTACATTCCTCCTAGATTGATGAAACTAATATCCATCTTCAATCAAGTATCAATGACCACGTTCTCTCTCAGGAAGTTATAATAAAAAGTTTGGGACTGATTGTGTTTAAAACTTTTTTTTAAACCAAGCTACAAGATACCATCATTAACTACAGATTCACCAACCTTGTTTATTCAGTTGCTGTTCACAAAGTACTGACTGATACAAATCAGTAGAAAGTCTAATAACCATTCGCTGACTTTTTCGGAGCTTGAACAGAAGCCAATCAGAGTTCAGAGTCGAAAAGTGAAGATGACTTCACCTAAGTCTAGGAGAGAACTTTAAAAATCAACACTTCGTAACCTTTTTTTGTGGAGTTTGAACAGTGGCCATTCGGAGTTTTGGGATTCATTAGCATGATCAAATAAAAATAAGGTAGAGGCAAGCGGAGTGGCTATTGTTGAAGTGGGACAGTGTTAGAGTGGGGAAACTTTTGGCTTTGGCTCAACAGGCTTGGGCAAAAACAGGCGTGAGCAATGTAAGTATCTGGTAAGCTTTTTCTTGCTCATTCTTCATCTGTTAGTGTAGAGTTATGGGATTGAAATAGCCCAGGTGCTGTGTTTTGTTCTGTGTGTGAGATGTGGGAATTCTGGGATACCTCCAATCTCCCAGATAACCACATCTGCACCAGTTACATTGAGCTCCAGCTCCTCAGAGAACGTGTTAAAGAACAGGAGCTGCAACTCGATGATCTTCGGCTCATACGGGGGACTGAAGAGATGATACATAGGAGGTGCATGGAAGTGGTCATTCCTAGGTTGCAGGAAGCAGGTGAATGGGTGACTGTCAGGAGAGGGAAGGGAAATAGGCAGCCAGTACAGAGTACTCCTCTGGTGGTACCCCTCAATAACAAGCATACCGTTTTAGATACTGTGGGGAGGGAACGACCTACTGGGGAGAGCCACAGCAACCGGGCCCCAGGCACTGACTCTGGTGCTGTGGCTCAGAGTGAAGGGGTAGAGAAGGACTGCATAGTGATAGGCTACTCCATAGTTAGAGGAGTAGAGAAGAGAGTCCGTGGACGCGATAGAGAGACCCAAAGGGTATGTTGCCTTCCAGGTGCCAGGATCAGGGATATCTTGGATCATTTCCATGACATTCAAAAGGGGGAGAGTGAGCAGCCAGATGACTTTGTACATATTCGTACCAATGACATAGAAAAGAAAAGGGAGGAGGTTCTAAAGACTGAATTTAGAGAGCTGGGTAGAAAGTAGGAAAGCAAGGTAACAATCTCTGTGCCATGCACAAGAACAGAATGCGTGGCTGAGGTGTTTGTGCGGGAGGCAGGGATTCAAATTTATGGATCATCGGGATCTCTTCCAGGGAAGGTAAAACCTGTACAAAAGGGACAGGCTACACCTCAACCCAGGAAGAACCAATATCCTTGTGGGGTGCTTTGCTAGAACTATTAGGAAGGGTTTAAACTAATTTGGCAGTGGGATGGGAACTAGAGTGATAGGGCTGAGGAGAGAGATATTGGTTTACAAACAGAGGTAATGGATAGTGAGATTGTCAATAAAGCAGATGATAGTGCAAAATTGCAGTTAGTGGGATGAGTTGCAGTGTAAAAAGAGGGACAAAATTGAAAAGGGTGACAAATACAGGACTGAAGGTGCTATATTTGAATGTACACAGTACACAAAATAAGGTAGATGACCTTGTAGCGCAGTTAGAGATTGGCAGGTATGACATTGTGGGTATCATGAATTCATGGCTGGAAGACAATTGTAGTTGGGAGCTTAATATCCAAGGATATACAATCAATTGAAAGGACAGGCAGGTAGGCAGAGAAGGAGGAGTGGCTCTGCTGGTAAAAAAAAATTAAATCAAAGAGGTGACATAGGATCAGAAGATATAGAATAATTGTGTACAGAGCTAAAAAAAACTGCAAGGGTAAGAATTCCCAGATGGAGTTACTTACAGACCTCCGAACAATAGCCAGGATGTGGCTATGAATTACAGCAAGAAATTTTAAAAAGCACATCAAAAAGACAATGTTACGTTAGTCATGGGGGATTTCAATATACTGATAGATTGGGAAAATCAAATTGATGCTGGATCCCAAGAGAGAGAATTTGTGGAATGCCTCCGAGATGGCTCTTCGGAGCAGCATGTGGTTGAACTCACTAGGGGAAAGGCAGTTCTGGATTGAGTGTTGTGTAATGAACTAGGTATGATTAGGGAGCTTAAGGTAAACAAACCCTCAGGAAACAGTGATCATAATATTATAGAAGTCACCCTGCAACTTAAGAGGGAGAAGCTAAAGTCAGATGTATCAGTACTACATCTGGTGGAGTAATGGGAATTACAGAGCAGTGAGAGAGCAGTTGGCCAGAGCTGATTGGACAGGAATACTAGTGGGGACGATGGCAGAGCAGCGATGGCTGAAGTTTCAGGAGCAATTCGGAAGGCACAGATTAGATACATCTCAAAGAAGCATTCTAGAGGCTGGGTGACTCAACCCACCTGAAAAGGGAAGCCAAAGCCAACATAAAAGTAAAAGGGAGAGCATATAATACAGCAAAAGGTAGTGGGAAGTGAGAGGATTGGGAAATGTTTAAAAACCAACAGAAGCCAACTGAAAAAAAATAAAGGGGGTGAAGATGAAATATGAAGGTAAGCTAACTAATAAAATCAAAAACGATACCAAAAGTTTTATCAGATAAAAAGAGTAAAGAGTAGATATTGGACCGCTGGAAAATGACACTGGAGAAATAGTAACAGAGGACAAGGAAACGGCTGACAAAGTGAGGTAGCTGAAGACATTGTGGAGGCATTAGTAACGATCTTTCAGGAATCAATAGATTCTCGCATGGTTTCAGAGGAATGGAAACTTGCCAACGTCGATGAGGTGGTTCATTTTGACACTCAAAGCTGCTATATAGGTTGACTCTGTGGTTAAGAAGGCACATGGTGCTTTGGCCTTCATCAATCATGGGACTGAGTTTAAGAGCCGAGAGTTAATGTTGCAGCTATATAGGACCCTGGGCAGACCCTACTTGGAGTACTGTGCTCAATTCTGGTCGCATCATTATAGGAAGGACATGGGAACCATAGAAAGGGTGCAGAGGAGATTTACAAGGATGTTGTCTGGATTGGGGAGCATGCCTTATGAGAATAGGTTGTGTGAACTTGGCCTTTTCTCCTTGGAGCGATGGAGGATGAGAGGTGACTTGATAGAGGTATACAAGATAATGAGAGGCATTGACCGTGTGGATAGTCAGAGGCTTTTCCCCAGGGCTGAATTGGCTGGCACGAGAGAGCATAGTTTCAAGGTGCTTGGAAGTAGGTACAGAGGAGATGTCAGAGGTAAGTTTTTTACGCAAAGAGTGGTGAGTGCGTGGAATGGGCTGCCAGCGGCGGTGGTGGAGGCAGATACGATAGACTCCTGGATAGGTACATGGAGCTTAGAAAACTAGAGGGCTATAGGTAAAGCCTAGGTGGTTCTAAGGTAGGGACATGTTCGGCACAGCTTTGTGGGCCGAAGGGTCTGTATTGTGCTGTATGTTTTCTATATTTCTATGTTTTCACATTTCAAGAAGAGATGGTGGCAGAAGAAGGGAAATTATAGGCCAGTTTTTAGCCTGACCTCAGTAACTCAGAAGACGTTGGAATCGATTGTTAAGGATGTGGTTTCAGGGTTCTTGAAATCACAGGACAAAATAGGCCAAATTCAGCATGATTTCCTCAAGGGAAAATATTGCCTGACAAATCTGTTGGAATTCTTTGAGAAATAACAAGCAGGATAGATAGAGGAGAATTGGTGGATATTAAGTACTTGGATTTTCAGAAGGCCTTTGACAAAGTGCTGCACATGAGGCTGCTAGACAAGGTAAGAGCACAGGATATTACAGGAAAGATACTATCATGGATAGAACATTGGCTGATTGGCAGGAGGCAAAGAGTGAGAATAAAAGGATCCTTTTCGGATTGGCTCCCAGTGATTAGTGATATTCCACAGGGCTCAGTGTTGGGACCGCTTCTTTTAATGCTGTATGTCAAAGATTTAGATCATGAAATTGAAGGCTTTGAGGCCAAGTTTGTGGATGATATGAAGATAGGTGGAGGAGCAGGTAAACAGAGAGGCTGCAGAAGAATTTAGACAGATTAGGAGAATAGGCAAAGAGGTGGCACATGGAATACACTGACGGGAAGTATAAGGTTATACACTGTGGTAGAAGGAATAAAAGCGTAAGTTATTTTCTAAATGGAGAGAAAATTCAAAAATCCAAGGTGCAAAGGGATTTAGGAATCCTTGTGCAAGATTCCCTACAGGTTAATTTGCAGGCTGAATCAGTGGTCAAGAAGGCGAATGCAATGTTAGCATTCATTTCAAGAGGACTAGAATATAAAAGCAAGAATGTAATACTGAGGCTTTATAAAGCACTGGTGAGGCCTCATTTGGAGTATTGTATGCAGTTTTGGACCCCTTATTTAAGAAAGCATGTGCTGATATTAGGGAGGGTTCAGAGGAGGTTCACAAGAACGATTTCAGGAATGAAAGGCTTATCTTATGAGTAGCAATTGAAAACTCCGGGCTTGTACTTGCTGGAATTTAGAAGGATAAGGTGGGATCACATTAAAACCTATTGAGCATTAAAAGGCCTAGATAGAGTGGATGGGAAGAGGTTGTTTCCTTTGGTGCAGAAGTCTAGAACCAGAGGGCATAGTCGCAAAACAGAGGGATGTCCATTTAGAATGAATATAAGGAGGAATTTCTTCAGTGCGAGAGTGGTGTATTCATGGAATTCGTTGTCACGGACGGCTGTAGAGGCCAGGTCATTGGGTGCTTTTACGGCAGAGGTTGATAGATTCTTGATTAGTCAGGGTATGAAAGGTTATGGGGAGAAGGCAAGAGAATGGGGTTGAGAGGGAAATAGATCAGTCATGATGGAATGGTAGAGTGGACTCAATGGGAGGAATGACCTCATTTTGCTCCTGGCTTATGGTCTTATAGTTTCATTGTTTGAACATCTCAGAAACTGCACTTTAGCCCGCTGGGAGCTGTACGGGGCTCACAGTGTAAAAGCAGTTACAGTACTGTCTATTGTACTTTCCCGCATGCATGTACTATATAAATGGGATATTAAAGGTGGGCATTTTAAGGTCTAATTTCCAGAACAGCAGAAACTCTATCAATCGGAGTGAGCAGTAAAGTCAAGATGCCGCTAAACGTTGACTCCTCTGCTTGCATCTTTGGAAATAGCTCTATTTCTATCTTCGATGTCTCTTTTTTCCCTTTTCAAGGTTCTTTTGAAGACTCTGACCTGGAGTTACACTCCAACTTCAGTTCTTTGCAAAATTGGACCCACTCTCAGAGCCTCACAACCAGCTGCTTTTTGATAGCCCAAGGACGCAGCCTGGAAGACTATCGCGCCCTCAGGGTGCCAGATTTTCATGGCTCTGGAGACAGGCTGATTCAAGTCTGGTGCTTCTGACAGAGATGTTACGGGAGAACATGGAACATCGGGAGCAGCTGGTTAACTGCCGGGGGTTATGTGTCCAGAGACCAGAGCCTTGGGGCCGATTCTCTGGGCACAGAGCTCAGAAAAAGTGACACAGCAGACCTTTAACATAATAAATCAGCAAGATGTTTGTTATGTTTCCCCTCTCGCTGTGAAACAGGGACTCCTCTTTTTTTCCTTATTATGGAGAAAGGGAGAGCTGTGGTATGTCGAATTACCAGGTGAACAAGTAATCTTTGGGGTACTGCAAGTCTGTGTCTTTATTGACAATTTACTGCACGCTTGAGTGCTCGGTGGAGGGCGCCGATGTTTATTTGCTGGTGGGGGGGGGGGTCGTTGCCTTGCTGCTGCTTGTACGTGAGAGGGAAATTGGTGTTCTAATACCTAACTGTCATTCATTCTTTGGGGCACTCCTCTGTTTTCGTGGATGGTTGTGAAGAAAAAGAATTTCAGGATGTATATTGTATACATTTCTCTGACATTAAATGTACCTATTGAACTTATTGAATTTCATTTGTGCACTCTCCCTGTGCTCTAACTCAGAGGCAAGAAATATAATTTGCTAGGCTTTACCCAAACAGGCTTCAGTTTTCTCCCCCCACTTCTTCCCGAAGTTTCTACATCTACACATGTAGCTTCAAGCATCTAAAGATATACCACACGGAGTAAATTTGGTGGGTCCAGTTTCTCACAGTTCTCTAGTGTTTGCTGGTTCTAACCCCTGAATAAACAGCAATGGTTTAACAATAATGTCGTTCCAAATTTCAGGCTTCGAAACTGTTTTACCAAGCAACTGTTTATGGCATCATGTCTTAAACCAGAAACGTGAGAATGTAATCCAAGTCAGAATCCCAGAGGAGATTTTGTCAAAGATGATGCCTGTTAGATGACATAATGTCCCCTTGGGTGGATGTGACTCTATCTAGAGAGGCAAATTTTCCAAGACACCCAGTCGATATCTATGCTCCAAACAACATAAGAGTCAGATAATTAACATCCCTGCTAATGAGAGTTTGCTGCTAGGTGACCTAATTACACCTGTAAGCAGAATACAACATATGCTTGGGACACAAACATTCTATGGAATTGGCATTTTTTTTACTGAAATAGCACCTTTAAGTGAATGTTTCACAAGGAAAGGCTGTCTGTGACAGAAACATAAAAAACTGGGTACTAGGTCGGAATCCAGATTAAGAAAGATAATAGAACAAGACTGATGCAATCTTCTCTAAGCACTTATTCATCTTTGTTTTACTGTTTTATGACAATAGAATCAATAGACAATAGGTGCAGGAGTAGGCCATTCGGCCCTCTGAGCCAGCACCGCCATTCACTGTGATCATGGCTCATCATCCACAATCAGTATCCAGTTCCTGCCTTCTCCCCTTATCCCTTGACTCCACTATCTTTAAGAGCGTTATCTAACTCTTTCTTGAAAGAATCCAGAGAATTGGCCTCCACTGCCTTCTGAGGCAGAGCATTCCACAGATCCACAACCCTCTGTGTGAAAAAGTTTTTCCTCAACTCCGTTCTGAATGGTCTACCCCTTATTCTTAAACTGTGGCCTCTGGTCTGGACTCACCCAACATCGGGAACATGTTTCCTGCCTCTAGCGTGTCCAATCTTATGTTTCAATCAGATCCCCTCTCATCCTTCTAAATTCCAGTGTATACAAGCCCAGTCACTCCAATCTTTCAACATATGACATTCCAGCCATCCCTGGAATTAACCCAGTGAACCTACACTGCACTCCCTCCATAGTAAGAATGTCCTTCCTCAAATTTGGAGACCAAAACTGCACACAGTACTCTAGGTGGGGTCTCACCAAGGCCTTGTACAACTGCAGAAGGACCTCTTTGCTCCTATAGTCAACTCCCCTTGTTATGAAGGCCAACATGCCATTATCTTTCTTCACTGCCTGCTGTACCTGTATGCTTACTTTCAGTGACTGATGAACAAGGACACCCAGCTCTCATTGTACTTCCCCTTTTCCTAACTTGACACCATTCAGATAGTAATCTGCCTTCCTGTTCTTGCCACCAAAGTGGATAACCTCACATTTATCCACATTAAACTAACAAAGCAAAGCAGGCAACAAATTCACATAACACTTCTGGGAATCAAAGATAAAGCTACGGATGCAGAAAATTTTGTGAATGGGCACAAAAGATGCTGGAAACAATTCAGGCAGCATTTGTGAGAAAAGGTTTAAAAGCTTTCTAACTGGCTGCATCACCATCTGGTATGGGAGGGGGCATCTACAGAACAGGATCAAAAGAAGCGCAGAGAGTTGTAAACTTAATCAGGTCCATCATGGGCACTATCCTCCATAGTATCTCGGACACCTTAAAGGAGTGATGCTTCAAAAAGGCAGCATCCATCATTAAGGACCCTCGTCACCCAGGTCATGTCTTGTTCTCATTGGTACCATCATGAAAGGGGTACAGAAGCCTGAAGGCACACACTCACTGATTCAGGGACTGCTTCTTCCCCTCTGCCACCCGATTTCTGAATGGACATTGAACCCATGAACACTAACTCACTACCTTTTTATTTCTATTTTTGCTCTACTTATTTAACTATTTTTTAGTTAAATGTAAAACAACAAAAATACACAGACACATACACCTACTTACACCTATGTGGATATTTTTCTATTACTATGTACGCATTGTACTGCTGCCGCAAAGACAACAAATTTCACAACATACCTGTGTGCCAATGGTATTAAGCCTGATTCTGATTTCTCTGATTTAGAGTCTCAAACCCAAAACATTAACTGCTTTCCATCCCAGAGACACTGCCTCACACAAATTTGTGTAAAACATAAGCAACACCTTCACCAGAAGGAAAACAATCCTTTCAAGGCTCTATTGCAGGGATCCCAGTCTTTTTTGTGCCATGGACCCCTACTACTAACCAAGGGGTCCATGGAATCGGCCATATTTGAAATAAACTTCCATATTATCTAAATGGAAAAATAATGTGGGTGAGTAATGTGCAGAGGGACCTAAATGTTCTTGCTCATAAGCTGCAAAGAGTGTGACCACTTGCAGGTGCAGCAAGTGGTTAGTAAGGAAAATAATACTGGTTATCGCAAAAGGACTGTTGTTTTGAAATAATGTACATGGTGTTGATGAAGCCACACCTGAGGTACTGTGCACAGCTTTGGTCCCCTTATTTCGGAAAGGACATAAGAGTTACATCATTGGACACAGTCTATAAGAGAAAAATAAAATGACTCTTTCTTTCTTTCTTTCTGACAGATTCACTAGGCTATATTCAGGGATAAGAAGGCTGTCCAATCATTAGTGGTTAAAGAAATTAGATAAGTATCCTTCTCAATTTAGAAGAATGAGACTGGTCTTATTAGGATATACAATATCTTTCAGGAACAGGATAGATATGGTAGGGAGAGCACACGGTTATGACAGGGGGATGGTCATTTAAGACTGAGGTCTGCAGGAATTTCTTCTCACAGCAGGTGGTGAATCTCTGAACTTCTCTGTCGTGGAGGATTATGGAAGCTGGATCATTGGGCGATTTAAAGGAAGTAGATTGTTCAAAGACCAAGGAATTGCAAGCTCTAGGGAAATGGCAAAGTAGAGGAGATGAGGCCTGGGGCAGATCAGCCAAGATCGTATTGAAAGGTGGTGAAGGCTTGAGGGACAAGTGACCTACTCTCACTAATAAACAGGCAAATCTTTACAAATAGGACCAAGGTTGAAGGCACAAGTACCTTGTGATAGTTATTGGCTCCTGCCTGTACGAGCAGCTGAAGAGTGGCAATCATCTTCTTGCGGCGTCGGCCCTCTTCTTTCACTGCCTTCAGCTCCTCCGTCTTCTTAGCTATTTCCTCCTTGCTCTTCTCCAACTCTTCCATGGTCAACTGCAGCTGCTCCTCCAGTGCTTGAATGCTGCTTGTGAAGAAGTCCTGAGAGTGAAGAAGGTATTCCGTGTTTAGTTGGGCTAACTTGAATACCTTCAATAAGACTGGGTCAACCAAGTTCTGACAGCAGGGACATCTTTCAGAGTCCAAGTTACAGAAGGTCACACTCATGATGTTCTCCTGGAGGGCAGAAATATCCAGTTCTCTGGCCACTCGCTCCACGTCTATAGCACTGAACCGCCTCCAATCTATGCTTTCGTGTCTTGAACGGAATTTGAAGGCAGGCAACCCACCAGTGCTCAATGGCAAGTTACCAAAGCCCATTCCGAATCCCGTGTACTGGCTCTGCGATGATATCATTAACTCTGCTTGGTGATAAAGCTGTGGTGTCAGGCGGAGGAACTGAGGTCGGTAATAGACATTGCTGAGGAACAGCTGTGGAGGACAAAAGGAAACATCATTATCAAACCCTCCTGTTTTAAGACTACCATCTCCACAAACCTATGAACAACACACCCCATTCTCAGAAGCTACCTAACCATTTATTTTCCCAATCAGAGAAATGCTCATCATTTGGCAATACTTCACCTTTCATCCCCATCCATTAAGGAGGTTGCACACAAGAATTTCTTTACGTCTAATCTTAAATTGCGCTGCACAATTCGTGAACAATCCGCACCAACAAGACCTGTGGATGACATTGCGACACAGCTAATAGAGCCATTGCCTCAGAGCACCAGAGATCTAGTTCAATCCTGACTTCCAGTACTCTGTGCAGAGTTTATACGTTTTCCCTGTGACTATATGGGCTTCCTTCAGGTGATCTGATTTCTTCCCAAATCCTAAAAACGTGTGGTTTGGTTGGTTAACTGGCCATTGCAAAACTTTCCTTGTGAAACTTTCCTTACGTTGTCCCCAGATGAGAAGTAAAATGGCGGGATACTTTTGACGGGTTTGTAGGATTACTGCAAATGCTTAAGAGTCGGCACTGACTCACTGGGCAGAAGGGCCTGTTTCCATTCTGTATCACTTTGACTCCATGACAATCCCATTACTTGGCACCACGTCAGAGGTGCAGCTGGATTCTTCATAAATATAGTCTTTTGAGGCAAAGTATGACAAGGAAGCAAGTTTGGGACAGAGGATGGTGTGGGGAGGAAAAGAGTGAGTCAGTGCAAGAGTACAGAAAAGTTGCCAGAGAGGCCAAAGAAGTAGGGTTGAGAGGGAATTCACCAATTGTAAACTGCTTGGTGTGGGGACTAAATGGGAGGACAAATGAGTTCCCACTGAGCACACACCGCATAGGAAGGCAGCAAATAATGGACAATAGGTGCTTCCCAGAAAAGAGGGCAATACGTTGAGGTGCTCAAGAGAGGAAGCAGGAAACCAAGGGAAGGAAGATCGCTGACAAACTAGAGAAAAGCTGCAGATGCTGGAAATCCAAGCAACACACACAAAATGCTGGAGGAACTCAGCAGGCCAAGCAGCATCTACGGAAAAAAGTACAGTTGATGTTTCGAGCCGAGACCCTTCAGCAGGCCACAGGAAGATCACTGCACTGTTTGGATGGGGATATGACAATAGGTGAAGTCACAAGACGCCTATTCATCCCTTTGAACAGCTTAAACCAATAGGCAGTCCTTGTCTCTATCACCTCTCACTTACAGCTGCTCCAAGAAATTGTAATTCATTCAACTGCCTTTGCCTGCAAGGAGCTCTAAAGCCCTGACAGTAAACGACAATGATTTAGTGTTGCTGACATCAGTTTCATTCTGTTCTCAATGCTGAAAGCTTTGCACAGGTGCGAAGTCCTCCTTTGTGGGGGGAAGCAGTTGATGTGTGCAGAGAGGGAAGGGATAGTAGTATTGTGACCAGTAGCAAAGGAACTCCACTTCCTTGATACTGGTGAATGCTAAATTCTGTTGGTTGAAGCAAATAGCAATAGTTCACCAACAGCAAAGTTTTTTTTACTCTTGTTAAGCACGTTTATACTCATAGTAATACTCAATACAGTTACAGGATGCACATATTCTAAAAGGTTACTGACTCCATAAAGTGCTGTAAAGACTACAAACTTAAGGTTGTATTGGTGCTATGCTTGTTCATTACTCTGTCTGGCTGGATCATATTCCAAAGTTCAAAGTAAATTCATTATGAATATATGTATTGTATATGTCAGCAGTCCCCAACCACCAAGCAAAGCATGTGCTACCGGGCCGTGAGGAAACAATATGAGTCAGCTGCACCTTTCCTCATTCCCTGTCACGCACTGTTGAACTTGAACATAGGGTTGCCAACTATCTGGTATTTGCCAGGACATCCCGTATATTGGGCTAAATTGGTTTGTCCCATATGGGACCGCCCTCGTCCCGTATTTCCCCCGCTAAGGTACAGCGCTCGTATGAAACCTTCCGTGCCAAAATGGCGTAAAGCGAAGAAGCAATTACCATTAATTTACCATAAATTTTTGAGCGTTCGCAGACCCAAAAAATGACCTAACAAATCATACCAAGTAACACATAAAACCGAAAATAAATAACACTAACATATTGTAAAAGCAGGAATGATATGATAAATACGCAGCCTATATAAAGTAGAAATAATGTACGTACAGTATAGTCTGGAAGATGAAGCAAAACCGATTTGTTGGGGGAAGAAAATCGACACGTACGCACATGCGCACATCACATGCACACGTCACGCATGCGCCACACAGGTGCCCATGCAAGGTTTCATGGTCATGGTAGTCTTTCTTGGGGTAAAGTGTCCGGGGATTGACTGCTACTTTTGTCCCTTATTTGGGAGTGAGAAAGTTGGCAACCCTAACTGTAAAAGACACGTTGAGGTGAGTTTAACCCTACTTGAACAACCCCCCCCCCCCCCCCACCTGGTCAGCGGTCCGCAAGAATATTGTCAATACTAAACTGGTCCATGGTGCAAAAAAGGTTGGGGATCCCCGGTATATGTCACCATATAATATCTTGAAATTCATTTTCTTATAGACATCTCAGTAGAATAGAGAAATACAATAAAATCAATGAAAAACTACATCAAAGATTGACAAACAACCAATGTGTACAACCATTTAGTGATCTACCAGCTTGCCACAGAGAAACTATAATGGAAAACAAATAAAGAAGACCCGTCCCAGGGCCAAAACAATAACAATTGTTGCTTTCTCCACAGTTTCTCCAGCATTTTCTGTTCGTTTAAAACTGAGAAATCATACTTCTACTCTGGATACCTGTTAGGAAGTAAGGAAGATCTCAAACTCTTCAACACAATGAAATCATCTCCTTCAGCCAACCTTCCTCTGTCTTGCACCCATCTAAGCAAAGAGTGCTAATATATTTTCTTTTCTCAGAAAATGTATTAGATATGTTTTCTAACATATCCTGAGATATTCTGCTCCCTCCGCAACCTTCCACATACATCAGACAACAGCTCTACTTCACCATCATGGTCGTATTCTACCCAGTGGCAAATTTGATATTGCTTTGAATTAGGAACAAAAGTTTCCAAGTTGACCAACCTTCCTTTCCAACTTCCAGTAAAATTCCAGATACCACATTGGCTCCTTTCCTTGCATCCTAACCTCAACAATCTTTTTGACCGGGTGGACCTTCAAGCTCATTTTAGCAACCGTAACTGTACTTTTAGCCCAGCATCACTACCACAAGTCCACCAGTCTCTTTTCCACCGTCATCCTTGTGTCAATCTCCAGACTGCCCAAAGTTTAATCATATGCAATACAAGGATTCCCTCATCTGCAACAATCCTGAATTAAGGCTTATTCCCATTTGATCCTTGACCTTGTCAACTCTAATTGGACCAAAATTTCAAATTCAATTCTTTCCCTATTTTCCCAACTCTCCTCCATGTGCTTACCCCCTCCACGTCTTTACAACCTCCTCCATGTCTTAATCACTCCCTATTTTTATAACCTCTATAGGCATGTCTGCATGTACCATCTATTACCCACTATCACCCACATAACTCACCCGCTAGTTATCAGACTCATTTGTCGCACATGTTGAATCCATCCATAGCAAGCACTCAACTCTACTTCCTTTTTACGGATAGAAACCTGCCCAAAATCTGCATCTTTAACCACAAATCACTCACCTCCCACAACTTTTCTCCACTTTGCTACACGTCCAGTTCAGACTCTATGAATTGCTTTCGGGCAATTTTCTGCTATTAGGTTCACCAGTCTCACCAAGGTTTAGAAAGAGAAAATGTAGTTAGGAGCAGACTGGCAGTTTGCTCACTTTTAGGGGCATAAAAAAAGCAAATAAAATAAAAATGTAATAAAGCTTATGTAATACAGTTGTTAAATTTCCTAAAACCATGTAATAAAAACTCTTATAGGGAAAGCAAGGGACAAGTTTTTCCCACAAACATAAATTCTGAGAAGGAGGCATTAAAACTTCTAAGTAGTGTGCATAATTCCTGCAGGATGCAAAGAGCATGACAATATGCAAACAGCAAACTGGCTATCAGATTTTCATGTCTTGTTTAATTAGCATTTCTAGAACTAAACAGCATTGGACTACAGGGAGTGGTGCAGTGCATCATACAGTGCACTTTATAAAATGAGAATTTACTGTCCTGTGGTAGGCATCATCATTGGAGGAAAAATAGGCAGGAATTCATAAAAACTTTTAAAGCATCATTTATCTTATTCACAGTAAACAACAAATCCATACTTGTCCAGCTTCTTAACCCTTACGAGAAAGTACATTCATCTGGGAGTTGCAGAGGAGCGCAGGCATTCACCTAAGGCCAACAAACTGTCAGATTAATATTTCATACAGGCATTGAGGTATACAGGAAGCAAACAGCCTTACAGCCCAACTAGTCCATACTGACAAAGATTCCCATCTAAGCTACTCCCATTTGCCTGCATTTGACCCATATCTTTCCAACACTTTCCATTTACCCCTTAAATACTGTCAATGTACCCGCCTTAAAAAGGCAAGGGTAAAAAGACTCTTGATAGGAGTTATATACAGGCCCCTGCACAGTAGCCAGGATGTGGGATAAATATTTCAACAGGAAATAGAAAAGGCATTTACTAAAGGAATGTTACAGTCATCATGGGGAATTTCAGTACGCAGGTAGATCAGGAAAATCAGGTTGATGTTGGATCCCAAGAGAGGTAATTTGCAGCATGCCTATGAAATGGCTTTTTAGAGCAACTTGTGATAGAGTCCACTACAGCAATTCTGGATTGGGTGTTACATAATGAACCAGATTTGATTTGGATTCTAGGGTAAAGGAACCCTTAGGAGACAGTGATCATAATATGATAGATTTCACCCTGCAGCTTGAAAGAGAGAAGATAAAGTCAGGTGTATCAGTATTACAGTGGAGTAAAGGCAACTACAAAGGTATGAGAGATTATCTAGCCAAAGCTGATAGCAAGGGGACACCAGCAGGGATGACAGCAGAATAGCAATGCCTGGAGTTTCTGCGGGAAATTAGAAAGGCACAAGTTAGATACATCGCAAAGATGAAGAAGCATTCTAAAGGGAGGATGAGGAAACAGTGGCTGACAAGGGAAGTCAAAGCAAAAGAGAGGGTATATAATATAGCAAAAATTAGTGGGAAATTAGAGGATTGGGAAGCTTTTAAAGAACAACTGAAGGCTACTAAAAAAACTATAAGGAGAGAAAAGTTTTAACATATAAGCTGGCCAATAATATCAAAAAGGATATCAAAAATTTTCAGTTATATAAAGAGTAAAAGAGAGGTGCTGGTTGGAACATGACACTGGAGAAGAGTAATGGGGGACAACAAAATGGTGGATGAACTTAATAAGCATTTTGTGTCAATCTTCTCTCTGGAAGACACGAAGTATAGAAACATAGAAACATAGTAACATAGAAAATAGGTGCAGGAGTAGGCCATTCGGCCCTTTGAGCCTGCACCGCCATTCAGTACGATCATGGCTGATCATCCAACTCAGAACCCTGTACCAGCCTTCCCTCCATACCTCCTGATCCCTTTAGCCACAAGGGCCATATCTAACTCCCTCTTAAATATAGCCAATGAACTGGCCTCAACTGTTTCCTGTGGCAGAGAATTCCACAGATTCACCATTCCCTGTATGAAGAAGTTTTTCCTCATCTCGGTCCTAAAAGGCTTCCCCTTTATCTTCAAACTGTGACCCCTCGTTCTGGACTTCCCCAACATCGGGAACAATCTTCCTGCATCTAGCCTGTCCAATCCCTTTAGGATTTTATACGTTTCAATAAGATCCCCCCTCAATCTTCTAAATTCCAATTAGTATAAGCCTAGTTGATCCAGTCTTTCATCATATGAAAGTCCTGCCATCCCAGGAATCAATCTGGTGAACCTTCTTTGTACTCCCTCTATGGCAAGGGTGTCTTTCCTCAGATTAGGGGACCAAAACTGCACACAATACTCCAGGTGTGGTCTCACCAAGGCCTTGTACAACTGCAGTAGTACCTCCCTGCTTCTGTATTCGAATACTCTTGCTATGAATGCCAGCATACCATTCGCCTTTTTCACCGCCTGCTGTACCTACATGCCCACTTTCAATGACTAGTGTATAATGACACCCAGGTCTCGCTGCACCTCCCCTTTTCCTAATCGGCCACCATTCAGATAATAATCTGTTTTCCTGTTTTTGCCACCAAAGTGGATAACCTCACATTTATCCACATTAAATTGCATCTGCCATGAATTTGCCCACTCATCTAACCTATCTGAGTCACCCTACATCCTGTGTCACCAAGTACTCCATAACCTCATCCTTAACAATCGACTCCAACAACTTCCCAACCACTAAGGTCAGACTAACTGGTCTATAATTTCCTTTATGCTACCTTCCTCCTTTCTTAAAGAGTGGAGTGACATTTGCAATTTTCCCGTCATCCGGAACTATGCCAGAGTCCAAAATTTTTGAAAGATCATTACAAATGCCTCCACAATCTCTACCACTACCTCTTTCAGAACCCTGGGGTACAGTTCATCTGGTCTGGGTGTCTTATGCACCTTTAGGTCTTTCAGATTTTTAAGTACCTTGTAATAGTAACTGTACTCACTTCTCTTCCCTCCCACCCTTCAACATCTGGCACACTGCTAGTGTCTTCCACAGTGAAGACTGATGCAAAATACTCATTTAGTTCATCTGCCATCTCCTTGTCCCTCATTATTATTTCTCTGGCCTCATTTTCCAGCGGTCCTATATCTACTCTCATCTCTCTTATATTTTTTTACATTCTTGAAAAAGCTTTTTCTATCCACCTTGATATTGTCTTCATCTTTTCCCTCCTTGTGATCCTTTTAGTTGCTTTCTGTAAGTTTTCAAAAGCTTCCCAATCCTCTATCTTCCTGTTCATTTTTACTTCGTCTTATGGCTTCTCTTTTGCTTTTACATTAGTCTTGACTTCTCTTGTCTCAGCCACAATTGTACTATTCAGCCATATGAGTATTTCTTTGTTTTTGGAATACATCTATCTTGCACCTTCCTCATTTTTCCCAGAAACTCAAGCTATTGCTGCTCTGCTGTCAACTCTGCCAGCATTTCCTTCCAATTTACTTTGGCCAAGTCCTCTCTCATACCACTGTAATTTCCTTTACTCCACTGGAATACTGCTATGTCAGATTTTACTTTCTCCCTATCAAATTCCAAGTTGAACTCAGTCATATTGTGATCACTGCAACCTAAGGGTTCCTTTACCTTAATCTCCCTAATCTCCTCCGGTTCATTACATACTACCCAATCCAGTAAAACTAATCCCCTAGTAGGCTCAACAACAAACTGTTCTAAAAAGCCATCTCGTAGGCATTCAACAAACTTACTTTCTTGAGATCTACTACCAACCTGACTTTCCCAATCTATCTGCATGTTAAAATCTCCCATGACTATCATAACATTGCCCTTTTGACACACCTTTTCTATTTCCTGTTGTAACCTGCAGTCCACATCCCGCTGCTGTTGGGAGGCCTGTATATAACTGCCATCAGGGTCCTTTTACCCTTGCAGTTTCTTAACTCAACCCACAAGGATTCAACATCTTCCGACCCTATGTCACATCTTTCTACTGATTTTATGCCATTCTTTACCAGTAGAATCATACCACCTTCTCTGCCCACATTCCCATCCCTCCAACATAACGTGTAACCTTGGACATTCAGCTCTCAACTCCAACCATCATTCAGGCACGATTCAGTGATGGCCACAACATCATACCTGACAATCTGTAATAGTGCAACAAGATCACCCACCTTGTTTCTTATATTCCATGCATTTAGAAATAACACTGAGTACTGTATTTGTTTTCCTTTTTGATTCTGCATCCCTAATGCACTGATACTCACCCTGCCGGCTGCAATTTTGTTGTATCATCTGCCTGTCCTTCCTGACAATCTGACTGCTTTTTTACTATCTTTGCTTTTTTACCATCCATCGTATCCTGAGCCCCTTCACTCCGGTTCCCATCCTCCTGCCAAGTTAGTGTAAACCCTCCCCAACAGCTCTAACAAACCTGCCCGAGAGAATATTGGTCCTCTCGGGATCAGGTGCAACCCGCCCCTTCCCAAGAAGAGATCCCAATGATCAAAGAACCTGAAGCCCTGCCCCTTGCACCAGCTTCTCAGCCATGCATTAATCTGCCAAATCATCCTGTTTCTACCCTCACTGGCGTATGGCACAAGTAGTAATCCAGAAATTACTACCTTGGAGGTCCAATATGTACCAAGACAACTGGCTGTTCTCCCTCCCCCTCCCAAATGCTGTCGACACGATCCGAGACATCCCTGGCCCTGGCACCTGGAAGGTAACATACCATTCGGGTGTCCTGTTCACGTCCACAGAATCTCCTGTCTGTTCCCCTGACTACTGAGTCCCCTATCTCTACCACTCCCCTCTCATCCCTCTTTCCCTTCTGTACCACAGACCCATGCTCAGGTTGAATTGGTGGTGAGGAAGGCAAATGCAATGTTGGCGCTCATTTCAAGAGGACTAGAATATAAAAGCAAGGATGTAATCTTGAGGTTTTAGAAGGCATTGGTCAGACCATATTAGAAGTATTGTGAGTAGTATTGAGACCCTATATCTAAAAAATGATGTGCTTGCATTTGAGAGGGTGCAGTGGAGGTTTACGAGAATGATCCAGGGAATGAAAGGCTTAGCATATGAAGAGTATTTGATTGCTCTGGGGCAGTACTCACTGGAGTTTGGAAGAATGGTGGGAATTCTCACTGAGCCTAATAAATATTGAAAGGTCTAGACAGAGTAGACATCGAGAGGATATTTCCATTAGTAAGAGAGTCTAGGACCAGAGGGCACAAACTCAGAATACAAAGTTATCTCTTTAGAACAGAGATGAGGAGGAATTTCTTCAGCCGGGGGTGGTGAATCTGGAATTCATTGCCACAGATGACTGTGAAGGTCAAATCACTGGGTATATTTAAAGAAAAATCTGATAGGTTCTTGATTAGTAAGAGGTCAACAGTTACCGAGGAAAACAGGACAACAGGGTTGAAGAAAGGTAAATCAGCAGTGATAAAATGGCAGAGCAGACTCAATGGACAGAATGGCCTAATTCTGCTCCTCTGTGTTATGGCCTTATTATGGTCATATATTGTGTTAAATTATTTAAGGTGAAGATTTAGAAGCTGTAAGTAGAGTCTGTCTTCCCTTTCACTCCAAAATAACTGGCAATAACCCCAAGAGAATCGCTGGGCCTCTACATTCTTTTTACGGATCATCATTGTTTTCTGTGAACATGTTCTTGCTATATTAATCTAATTATGAGGAAGATTTTTAAAAGGACATTTGAGAATGTAATTATATACACAGGTTTTTGTCCTTACCACACACTAAGTGCCATACCAGAGAATTTCACACAATATTTAATCTAGTTTGGTCAAATATCCAAATCAAAAAAATGTAAATCACTGTCAAAAAGAAATTAAATGTACCAATCTAAAGCAAAAAGAGTGATAATGAAGAGTGAACTCTACTTAGGGCAGGGGTTCCCAACCTTTTTTATGCCAAGGACCCCCATCATTAACAGAAAAGTCCGTGGACCCCAGGATAGGAACCCCTGACTTAGGGCATTGGAGTTAAGAGATAAAAATCACAAGTCTTTTCAGCCAATTCAGCCATTTTGTTGTGTTTTTATTTTTCCCATAAAGATCGACACACATAGTCAAAGCTTGCACCTTATTTTTAATAATCCAAGAGGTTTAACTACACATCAGATCCCAGCAATACATTATCAGTGGACATAAATGAGTCAATGGATGAGAAAACAAAACACAGGCTGTTTTTCCCCTCTGTCCAATAACTAGGAAAGTCCTCACAGATGGGTCGTGAAACCTCACTCGGGAATGTCAGCGATGTAATATTTACTAAAAAATGTCTATTTTAAACAACTATGACAGTAAGTGTTCATCCAGTCATCCAACCAGGAATCACTGATCACCACATACTCATTCAGCAGAGCCCACTCCTCGCTCAGGGTGTAAGATCATGATTCACAACTCACCGGGTGCTACACCCTGAGATCAGAGCTTGCTACCTATCATAGCTGTGTTTTACCTCAATTGCCTGCAACCGCACAGGAAGGTAGCTGTTTTTAAATAAGCTTGGACTATTAAAGTTACAGTAAGCTATTAGGTGTCCTAAGGATCAGAGCACAAATACACCAACCAAGGCCATAAAAATAAATAAACTCAGCACTGGACTTTATTTCCCAAGGGAAAGAATCAAAAAGTTAGGAAGTTATGCCAAACCTGCGTTGAACCTTCATTATACTACACTTAAAAGTTACTAACGAGGGTGCAAAAATTCAAGTTATCTTAAACTGTGACTGAGCCTGCCCCCCCCGCTGTTTACACAAGAACATAAGAAGACACCTGCAGCAGAAGGCCACTCAGCCCCTCAAGCCTGCTGGGGTTCTATCGAGGTCCCTGATCTGCAACGGCACTCAGATGCGGTTCTTCACAGCAACGAGTTCCCACTCTTGGAGCTCACCAACCGACCAGCCGTTTTCCGACTTTCTCCAGGCACGGCATGGAAGGTGCCAGGACGCAGTGCTGTGGGTGACTGATTTGAGGCCAATGCTGCCGGCTGAGGCACTGTTTGAGAAGGCACGAAGGCACATCAGGATTTTGTGGCAATATACATGCAGACAAAGGTCTCCGTAGTTGGTTGGTTGAGATATATATATATATATATATATATCTTTCTCTCTCTCTTCTCTCTTTCTCTCGGAGAGTTTCCTGCCGATTCTCGCGTCAGAGAATGGTGGAATAAAAAGCGATGCAGCAATGGGTGACGTTAGTGAGAGAGGGAGAGAGAGAGCCTATAGCACGTCATACTGTTAGGTAAACAATAGTTTTTGTTGTGCACAGATCATGGATTCTCTTTGGGGGCTTTGCTGTTCGTTGGTGACGGTGGGTGCCGGTGCTTTCTGCCGAAATGAGTGGGGGGAGGGGGAGGGGGAGGTTGATGCTTTACTGCTGCTTGTGCGGAGGAGGGGGGAGATGGGGCTCTGATGTTCTAACATTTTTCTGTCATTCATTCTTTTGGGGTTCATCTGTTTTCATGGAAGAGTAAGAATTTCATGTTGTGTACTGTATACATTCTCTGATAATAAATGGAACCATTTGAACCATAAGACATTGGAGCAGAACTAGGCCATTCGCCCTATTAAGTCTGAAGCACCATTTCATCATGGCCAATCCACTTCCCTTTCAAGCCAATTCTCCTGCCTTCTCCTCATAACCTTTAATGCCCTGACTAATCAAAGGAAACCTCCTCCTAACATCCCCTCTCTCCAGGCCTTTCAACATTTAATAGGTTTCAATGAGATCCGCCCTAATTTTTCTAAATTCTAACAAATACAGGCTCAGAGTCTTCGATCGCTGCTTATATGATAACCCTTTCATTGCTGGAATCATTCTCATAAACCTCCTCTGAATCTTATCGAATGCCAGCACATACTTTCTTAAACAAGGGGCCCAAAACTGCCTATAATACTTCAACTGAGACCTCACCAGTGCCTTATAAAGCCACAGTATTACATCCTTGTTTTTATATTCTAATCCTCTTGAAATGAACGCTAACATTGCATTTGCCTTCCTCACCACTGATTCAAACTGCAAATTAACCTTCAGGGAATCCTGTTTGAGTACTGCCAAGTCCCTTTGCACCTCAGATTTTTGAATTTGTTTTCCTGATTAGAAAATAGTCAATTCCTTCTACCAAAGTGCATGGCCATATACTTGTCAAGACTGTATTCCACCTGACACCTCTTTGCCTATTCTCCTAATCCAAGTCCTACTGCAGCCACTCTGCTTCTTCAACACTACCTGCCCCTCCATCTAGCTTTACGTTGTTCACAAACTTGGCTACAAAGCTATTCATTTCATCATCGAAAGCATTGACATACAACATAAAAAGAAGTGGTCCCAACACAGTCCCCTGTGAAACACCACTAGTCACCAGCAACCAATTCAAAAAGGATTGCTTTATTCCCACTCTTTGCCTCCTACCATGCAGCCAAAGCTCTATCCATGTTAGTATCTTTCCTGTAGTACCCTGGGTTCTTGTTTAGTAGCCTCATGTGTGGCACCCTGTCAAAAGACTTCCTAAAATCCAAGTACACATCATCCACCCATTCTCCTTTATCTACCCTGCTCATGTTTCTTCAAAGAATTCCAACAGGTTCATAAGGCAAGATTTTCCCCAATGGAAACCATATTGACATTGGCCTATTTTGTATGTGCTTTCCAAGTACTCCAAAACCACATCCTTAACAATTAACTCCAAAATCTTCCCAACCATTGAGGTCAGACTAACTGGCCTATCATTTCCTATCTTCTGCCTCCCTCCCTTCTTGAAGAGTGGAGTGACATTTGTAATTTTCCAGTCTTCTGGAACCATTCCAGAATCCAGTGATTCTTGAAAGATTACTTCCAATGCCTCAACAATCTCTTCAGCTACCTCGTTTACAACCCTGGGGTGTAGTCCATCAAATCCAGCTGACTTATCTACCTTCAGATCTTTCAGATTCCCAAGCACTTTTTCCTTAGTAATAGCAACTACATTCACTTCTGTCCCCAGACACTCTTGAACTTCTGGCATACTACTAGTGTCTTCCACAGTGAAGACTAAATCAAATAGTTATTCAGTTTGTCCGTCATTTCCTTGGCTCCCGTTACTATCCCTCCAGCGTTATTTTCCAGCAGTCCAATATCTACTCTCACCTTTCTTTTACTCCTTGTATACCTAGAAAAATAAATTGTTAATATTGGCTAGCTTACCTTCATATTTCATCTTTTCACCTCATGTTTTTTTAATTGTCTTCTATTGTTCTCTTAAAATTTCCCAATCCTCCAATTTCCCATTAATTTTTGCTATATTATATGCCCTCTCTTTTGCTTTTATGCTGGCTTTGACTTTCCTTGTCAGCCATATTTACATCATCTTGCCTTCAGACTATTTTCTCTTCTTTGGGATGTATCTGTCCTGCGCCTTCTGAATTGCCGCCATAAACTTCATCCATTCCTGGTCTGCTGCCATCCCTGCTTGTGTTCCCTTCCAAACAACTTTGGCTGGCTCCTCTCTTATGCCTCTGTAATTCCCTTTACTCCTCTGTAATACAGATACATCTGACTTTAGCTTCTCCCTCTCAAATTGCAGGGTAAATGCTGTCGCATTCTGATCACTATTTCCTAAGGGTTCGTTTCCCTTAAGCTCCCTCATCATATCCGGTTCATTACACAACACCCAATCCGGAATCACAAACAAGAGAAAATCTGCAGATGCCGGAAATCCAAGCAACACACAGCATGCAGCATCTATGGAAAAGAGTACGGTCGATGTTTCGGGCCGAGTCCTGCTGAAGGTTCTCAGTCCAAAACATCTACTAACACACATAAAAGTTGCTGGTGAACGCAGCAGGCCAGGCAGCATCTCTAGGAAGAGGTACAGTAGACGTTTCAGGCCGAGACCTTTCGTCAGGACTAACTGAAGGAAGAGTGAGTGAGGGATTTGAAAGTTGGAGGGGGAGGGGGAGATCCAAAATGATAGGAGAAGACAGGAGGGGGAGGGATGGAGCCAAGAGCTGGACAGGTGATAGGCAAAAGGGATACGAGAGGATCATGGGACAGGAGGTCTGGGAAGAAAGATGGGGGGGGGGGACCCAGAGGATGGGAAAGGGGTATATTCAGAGGGACAAAAAGGAGAGTGAGAGAAAGAATGTGTGTATAAAAATAAGTAACAGATGGGGTACGAGGGGGAGGTGGGGCATTAGCAGAAGTTAGAGAAGTCGATGTTCATGCCATCAGGTTGGAGGCTACCCAGACGGAATATAAGGTGTTGTTCCTCCAACCTGAGTGTGGCTTCATCTTTACAGTAGAGGAGGCCGTGGATAGACATGTCAGAATGGGAATGGGATGTGAAATTAAAATGTGTGGCCACTGGGAGATCCTGCTTTCTCTGGCGGACAGAGCGTAGGTGTTCAGCAAAGCGGTCTCCCAGTCTGCGTCGGGTCTCGCCAATATATAAAAGGCCACATCGGGAGCACCGGACACAGTATATCACCCCAGCCAACTCACAGGTGAAGTGTTGCCTCACCTGGAAGGACTGTCTGGGGCCCTGAATGGTGGTAAGGGAGGAAGTGTAAGGGCATGTGTAGCACTTGTTCCACTTACACGGATAAGTGCCAGGAGGGAGATCAGTGGGGAGGGATGGGGGGGGGGGACGAATGGACAAGGGAGTCGTGTAGGGAGCGATCCCTGCGGAATGCAGAGGGGGGGAGGGAAAGATGTGCTTAGTGGTGGGATCCCGTCGGAGGTGGCGGAAGTTACGGAGAATAATATGTTGGACCCGGAAGCTGGTGGGGTGGTAGGTGAGGACCAGGGGAACCCTATTCCTAGTGGGGTGGCGGGAGGATGGAGTGAGAGCAGATGTGTGTGAAATGGGGGAGATGCGTTTAAGAGCAGAGTTGATAGTGGAGGAAGGGAAGCCCCTTTCTTTGAAAAAAGGAAGACTCTCTCTCGTATCCCTTTCGCCTATCACCTGTCCAGCTCTTGGCTCCATCCCTCCCACTCCTGTCTTCTCCTATCATTTTGGATCTCCCCCTCCCCCTCCAACTTTCAAATCCCTTACTCACTCTTCCTTCAGTTAGTCCTGACGAAGGGTCTCGGCCTGAAACGTCGACTGCACCTCTTCCTAGAGATGCTGCCTGGCCTGCTGCATTCACCAGCAACTTTTATGTGTGTTGCTTGAATTTACAGCATCTGCAGAATTCCTGTTGTTTGCGTTTTTAAAAACATCTACTATACTCCTTTGCATAGATGCTGTCCGGCCTCCTGAGTTCCTCCAGCAATTTGTGCGTGGTACCCAATCCAGAATTTCCGATCCCCTAGTAGGCTCAATCACAAGCTGCTCCAAAAAGCCATCTCAGAGGCTTTCCAGAAATTCTCCCTCTCCGGATCCAGCATCAATCCATCAGCAAATCAGCATACAGAGCGGAGGTACAGAACTTAGTGAGCTGGTGCTCAGAGGACAACCTGTCTCTTAATACAGCAAAGACTAAAGAGCTAATTATCAACTTTGGAAAGTCACGGGATGATGAGTACGCTCCAGTCTACATTAACGGAGACAGTTTTCGGATGACTCTGCCATAGTTGGATGCATCAGCAAGGGAGACGAGGCTGAGTACAGGGCTATGGTCGGAAACTTTGTCACATGGTGTGAGCAGAATTATCTGCAGCTTAATGTGAAAAAGACTAAGGAGCTGGTGGTAGACCTGAGGAGAGCTAAGGTACCGGTGACCCCTGTTTCCATCCAGGGGGTCAGTGTGGACATGGTGGAGGATTACAAACACCTGGGGATACGAATTGACAATAAACTGGACTGGTCAAAGAACACTGAGGCTGTCTACAAGAAGGGTCAGAGCCATCTCTATTTCCTGAGGAGACTGAGGTCCTTTAATATCTGCCGGACGATGCTGAGGATGTTCTAAGAGTCTGTGGTGGCCAGTGCTATCATGTTTGCTGTTGTGTGCTGGGGCAGCAGGCTGAGGGTAGCAGACACCAACAGAATCAACAAACTCATCCGTAAGGCCAGTGATGTTGTGGAGATGGAACTGGACTCTCTCACGGTGGTGTCTGAAAAGAGGCTGCTGTCTAAGTTGCATGCCATCTTGGTCAATGTATCCCATCCACTACCTAATGTACTGGGTGGGCACAGGAGTACGTTCAGCCAGAGACTCATTCCTCCGAGATGCAGCACAGAGCGTCATAGGAAGTCATTCCTGCCTGTGGCCATCAAACTTTACAACTCCTCCCTTGGAGGGTCAGACACCCTGAGCCAATAGGCTGATCCTGGACTTATTTCATAATTTACTGGCAAATTTAGATACTACTATTTAACTATTTATGGTTCTATTACTATTTATTATTTATGGTGCAACTGTAACGAAGACCAATTTCCCCCGGGATCGAGAAAGTATGACTATGACTATGACTATAGTGGAGAGTGTCCAGCTTCAGGTTTCTGGGAATACACATCTCAGAAGAACTTACATGGTCCACTAACACCACAACAATAGTTAAGAAAGCACAGCAACACTTGTTTTTCCTCAGGACGCTGAAGAAAGTTGGTCTACCTGAACAGATGCTGGTGATCTTTTACCGCTGCTTCATAGAGAGCATCTTATCATACTGCATTTCTGTATGGTATCTCAGTTGTACAGCAGCTGATAGGAAAGCACTTCAGCGGGTCGTCTCTAGCGCACAGAAGAACATCGGGATGCAGCTCCCAGCCCTGGAGGACACCAACTGCCTATGGAAAGCTACAGGCATTTGTAAGGACAATACACACCCATGAAATCATCTGTTTGAACTTCTTCCATCTGGCAGATGTTGTAAGACTTTCTATACCCACACTTCCAGACTGAAAAATAGCTTTTTCCCCAGAGCTACTATTGCTCTGAACCAATCGATCAAGTATCATCCATAAATTTGTTATAATGCTACTTTAATACTGGTTTTATGGCTATCGTGCATCTGAGTTGTGCTTTTGTACTGCTGGACATTGCTTGTACTGGCTGGTTACTTGATTTTACTTATTGTTTATTTATTTTATTTGTTGTTTTATAGCATTGAGTACGAGAGTTGCAAACTCATTTTCGCTGTATTGGTGCATGAAATAAATATCTTTATTGTCATTGTACTGTGCAATGACAATAAAGATATTTCATTTCATTTCAAATCTATCAGTATATTGAAATTCCCCATAACTAACGTAACATTGCCTTTTTGACATGCTATTTCTATCTCCTGCTGTAATTTGTAGACCACATCCTGGCTTCTGTTCAGAGTTCTGTAAATAACTCCAGTCAGGGTCTTCCTGCCTTTATTTGTGACTTTCCCACTGGTGAAAACCTCTACATTGTCACACTCCCTTCTGAGGCTCTCCGTTAGTCAGAATCGACCATGGATGTTACGTCCTAGCTATCTACATAATCAATAAGCAAGCCAGTATGCAAGCCAGGGCAGTACAACATGGAAAGCAAGCTGTTGCCCATGCAACAGGTACACCCTGTCCAAGCAGCCGGCGAATCCAAAGGAATTACAGAGACCGATACAGTTTGTCACCAGTGGCATCACAGTCAACATTGAACTCAATGTAGTGTTGCCTAAGGGACGCTATCACCGGATCTTTCCTCAGGGTTTATTCCCAAAGCCTTCCCCATGAGTGGGTATAGATCAGTTTTCCTTCTCTTAGATGGGATGCCAACCATGGCTGACACGCCCCATATGCCCGGAAGCTCCCTTAGGATCTTACACATTTAAACGTCACTCTTATTCTTCTAAACTCCAAAGAATACAACCCAAATTGTCTACCCTCTCTTGGTACAACAACATTGCATGAAGAAATGTCAGGGTACACAAAGGACAAACGTACTGACTCTTTTATCCCTGAGAGGAGTGGCCAAGAACTGACACAATGGAGGTCTTCGAAATGATGACTGACTTCGATAGTGAATGCAGTGAGAATGGCTCCATTTCTGGGAAGAGAAAACTAGAGGCTGTCCATATAGAACAGTTACCAAGAAATCCAAGGGATTTCAGAGGAAACTCTCATGCTGAGAATGTGGAGCTCACCGGCATGTGCTGATTGAAGAAAATAATAAAGATGCATTTAAGGAGGACTTCAATAAGCACACACGAGAGAAGGGAAGTGAGGGTTATGCTGATAGATGAGAAATACAGGAGGAATATGTGTGGTACAGTACTATGCAAAAGTCTTAGGCACATGTAATTCTGTTAAGCAAACATGCTTTCAAAAATAATAAAAAGAAGTTTCTAAGCATCAAAAAGTTTACTATAAAGAATAGTAAACAGTAAAAACTAAATCAAATCAATATTTGATGTGACCACCATCAATTTTGTTGGGTATACTGTTGTGCAATGTTGTAAGAAAATCAGCTGGTAGGTTGTTCCAAGCATCTTGGAGAATTTGCGGCAGTTCTTCTGCAAACTTTGGCTGTCTCGCTTACTTCTGTCTCCCCAGGTAACCCCAGACAGCCTCGAAGATGTTCAGAATAGGGCTCTTTGGAGACCATACCACCTGAAACTGTACAAAAGATCTAGGATGCCTAAGACTTTTGCACAATACCGTGTATCTGACTGTTTTAAGTGGTTTGCAGTGACTTTTTGACCTGTACATAATAGCTAGCAGTCAAACTACACACATAAGCCCACAGTCCATTATCCAGTGCTTACCATGTCTACCACACACTCCGATCAAAAACCTAAAAGCTTCCAAATGCAGCAAACAGCACGTACTCCCTCCTCAGTGTGGCTATTTGTATCAGTTACCCAGTGCCTGGAAACAAGGGAGCTATGTGCTTGGACACACCCAGATCTTTTGTCTCCTGCTCAGAACAATCACACACACGCAAAAGCATTTAACAACATGCAAAACCAGGGCTCAAATATGAAAATGTAAACTAAATGTTTTAGAGAGAGTAACACTATTAGGTGTCCCTTTAAATGTGAAACCTACCTGGACTGTGAGAAACTGTCAAGCTCAGATCAACACACACAAAATGCTGGAGGAACTCGCATCTAAGGAAATGAATAAGCGGTCAACATTTCAGGCTGAGACCTTTCTTCAGAACTGGAAAGGAAGAGGGAAAACATCAGAATAAAAAGATGGTGGGGGGGGAGGAGAATAAAATAGAAGGTGATAGGTGAAGCCAGGTGGGTGGAAAGATAAAGGGCTGGAGAAGAAGGAATCTGATAGGAGAGGAGAGTGGACCATGAGAGAAAGGGAAGGAGGCAGGGCACCAGGGGCAGGTGGCAGCCAGCTGAGGAAAAGTATGAGACGAGAGTGGAGGATATAAGGAATGGGAAGTGAGAGGGGAAAAAAGAAAGAAAAATTACCAAAATGAGAAATCAAAGTTCATGCCATCAGGCTGGAGGCTACCTAGACGGAATATGAGGTGTTACACTTCCACCCTGTCAGTGTCATCAGAAGAGGAGGCCATAGACCGACATGTCAGAACAGGAATGGGGATAGGAATTAATTGGAAGCCACGGTAGCGTAGCGGTTAGCGTGACGCTATTGCACTCGGGGTGTCCTGGGGTTTAGAGTTCAATTCCAGCGCCGTTCTGTAAGGAATCTCTGTAAATTGTCCTGTGGTTAGCTTAGGGTTAATCAGGACTGTGGAGTTGCTGGGCGGTGTGGCTCGAAGGGCCAGAAGGACCAGCTCCACACCATATCACAAAATAAATAAATAAATAGAAAACATTGGCCACTGGCAAGCTCTGCTTTTGGCAGATGGACAGAAGGACCTCGACTGCAACTTACTTCTGGTCTTACCAGTGTAGAGGAGACCACATCAGGAGCATCCAATTGGACACAGTAGACAACACCAACAGATGTGCAGGTGATACACAGGTGAAATGTCCTGGAAAGGAAAACCTCATCCTGGGAACAGATGTGGCATAGTCAAACAAACTGAAGAAAGGGAATAGCATTTTTACAAGATACAGGGTAGGAAGAGATATAGTCAAGATAGTCATGGGAACTGGTAGGTTTATAAAAGAAGTCTGTGGACAATTTGTCTCAGAGATGGAGACAGCAAAATCAGGAAAGGGAAAAAAGGTGTCAGGTATGGTCCAAGTCAACTTAAGGGCATAGTGGAAGTTGGAGGCAAAGTTGATGAAATTGACAAGCTCAGCATGGGTGCTTGAAGCAGCACCGATGCAGTTGCCAATGTAGCATAGAAAAAGTTTGGGAACGTTACCAGGGAAAACGTGGAGCATGGACTATGTTCCACATAGCCAACAAAAAGACAGACATAGCTGGGGTCCACGCCTGTGCCCATGGCTACCCTTTGAGTTTGGACAAAGTGGGAAGAACCGAAGGAGAAATTGTTGAGGGTGAAGATCAGTTCTGCCAGACAGAGGAGGATGGTTATTGAGGGGAACTGGCTGGCATTGTGTTCCTTATACATACCGTGGGTTACTCATAAAGACACATATTCTGGAAGAACTTAACTAGAACTTTTATTTAACAGCAAACAGCAACCATGTCTAACCTACAAGCTTCTCGATCATTCTGTCATTTCTACGCAAGCTCACAACTCTGTCACGTGACACATGCTATCACCACAGTTGGGTTTTTTATTGAGAAAGAAGCAGAGAGCTTTCAGGTAAGCTTTCAGGTCTTCTTGACTGGGGATAGATTGTATAGGAATGAACATCCATGGTGAAAATGAGGTGATCAGAGCCAGGGAATTGAAAGTTGTTAGGGAGATTAAGAGCATGAGACGTGTCATGGACGAAGGGTGATAGAATGGAGTTGAGGTATGAGGACGCAAGTTCAGTGGGGCAGGAGCAGGCAGATACAATGGGCCTACCCAGACAGTCAGATTTGTAGATCGTGGGTAGGAAATAGAACCATACAACGCGGCCTAAGGGACTATGAGTTTGGTGGCAGTAGATGGGAGATATCCAGGGTTGATAAGGTTAGTGATGGTGCAGGAGACAGTGGCCTGACAGCCTAGAGTAGGTTCCTTTTCATGGAGTAGGTATGAGGTGTCTCAGAGTTGACGCCTGGCCTCTGCAAGGTAGAAGTAAGTCCCCCACACTACAACACCACCCCCTTGTTGTGGTAAGGTTGGAGTTGGTGCGGAGAGAGTGCCTTCAGTGGGGGTAAAATTTGAGGAGGAGAAAGGAGCCCTGAAGTTGAGTCGGTTGATGTCTCGTCGATAAATAGAGATGAAAATATCCAAAGCATGCACAGAACCAGAGTGGGATGTCCAAGAAGAGGAGGAGGGTTAGACACAGGAGAAGGGGGTCATCAGTGCAGGGTGAGGAATTCTTGCTAAAGAAGCGGGTTCAGAGATGGAGGAGATGGAATCCCTTTGAATATTTGTTTTTATTCATTATCAAAATGTGACTTTCCCTTGCTCGATCAGTGTGTGTGTGCATTTACATAAATTGAAGCTAATCTTTGTATGAGTTCCGGAGAATCAAACTTACTCTGAGTCATTCTAATCAAGAAATATTCCAAAGTAACACTCCAATATTTTCAGTCTGGACAATGAGCAAGAGCATAACCAGGCACAAATGAAGTGTCTAACATCATAATCCCCTGAATGAACAGAAGAGCATCCTCCAACTAAGGCCTTGCATGTAACTTCTAAGGGTTAAGGTGTTATAATCGATAAAGTTGACAGAGTTGTCCAGAAATTCAGCTCTACCCTGTACTGCTAAAAGCACCCATGCAGTCGTAGTTCCATTTCTAAAATTCAATTTCATTGAAGTCAGTAAGAGCAAAGTTTGGAAGAATTGTGACCGCTACTACAAGCATGTTTAAAGCCAGAGCCCTGGGATGAATCTCCTCTGCAGGGAATTCTGAGTAAGAAAGAAGCTTGTTCAGCAAGGGCATCAGGAAGCACATTCTCCCTACATTTTGTAGAATCTGGAACTCATTCCCCAGGGATAGATACAAGGGTAACAACATCCATCAAGGCTTTCATTAGTCAAGAGTTTCGAAAGTTACAGAATTACACAGCACTAAAAAAAAAGCCATTGGGCCCAACTTGTCCCTGCCAACCAAATTGCTTAACTGAACTAATGGAATTTGCCTGTGTTTTACTTATCGCTCTAAACTTTTGCCATCCATGTACCCATCTAAATCTCTGTTAAATAGTCAAAGTTCAAAGTACATTTTATTATCAAAGTATGTATACTTTATACAGCATTGAGATTTGTCTGCTTATAGGCAACCACAAAACAAAGAAACCCAATAGACCCCATTAGAAACAAAAGACGACACCAGTGTGCAAAGAGAAATAAAAACAAAAAACAAATCGTGAAAACTATAAAGCAATCAAACAGCATTCGGAACTGAAGTT
The DNA here is from genome assembly GCF_030028105.1 of Mobula birostris. Classification (NCBI taxonomy): domain Eukaryota; kingdom Metazoa; phylum Chordata; class Chondrichthyes; order Myliobatiformes; family Myliobatidae; genus Mobula; species Mobula birostris. The sequence continues at coordinate 92,093,105 of NC_092373.1, forward strand.
CATAACACCAGGCATCACTGCAGCCAATTCAGGAGTCCACTAGTTGCAGGCCACATCCCGAGTCCAGCACAGTTAAGAGCAAACCCTGTGGAGCAATGGGCCAACCTGCCCGTCTCTCCCCTCTGACCCCAATACCCTGACCACTTCAATCAAGCCCAACTCTTAAATCGTTGTGAATGGACCTACCTCTACCTCTTCCTCTGGCAGCTCATTCCATGTGCATACTGTTGCCTCTTAAGTCCCTTTCAAATTTTTACCTTCTCTGTTTGAACCTATGCCCTCTAGTTTTGAACTCTGCCACCCTAAGGAAAAGACTGGCAATTCACTTTATTTATGCCCCTCATGATACAAGTTCACCCCTCCACTTCCAACACTCCAGGAAAAATAGTCCTACCCTATCCATTCACAAACAAGAGAAAATCTGCAGATGCTGGAAATCCAAGCAACACACAAAAGACTGGAGGAACTCAGCAAGCAGCCATAGATGCTGCCTGGCCTGCTGAGTTCCCTCCAGCATTTTGTGTGTGTTGCCTAGCCCATCCATTATAACTTAAGCAACACACATCAAAGTTGCTGGTGAACGCAGCAGGCCAGGCAGCATCTCTAGGAAGAGGTGCAGTCGACGTTTCAGGCCGAGACCCTCCTGACGAAGGGTCTCGGCCTGAAACGTCAACTGCACCTCTTCCTAGAGATGCTGCCTGGCCTGCTGCGTTCACCAGCAACTTTGATGTGTGTTGCTTGAATTTCCAGCATCTGCAGAATTCCTGTTGTTTGCATTATAACTTAAACCCTTCAGAACCAAGCAACATCCTTGTAAATCTTTTTTTATACCGTTTGCAAATTAACATCCTTCCTAAGCAGGGTGACCAGAACTGTATGTAGTACTCCAGATTTGGCATTACCCACGTCTTGTACAGCTGTCTCAATTCCTGTACTCAATAGTGTGACAAATGAAAGCAAGCCTGCCAGACTCCTTCTCCACCACAATGCCAACTATGTACCTTCACTGCTAGAGCTCTCTGTTCTACAACACTCTCCAGAGCTCTACCGTAGATAAGAGGGAAATATATGTCGCTTATAAAGTCAGCTGTTGCCAAGGGAAAATATGGGAAAGATGCGACTGTACTGGAGAGGGAACAGAGGAGCAGAGGATATTGTCCAGTTTGGAACGTTTCAATTGTAAGGACAAACTGGATAGGCTGAGTTTGATTTCCTTGGAGCGGAAGAGTCTGAGGGTACGTCCACACTACGCCGGATAATTTTGAAAACAAAGCTTTTTCTCTTCCTTTTGCCCTCCCGTCCACACTGAGCCGGCGTTTTCAGCCCCCGAAAACAGAGATTTTCAAAAACACTCTCCAGAGTGAATAAATCTGAAAACGCTTAATATTCGGCATAGTGTGTACGGGGTAACCAGAGAGATTTAAAAACGCTGTCATGACAACACCACAACAACAATGCTTTTTCTGCTTCTGCTTGGTACTGCGCAAGCACTGCCGTACGGCTGTTATAACGCGCAGTCAGTGTGAACGGCGTAAGAGTTAAATTGTAAAGTGAGCTTTTTTGAGTATTTAAAAATGCTGTCATGACGTGCCGGAACAGATGTTCGTTGTTTTCTTGAACGCAACCACCTAACAATTTCAGAACAGACGGACGAGACCGAAGCCAGAAGGGTTAGAAATGTACTCACCAAATACCTTGACCCATAGCTTACTGAATAAATACGTATACTACCTTCGCCCTGTTTTCTGTCCTTGCTTGTATGAAGGTGGTTTACCTATTTATGCAAGTACTTCTCTGACAATAGATGTGTAACAGCCTAATGTAACATTGTATGGAAATACAAGATTACGCTGATGCAGACGTTTTATGCATTTAACAAGGTGCTTTATTAATGCAACAGAGTTAGTCAGTTTTTCAATGTTCGTCGTCAGCTGGGTCATACTGTCCTGTCAGTTGCCTCCATACGCTCCAGTATTTGTTTTTTTTAAGTTTTAAGTCCTCCTCCGCGAGAGCCAAGAGCAATTCCTTTAAAGTTTTTCTACTCTGTAACTGGACAAACGTGCACTAAGTATATCGTATCCTCTTCACTTGTTTTCTGTGTGTGTCCTGCGCATGCCCAGTAAGAGGAGATTTGCCCAAAGATCCGCCTAATGTGGACAGAGATATTTTGAAAAACGCTTAGTGTGGACGCCTGTCGTTTTTACTCGAAACCGGCGTTTTCAAAATTATCCGGCGTAGTGTGGACGTAGCCTGAGTGATGACCTGTCAGAGGTTTACAAGATTATGAGGGTGCTTGTTTATAGGGTTGTTTGCCAAGCCTGGAGACTAGGTCGCAAACATTTCGTTCACCAGTCGAGGTGATATCATCAGTGTGCAATTGAGTGTTGTTTCTGCAGAGTGCTCGTGTTTATATTGCTCCGACTTGTTGATCTGGTTGGTTGGCTGCTGCACTGGCCACTAGTCTCCGCTGGGTCCCAGCCAACCGGATAGCAGAGTGATCACCACTGGCCTGTATCCCTGGTTATCGGCAGTTGTGAACGTTGGTTCCTCAGGTGCCCACGGCTCACCCCTCAGTACCGATCCCGCAGATGCATAGGTTTGTAAATTGCGTCCAGTTCAATATGCTTGTGAATAGCGTCTTCTAGGGTAGATAGCTAGTGATTTTCTGCCCCTGGTAGTGGTGTCTAACACAAGAGAGCCTGGACATAAGGTGGGGAGCAGCAGGTTCAGAGGGTTTCTGAGAAGGTATTTTTTCCCCCAAAGGGGGGTTGGAATCTGATATATGCTGTCTGAAGATGGGGTGAAGCATCAAGCCAAGTACTTGAATCACCAAGACAGAGTAAACTACAGACAAGGGGATAGGAGGAATAGATGGGCAGCATGGACATGATGGAATGAAGGACCTGTAACTCTACTGCAAGTCTGAATGCTCGAGTAGCCAATTCCTGGTCTTAACCTTTCCAGGTGAAATTCTCCTCTAAGCTCTCTTCAAATGCTGATTTACAGACAAGGGTGGGGAACATCACTGACGGCCTGGCTGTGCACAATGACAGTCCCTCAACCTCCAACACGCCTCCAGTTTTATAGCACATTTCAAAGACAATTGACGAGAGCTGCTGGAATTTGAGGGAGCTTCAGTCGCATCCCCACCCAGTGACCCCCAATGGAGAAACTGCCAGAAAGGAGGGGGTGTGAAGGTTTCATTCATTTCTGGCTTCCTACTGTTGACACCACTGCCAAATGTAGATAACAATCCCTGTTCCACCAACTATTCATCCAACATGTTCTCAAATGTCTGAGCATGTCTATAACTTGGCCTTGGAAGCTGCAGGTACTATAAAACTGGACAAAAACAGGGAGTAGGTCAGGCAGCATCTATAGAGAGAGGAATAGGCAAAATGAAATGTTAACTCTATTCCTCTCCACACATGCTGCCTGATCTGCAAACTAAAGGAAGGCCTTCACCATATACATCTTTACATGTTAGACAGCAGGAACACCAAATAGAAGTCAGGGGCTAGTTCAGATTTACTTGCAAACTTCTACACAAAGCAGTAAAGGAGTTGCTACCTCAAGGCCTAGCGATGTAGGTTCAACCCCGAGTCTGGGTGCTGTTTGTGTGGCCTTCACACGTACTCCGTGACCGCGTGCGTTTCCTCCACATCCCAAGCACATGCAGTTTCCCAGGATAATTGGTCGTGTAAATTTCCCTGGTAGGTGGGAAGTGGCAGAATCTAAAGGGGTGGTGGTGGGGGCGGAGAAGGATGTGAAGAGGACATCCCCTTTTCTCATTGCTACCATCAAGGTGGACGTACAGGAGCCTGAAGACACACACTCAACTTTCCAGGAACAGCTTCGTCCCCTTCACCATCAGATTTCTAAATAGACAATGAATCTATGAACACTACCTCAGTATTCCTTGGTAGCCCACTTCGCCGAGCACCTATGCTCCGTCTGCCAGAAAAAGCGGAATGTCCCAGAGGCCATCCATTTTAATTCCACTTACTATTCCCATTCTGATATGTCCATCCATGGCCTCCTCCACTGTCAGGATGAGGCCAAATCAGGTTGGAAGAACAACATCTTATATTCCGTTTGGATAGGCTCCAACCTGATGGCATGAACATTGATTTCTGAAACTTCCGGTAATGTCCCCCATCTCCCATCCCCTTTTCCCTCTCTCCTTGCCCGACCATCACCTCCCTCTGGTGCTCCCCCCCCCCACCGGCTTTTCTCTCTTCCATGGTCTTCTGTCTCTTTCACCAAACAACTTCTCAGCTCCTTACTTCATCCCTCCCCCTCCCAGTTTCACCTATCACCTGATGTTTCTCTCCTCCCCTACCCCCACCTTTTAAATCTACTTCTCAGCTTTTTTCTCCAGTCCTGCTGAAGGGTCTCGGCGCGAAACGTCGACTGTACTCTCTTCCATAAATGCTGCCTGGCCTGCTGAGTTCCTCCAGCATTTTGTGTTTGATTGCTCGGATTTCCAGCACCTGCAGATTTTTTCTTGTTGGTGGTCAGTATATTTTTCCTCCTTTTACACAACTTATTTAATTTTCTTTTTTAAACTTCTTATTGTAATTTATTTTATTAGCAATGTACTGCTGCTGCAAAACAACAAATTTCATGACATATGCTAGTGATTGTGATTTTGATTCTGAGAATATCATGGAATTAGTGTTCATGGTCAGAGTAGACTCACTCAACAGGCCAAAGGCGTCTATGGAGCCAATTCCAGATGAATCCTTTCAGATCAGGCAGGATGAGAGAGCAGAGGTCAACGTGTTTCTGAGTATACAGGAAGTAATCAACCAACTATAATGATCTGGCAGGAAACAAGGATAAACTCACATAGCAGTGACTACAGGCTGCAAACAGCAACTATTGTCAAACCTGAGATCAAATTGCATCACTCATCAGCTCATCAAGCAGGGGGACTCACTGATCCATGAACTGATGGGGCAAAACCACCTGGCCTGTGTCTCCATAGTCTGTTCCAGTCATCTCTCTGATACACACAAACAATTTCCTCCATTTTGGAAACTTCCACTGAATTCAGACCGCTCTGGGGCAGCCTTTAAAGGGCAGGTACCCATTTATTGCCATTCTGCTTGGATTTACAACAAAGAGCTAGTACTTTTTTTCAAAAAAGCTGACAAACTTGATCAGCCTTTCTGGCACACTCTAGGATAGTTTCAATTTCTGTTGTCATAGCAACAATGGAAACTGACACTTGGATTGGGAGGCAGAATACAAAGGTTGGGAGACAGACCAGAAAATATTCACTGAGATAAAGCATATAGAAAGAAGTAAAACAGCCACAAACCTGTTATTAATCCATGAATACAAGAGGATGTTCAGTCCGATCAGGGCAGGACAAACAGTACAACACCAGATGTTGTTTACACCGATCACTATAGCTACTCAGCATTTCCAATTAATCAGTCACAACTGCCTTACCTACTAACTTCAAATCCTGGCTGCATGTTTCATGCCACAGCCACTCAATTATATTCACCAGTCACACATGTCCATATAAATCCCAGCCCACAGTTGCGACCATGAAGTCTGTAACTTATCTCACACCAAGAGTTTTGGTGTGGCTTCTGATAAAGGGCTACAGACCACTGGCTTCCCCTCACCCCAGATGCTGCCTGACCTACAGTAAATTTCCAGCTTTTCTTTATCTAGGGAAGAGGAGCGGGTGGGTTGGAAAAGGGTGGGGGGGTAATGGGGAGATACGAGGGAGAGGAGGGGGGGATAGGGGATGGAAGGATGGGAGGATGGGAAGGAGGAGGGAGGGGGAGGATGGGAAGGGGGAGGGAGGGGGAGGATGGGAAGGGGGGAGGGAGGGGGAGGATGGGAAGGGGGGAGGGAGGGGGAGGATGGGAAGGGGGGAGGGGGAGGATGGGAAGGGGGAGGGAGGGGGAGGGGGAAGGGGGGAGGGAGGGGGAGGGGGAAGGGGGGAGGGAGGGGAAGGGGGGAGGGAGGGGGAGGGGAAGGGGGGAGGGAGGGGGAGGGGAAGGGGGGAGGGAGGGGGAGGGGGAAGGGAGGAGGGAGGGGGAGGAGGGAGGGGGAGGGGGAAGGGGGAGGGGGAAGGGGGAGGGGGAAGGGGGAGGGGAGGAGGGAAGGGGAAGGAGGGGAGGAGGGAAGGGGAAGGAGGGGAAGAGGGAAGGGGAGGAGGGGAGGGGAGGAGGGAAGGGGAGGAGGGAAGGGGAGGAGGGAAGGGGAAGGAGGGGAGGAGGGAAGGGGAAGGAGGGGAGGAGGGAAGAGGAAGGAGGGCAGTAAGAGAATTGGCAGCAAACGGATTATTATGGCGCCTCTGCAACTGGCAGCGGACCCCAGGAGCTCCCTCTTAGCCCGCCGCTGCTGGAGCTCCGGTAGCGGCTGCCCTGTCTCACACTCTCGAACGGGAATCCCTACCCCATTCCGGTCACAGTCCCGACAGCTCTTTTTCATGCTGCGCTCCGATCCCGACCACTCTCATCCTACATTCCCGGGGTCGATCCCGGTCCTGAACCCGACCACTCGTATCCTGCGCTCCCTGGTTTCGATTCCGATCCAGACCGCTCTCACCCTGTGCTCTCCGGTCCTGGTTCCGATCCCGACCGCACTCACCCGATCCCGACCGCACTCACCCGATCCCGATCCCGCTCCCGATCACTCTCGCTCACCCAGCGACAGGAAGTGAGCTCAGCAACTGGAGAGCGCAGGCAGCCGGGGCTGAGGGGATGAGAGGGAAGGGCAGAAGGCGGGTGCCGGTGGGAGAGAGTGATGGAGGAGAAAACGAGAAGGAGAGAATAATTGAACTTGAAGGAAGAGCGCAGGGGAAACGGGGGGAGAGAGGGGGAAGGAGGCAAAGAGATAGGAGGAAATGAGGAGAGAAGAGGGAGGGAAAAGGTGAGGGGTAAGAAGTGAGGGAGAGGGAGAGGGGGAGAGGGAGAGGGGGAGGGGAGGGGAGAGGTGAGGGGTGGGGGAAGGGGAGGAGAGAGGTGAGGAGTGGGGGAGCGGAGAGGTGAGGAGAAGGGGAGGAAGAAGGAGAGGTGAGGGGTTGGGGAGAGGTGAGGGAGGGAAGGGGAGGGGAGAGGTGAGGAAGGGGAGGGGAGAGGGGTAGGGCAGAGAGAGGTGAGGGGTAGGGGAGAGGAAAGGTGAGGGGTGGGGGAAGGGGAGGTGAGGGGTGGGGGAAGGGGAGGTGAGGGATGCGGGGAGGGGGAAGAGGAGAGATGAGGGAAAGGGGGAAGGGGAGGGGAGGGAGGAGGTGAGGGGTAGGGGAGGAGGGAGGTGAGGAGAGGTGGGAGGGGAGAAGTGAGGGAGGGAAGGTGAGGGTTGGGTAGGGGAGGGGAGTGGGGGGAGGTGAGGGGTAGGGGATGAGAGAGGTGGGAGGGGAGAGGTGAGGGAGGGAAGGTGAGGGGTTGGATAGGGGGAAGGAGAGGGGAGAGGTGGGTGGGTGAGGGGAGAGGTGAGGGGTTGGGGAGGGGGAAGGGGAGTGGGGGAAGGAGAGGGGGAGGTGAGGGTGGGGGAGGAGAGAGGGGTAGAGGAGGAGAGAGATGGGAGAGGTGAGGGGTAGGGGAGGAAGGAGGTGGGAGAGGTGAGGGGGAGGGGAGAGGTAGAGGGGAAAGGAGAGGCAGAGGGGAGAGGTGAGGGTGGGGGAGGGGAGAGGGACCGGGAGGGTGAAGGGAGTGGGGGAAGGGGAGGGGAGAGGTGAGGGGGAGGGGGGAGGGAGAGGTGAGGGGGAGGGGGGAAGGGGAGGTGAGGTGTGGTGGGTAGGGGGAGGGGGAAGGGGTGGGGGAGAGGTGAGGGGGAGGGCAGGGGGTAGAGGGAGGTGCGGGGGAGGGGTAGAGAGAGGTGAGGGGAAGGGAGAGGTGAAGGGGAGGGGAAGGGAGAGGTGGTGGGTGGGGGGTAGGGGGGAGGGGAGAGGTGGGAGGGGAAGGGGAGAGGGGATGGCTAAGGAGTGGGGGAAAGGGAGGGGTGAGAGGGGGAAGGGGAGTGAGGGAGGTGAGGGTGAAGGGGAGGGGAGAGGGGAGGTGAGGGTGAGGGGAAGGGGAGGGGGAAGGAGAGAGGGGAAGGGGAGGGGGAAGGAGAGAGGGGAGGGGTAGAGGGAGGAGAGGGGAGGGGTAGAGGGAAGTGGGGAGGGGTAGAGAGAGGTGAGGGGTGGGGGAAGGAGAGGTGAGGTGTGGGTAGGGGAGGTGAGGGGTAGGGTAGGGGAAGGGGAGGTGAGAGGTGGTGGGTAAGGGGAGGGGAGAGGTGGGAGGGGGAAGGGGAGTGGGGGAGGTAAGGGTGAAGGGGAGTGGGGGGAGGTGAGGGTGAAGGGGAGGGGGGAGGTGAGGGGAAGGGGACGGGTAGAGGGAGGTGAGGGGGAGGGGTAGAGGGAGGTGAGGGGGAGGGGTAGAGAGGGGTGAGGGGAGGGGAAGGAAGAGGTGAGGGGTGGGGGGAAGGTGAGGTGTGGTGGGGAAGGGGAGAGGTGAGGGTGGGGGAGGGGAGTGGGGAAGGGGAGAGGTGAGGGGGAAGGGGAGTGGGGGGAGGTGAGGGTGAAGGGGAGAGGGGTAGGGGAGGGGGATGTGAAGAGGAGGGGGAGGTGAGGGGAAGGAGAGAGGGGAGGGGTAGAGGGAGGTGGGGGGGGTAGAGAGAGGTGAAGGGAGGGGTGGGGGGAAGGGGAGGTGAGAGGTGGTGGGTAGGGGGAGGGGAGAGGTGGGAGGGGGAAGGAGTGGGAGAAGGGGAGAGGTGAGGGTGGGGAAGGGGAGAGGTGAGGGTGGGGAAGGGGAAAGGTGAGGGGGAAGGGAAGTGGGGGGAGGTGAGGGTGAAGGGGAGGGTAGAGGGGAAGGGGGTGGATGAGGTGAGGGGAAGGGAGGGGTGGGGGGAAGGGGAGGTGAGGTGTGGGGAGGGGAGAGGTGAGGGGTGGGGGAAGGGGAGGTGAGAGGTGGTGGGGAGGGGAAGGGGGGAGGTGGGAGGGGGAAGGGGAGAGATAAGTAAGATGGAGAGGGAGAGAGAAAAGAGAGTGAGCAAGAAGGTTGAAAAGGGTGAATTAGAAGAGCTACGGAGTTCAAAAGTACACATTAAGGGAAGGGAGAGGGATGGAAAGAGGAGAGGGGTGAATAAAGGGAGCTGTTGGGAAAGGGGGGGTGAGGAGGGGTATTAGGGGTAGACAGCTTGTGAGGGTATGTGGGGCGGACTGAGAAGGAATAGAGACTATGAGGGATGGAGCATGGTAGTAAGTAAGAGCAATAGACAATGAAGGATGAGATAAAGAGAGGAAATATTGTGATCAGAGATGGAAAGCCTATCAGCAAGCAAAGAGCCTGGTGAGGAGAGTGAGCCAGAACTCTTGTGTATTCCCCCTCCCCACTTAAAAATCGCTCAGCACAACTGTACATATCTATGTAATGTGTTGTTTGAAAAGCAGCCAAATTTCAATAGTTATACATACATTTGGGAAGCACTGAATCATAGCCAAGTCAGAACCTGCCTGCATACAGCATGTACACACAAACAATTTTCAGGATCTTCTATACTGGAAGCAAGAATACAAACCTTGGTTACTTATTTTCTCCAGGAGTTCTTTATCTAATTCCAGTGATCCAACTTCTAACAATTAAGCCTATATAACTGAAAAAAGTGAGGCACAAACTGGCAACCTTTCAGGACCCGTATGAGTCAGTATCAATGTAGGCAGTGCAGTTACAAACTGACCTGTTGCAGAAAATGCTGATGATTCTTTTTTTTTTACTAAATGTACTACACTATAGACAAACAGAAGAAAGTTGTTATCACCTTACAGGACTCCCTCAAGACTCCTGAAACTTCGTTGTTATTCATAAAACATGGAGCACCACTTCTCCCCAACCAACTCTTCTTGCAATAAACCTCTTCATCACTGAAGATTCTTTTGAAATAATGAAAGAAATGAGTGATTCTTCTTGCTGTTAAATGTAGGGTTCTGCATGCCTGATTATTACATCTGGGTTGTTCCAGTTCCATTTGGCAGTGCCCCTAACAAATCAGTTTTGGACAGGCTAGGATTTTATTCCTTGGAGTATTGGATACTAAGGCATGATCTGACCAAGGTGTATGAGATTGAGAAACATAGATAGGATGATTGCACTGTCTTTTGCCCAGGTTTGGGGAATTAAGAAATAGTAGGCATAGGTTTAAGGTGAGAAAGGAAAAGTTTAATAGGAACCTGAATGGCAATTTTTTTCACACAGAGGGTGATACGTAGATGCAACGAGCTGTAAGAGGAAGAGATTGAGGTAGGTAAGATAACAAATTTTTTTTAAAAATCACATTTGGACAGGTGCCTGGATACAAAAAGTTTGGAGCAACATCGTTCAAACACAGGCAAATGGGACTAGCTTAGAAGGGCATCTTGCTCAGCATGGATGAGTTGGGCCAAAGAGCCTATTTTCATGCTGTATGACCCTGTGACTATAAAAATTGGTGTTTCCATCTGAAATGACACAGCGATTGCTGACTAAAACTACACAGGCCCAGTGGATTTCCTGATCTCCAGTTCAGACTTTCTGGAGTTTACATGTTCTCTCCACAACTCATTGAATTCCTGCATGTGCTCCAGTTTCCTCCCACATTTCAAAGACGTGCTGGTAGTTTAATTGTCAAAAAGAGTTAAAGAGGGAATCAATGGGTTGGTAATTTCATCTGGTTCCAGCTCCAACTCCTTAACTGAGACTGTTAGAAGCTGCAGCTGGATGCAGTTCTCGCAGGTGAAGTCATCAGGGACACTGGAGGTCTCCCTGACTTCTGACATCCCACAAGAGGAGCATTCAACTATCCTGCCTAGTATCCATACTGTTCTAACTGAGCAAATGTAAAGAAGGAAATAATAAATAAACTGGGAAAAAGATATGTTGATTCTGTTTCTCTCTCTACATATGCTACCTGAGCTGCTAAGTGTTTTCAGCATTCCTGATTTTTATTTCAGATTTTCAATGTCTGCAGTTGCTTTTTAATGCCAGTCTCGTGCTAACCTAATAGAAATAGGGAAGAGAGGAGAGATGGAGATTGGTGTTAACTATGGACATCTCCTGACCAAATTTTATTGAGAAGCTAAAGAGAACAATCAAAACTTAGTGAGCTGGGTATCATTGAGCTGAAAATGGGACTACTAACGTGGTTGGGAGTTCAGACAGCATATTTTCTGATCATTTCACAATGACAACTACCTTTAACTTGTTCCTTCAGAACAGGACAACTCGTTCAATTGAGCATGGATATATCATCCACCCACCCTGCCTCACCCTTCCCCACCTCCATCTCACTGGATCATATTAAATTGGTGATAGAAAGACTGATTTATTTAGGTAAGAATCATGTCACCAGGAGCAATATTCAACAGCTCAGCTTGCCAGAGGAAACGAATATCAGGTTAGGACATTCATGGGAGTAAGTACAAAGAGAGTAAAAAACTCAGCAACTGTAGACCACAGATAAAGGTGAAAATGCCAAAGCAGTAAATAGATGTCTACCTCAGGCATTATATATGGCTTCTCTATCCTTGTCGACATCCTTGATGCAAAACCAACAGGAAGAAATCTGTTCTAAGTCTCTTGGCATAAAACTGCAGCCATGTTTAGATTAGTGGCTACACTATGCAAGTGAAATGGCTTATCTGGACTGAGCAAGATAAGACAAGTCACTTCTTTACTTTGCATCAATGATTGAGAGAGTAGGCTGACACAACCAACAAATTACAGAATAGGGGAATGTAGAAAGCCTAGCAAACCTCAAAAGTTGCCAAAGGAAGGGGTATCTCTGAGACACATTGACATACTGGTCTGGTTTCTCAGAATCAGCTTTATTATCACCGGCATGTCGTGAAATTTGTTAACTTAGCAACAGCGGTTCAATGCAATACATAATATAGAAAAAATAATAAATAAGGAAATCAATTACAGTAATGTATACACCTCCCGCACATTAACACTGATGGAAGCAATTTCAGTTTGCAGAATTAACCTTTGAATGGTTAATCTTGTTATCAATTTTTTTGGAATTATGAATCTTGAAAAGAATTTTCAAATCTCAACTGTGGGTGTTGGTGGGCAGAGGAAAGTCATTGATACATGAACAAAGAAGCTGGATGTGAAAATTTACCGGGCACCATATATCTGTGAAAGATGGTGAGAGAATTAAAAAACTATGGTAACACAGTGATAATTCCACAAATTATAAACAAATTTATAACGTTCTTCCCTCTTTGCAGTAAAAATCTAGAATTCCTTATATATAGAATTGTAGGATACAGGTGTCCCCCACTTTTCGAACATTTGCTTTACGAAACCTCACTGTTACGAAAGACCTACATTAGTACCCTATTTTCGCTTTCAAGTGTTTTCACTGTTACGAAAAAAAAGCAGCGCGCGAAAAAGGCAGCACGCACCCCGAGCAGCCACTCTCCCCCGGATTCGGAACTGCATTCTCACCAGCATCGCTTTAACACGTGCCTGTGAGCAGCCGTTTGCAAGATGAGTTCTATGGTATCGGAAAAGCCTAAAAGAGCTCGTAAGGGTGTTACATTTAGCGTAAAACTAGACATAATTAAGTGTTTCGATTGTGGTGAACGAAGTAAGGACAATGTGAGTTTGGCTTGTGGAAGCTGACGAACATGATGTTGAAGAAGTTTTGGCATCCCATGACCAAGAACTGACAGATGAAGAGCTGATGCAATTGGAAGAAAAAAGGATAACAATCGAAACCGAATGAGGAATGATAAAGTACAACTTTATCATTGATTTTGAAAGGGTATGTCGGTTTAGGGGATATTTGCAGGATGGTTTGAGTCCTTACAAAGAACTGTGTGATAGAAAAATGCGCAAGGCTCAGCAGTCAAGCAAGTCTTCCACATCAGCCACAGCAGACGACGAACCTCGACCTTCGACATCGAGGCGGGCAGAGCTAGAAGGAGACCTGCCTGCCCTAATGGAAACAGACGATGACGAGATAACACCCCAGTGTCCTACCACCCCAACACCCAGGCCACGGACAGATACCAATTCGCGGAGAATGCAATGATAGCCGGGAGGCACACAGTACATCTTTAAGAAAAAAGCCGAAATAAACATGCTAATTAATTAGGTGCTGCCGACACGTAATTGTCGGCCCAGATCAGAGACAACGCAATCGGAAATCGGCACTGATCTGGGCTGACAATTACGTGCCGGCTGGCACCTAATTAACTTAGCATGTTTGTTTTGGCTTTTTTCTTAAAGATGTGCTGTGTGCCTCCCAGCTACCGCTGCACCCGTGCATGTTTCACGGCAATGTATCACTCATCAGCCTGGAGGGTGGGAGCCACTGCACCACCCAAACTCTGACTCAGCCTAACACAGCATCATCAGTGTGCTCGGCACTGTCTTCCTGATTCCGGTAAGTGATACTACACTGTATATACATTATTTCTACTTTATATAGGCTGTGTATTTTTACGTGTTATTTGGTATGATTTGGCAGCTTCATCGCTTAAAGGTTACTGGAGAGCGCTTGTGCCGTGTTTTTGCCAACAGCACTTGCGTGAGATTTTCGCTATGGAGAACAGTTCAGTAATGATTGTGGAAAAGTATTTCTACTTTATATAGGCTGTGTATTTATCATACCATTACTGCTTTTACTATATGTCACTGTTATTTTAGGTTTTACGTGTTATTTGTCATGATTTGGTAGGTTATTTTTGGGTCTGCGAATGCTCACAAAATTTTCCCATATAAATAAATGGTACTTGCTTCTTCGCTTTACGACATTTCGGCTTACGAACTTTTTCATAGGAACACTCTACCTTCGGATGGCAGGGGAAACCTGTACTACATCAGTGAAACAGGCCCCTTGGCTGATTTAGTCCATGCCAACCTGAACTTCTATTTAGTCCCATTCACCTGTACCTGGACCATACTTCTCATACTTGTCTGCACTAAATTCCGAATGTCATTTTTTAGCATTTTCCCAACTGCATCGTTTTCCGCTGCAAGTTTTGATAGCCTTCCCTGTTGTCAACTGTGCCCCCAATTTTGGTGTCATCCTCAAATTTGAGGATAGAGCTTATCATTAATATAGATGATAAACAACAATATAGCCAACACCAAACCCTGCAGTACAGCACTAGTCACAGGACTGCATTTAGAGAGACAACCATATACTACCACAATCTGTCTTCACCTGCAAAGCCAATGTTGAATTCAAATGGCTAGTTCTTCCTGAATGCTAAGTGACTTAACCTTCTGCATAAGCTTCCCATATGGAACTTTATCAAAGTCTGTGTAGAAAGCATCTATTACCCTTCCTTAATCAACTTTCTTGGTAACCTCCTCAAGAGACTCCATAAGATTGATTAGACACAACCTACCATGGACAAAGTTATGTTGATTATCACTAATCAGGCTTTATCTATCCATTCCCTTAGAATATTTCCAATAAATTACTCATGGTTGACCTCAGGCTCACTGGCCTGTAATTTGCTGACTATTCTTAGAGCCTTTCTTGAACAGCCAGTCCTCCGGCACCTCAATCACGGCAAGAGACAATTTAAATATCTCTGCCAGTGCCCCTGGAACTACAACAATTGCTCCCACAGGGTGTGAGGAGACCCTCATAAGGTCCTCCTAATTTGCCTCAAGATAGCTGCACCTCCTCCATATATAGTCCATGACCTCACTACTCTTTTGCCTCAGTTCTATAGTCTCTGTGTCTGTCTCCTGAATAAATATGGATGTGAAAAAGATTATTTAAGATCTCCCCTATCTCTTTCAGCTCCACGCATAGATAACCACACTAATGTTCATGAGGACCAACTTTGTCCCTTGCTATCATCTTTCGCTTAATATAAATAAAGGAACCCATGGGATTCTCTTTCACCTTGTGTCCTATTTCAGCTCATATGATTTCTCTCATTAGTATTCTCTTGCATTTCTTTTATTCTTCAAGTGCCTCCTTGGCTCCTAACTGCCTGTACCTGATATGCACCTCCTTCTTGTTCTAATCTAGGGTCTCAATACCTCTCAATCATCAAGGCTCTCTAAAAATATTAGCCTTGCCTTTTATTCCAACACAAGCTTTACTCTCAATATTTTATTTTTGAAAACCTCCCACTTAGCAAGCATCATTCAACCAGAAGACAGCCTACCCCAATCAAAGCCTGCCAGATCCCTTCTAATGACATCAAAATTGGCCTTACTCCAATTTAGAATCTCAACCCAATGACCAGTCCTATGCTTCTCCTTAATTATCACGAAACTGATGGAATCATGATCACTAGATTCTGCACACTCACTGTCGCCTGCTCCATCATGTTTCCTAAGAAGAGATCAAATATCGCTCTTTCTCTCTAGTTGAGACTTCTACATAGTGATTAATGAAACTTTCCTGAACATATTTGACAAACTGCAATACCATCCAATTCCTTTGCCGTATTGGAGTCCCAGACAATATTTGGAAAGTTACAATTACCAACTATCACAATCTTACATCTCTTGCAACTCTCTGCCATCTCTCTACAAATTTGCTCCTCTAAATCCCTCTGATTATTTGGAGCTCTATGATATAGTCCCATTAACGTGATCATCCCTTTCTTATTTCTCATTTTTTCCCACACTGGCTCAGTAGATGAGCTCTTCAGTCTGTTCTGGCTCGGCGGACGAACTCTCCAGTCTGTTCTAGCTCAGTAGATGAGCTCTCCAGTCTGATCTAGCTCAGTAGACGAGCTCTCCAGTCTGTTCTGGCTCAGTAGACGAGCTCTCCGGTCAGTTCTGGCTCAGTAGACGAGCTCTCCAGTCAGTTCCGGCTCAGTAGACGAGCTCTCCGGTCAGTTCTGGCTCAGTAGACGGGTTCTCCGGTCAGTTCTGGCTCAGTAGACGAGCTCTCCGGTCAGTTCTGGCTCAGTAGACGAGCTCTCCGGTCAGTTCTGGCTCAGTAGACGAGTTCTCCAGTCTGTTCTGTCACAGCACTGCTGTGACATTTTCCCTGATGAGAAATACCCTCTCCCCCTCTCTGTAATATCTGAAACATTGAACCCCTGAATGTTGAGTTGCCAGTCCTGCCCCTCCTGCAATCAAGTCTCATGAATAGCTACCATGTACTGATCTATGCTTAAAGTTCATCTGCCTTTCCTGTAGTACTCCTTGCATGTGAAATACATGCATCTCAAAACATGACAATTCTGTTTTGGTACTTGGGATGATAATACAGAGTCTTAATCTCGCCAATCAACAATAGGCTAAAGAGTTAATTCCATTTCCAGCTCTCAATCTTGAATGCTTCATAACAAGGAAGATATCATGGGTTTTGAAGTATCCTGTCACCTCTCTCCCATTGCCTGCAGGAAATAGGTATTGCTTAACTTAGGCATATGTCTACCTACTAAATTCCTTCTCTCTCTCTCTCTTCACTTTCCCACTATTATCCTTGTCTGTCATACTCAAAGTCAAGTTTATTGTCATATGTAGGAATACATGTATGCACAGGTGCAACGAAAACTTACTTGCACAGCATCATAGGCACATAGCAGCACATGAGCAGCATTCACAAGAAAAACAAGTTAACCACAAATCTTACAGAGTTTTTACAGGAAAGAACACAATTAGAACATAAAGGAGTCTATTTTAGTGCAAGGTGATGGAAATTGTCAT
Organism: Mobula birostris; assembly: GCF_030028105.1. Classification (NCBI taxonomy): domain Eukaryota; kingdom Metazoa; phylum Chordata; class Chondrichthyes; order Myliobatiformes; family Myliobatidae; genus Mobula; species Mobula birostris. The sequence goes on from NC_092373.1 coordinate 92,109,733, forward strand.
AGTGTTGGTAAACTGTAGTAGTTAGGGTCCTGCTCCATACCCTGGAAACAACTTTTTTAATCCTGGCTTGCATGTGAGGCAGATGAAAGCAGATCAAACAGTGCTCTCAACAAACACTTGGGCACAGGAAGTTCAAATTTGACCACTTGGTGAAACAAAAAAAAGCAACATACAACCAAACCAACAATTATAACACAATGCTCATGGAATTTGTAAGCTTAAATAACTTTTTTTTCCTTTAAGGTTACTGCAACATAGTCCAGAATTATCTTATTTTAGTTAAAGTCTGCTTTCTTAATTTCAAGTGTATAACTCTTGAAAGCTATTAAAGAAATTGTTGCATTGTTTAAGATTAACTCACAGGAATCAATGATCCTAAATACCATTCCAGTTAACATATTCACTCGTCTGCTTTAATTTAAAATGGCAGATAAAAGCTGAGGGATTTCTGAACCTCACAGCTGGTTTCACAGATGTTCTTTTTCTTCATTATGTGGCACCTGTTCCTTAAAATGGCAGCACGGTAGCATACTAGTTATCACAACGCTATACAGTACAGGCAACCCTAGGTTCAGTTCCCAACACTGTCTGTAAAGAGTTTATACATTCTCCCCATGACTGCATGCGTTTTCTCTGGGTTCCCCAGTCTCCTCCCACAGTCCAAAGGTGTACCATTTGGTAGGCTAATTGGTCGTTATAAATTGTCCCGTGATTAGGCTAGGATTAAATCCAGGGATTGCTGGGTGGTGTGGCTTGGAGGGACTGAAGGGGTTGTCCCTGGCTGCAATAAATAAATATATAACTGGGAGAAGTGAATGATTATACAATGGTCATGTCTTTGCCATTGTTAATCATTCATTGTGGTGTTATAACAATTGCATATTCCACTGATTGCATTAAGGTGATAACCTTGGGTGAATCCTTTCGAAAATGTGGCCAATGCTACCCAACTCACTGGGCTAGAATACCCTGCAGCAAGTTTGAACCATTTCACAGCTGGGCTCTTGAGGTCACCCACCATGGCTGACTGATTGGCTTCCCGACATGTCACTGAGCTTGTGATTTAGAGCTCAGGATAGTATGGAAAGACATAAATTAAGAAAATCTAAAACCAAATTCCATATCCTACTGGTCCTAAGTTGACTTCATATTGCCATTATCTCTGTCTATCCACTGACTAATTACATGTCACTTGCAAAATATTTCCACTGACGTCAACATTCTTTACTTAACTTCCACAGCAATGCATCTCAAAATCTTTTCTAAAATATAAGAACACCACACACACAGCTGTCAACAATGTCCTTTGTCACAGTCTCTGAAAATACTAAAGATAATTCAGCAAGACTGCAACCTCATGAGCTTATAATAGCCATTGTTTATTGTTTTAATTTTATCCATTTAAAAATTAACTTAGAGTGTTTAGCATTTCACATAATAATAGGTTTTATCATTCTAAGTTCTATTTCAGCAATCAATGCCTTCGGAAAAGTAGAAACCATAAAGTTGTCAGAATGATGAAAGAAAGAAAATTATTTGCATGTGTCATAAGGTATTCAATCAACCTTTAGTAGAATTAGTCAATAGTTAGAAATCTTAGTGTTCACATTCCTGGCTGAAAATGCTTTAATGGTGGGATAATAATTGATACCTGTAACTGGATAAACATAGTTAAGGTAATATTTATTAGAGTTGATTACAAATGTTTCACTAACATGTTTAATATTAAAACGGGGAAAATGGGCACTGTGAATGACTTCTTCACAGTGTCCCATACACAGTGATTAGTCCTAATAGGTAACTGATCATAGGTCAGTTTAAATACATAGGTCACTGCGCATTTGGCATTTTTGAAACTTAACCCTTACTTCACTAAAACATTCAATGTGAAATTGGATCTGATTACATAGACTTGATTCTGCAAAGCTTCCTTCAAAAATGGCTGTGCAAATGAATTAAATAATAGTTTATATTTATTTAAAGGAATTTTCATTAGGAAAGAAACAATTTTATTTTGCAAAGGTTTCAGCTACCTTGTTGCTGTAGAATGACCTCAAGAGTGATCAAGTACAGAAGGCAAGCTATTTCTAAATTTGTTGCATGGTTCTGCTGTTCTGAACGTAGCCCTAAGCATCCCAAGGTCATTAATGGATGATTAATGTCTCATCATTGAGAGCAGTACATGCATAAGAAGCTCTTTAATCTCTCCCATTAGTTGACCTTAGCTAAAGTATAATTTGAGAGAATAGAACAATTTTCAATGCACCTGAGCTGGAAATGAGGTGGGGGAGGAAACAGGAATAATTTCATTTCTGATCTTTATTCATTGCCTGCAACAATTGGCTGAAAGAATTAAGCTCAGCATTTTACACTTTCATGGTCAAGTAAGTATTAATCACAAACTGATTTAATTCACTCATTGGCATCATCAGAGCGGAGCTGAGAAAAAGTCAAGAAAGGTGAAACAAGAAAATTAAAGGAAAACAGGAAAGAAGTAAAATTATGACTAACAGCATTCGTAAAGGTTTAATGTCTGAACCATGTTTTAATGAACTCCAGAAACAATACCAACGAGATATATATCTCAAGTGGGCAGGGCAATATTAAAAATTGCAAGATCACAAACTTCCTGTTCAGCTTACTCCAACAGCAGATAAAAACAGCTGAATATGCGCCCCAGTGCAAGCATCAGATCAGCACTCCAAAAGAAGCTAAAACGAATCAGAAGATGTTAAACTGGTTCATGTGGTTTGGTTCACAGGGGTGAATGTTTCCCATGTGGTGATGTAATTACAATGTTGTTGGCAAACAGCAAATAGCTAGGGTGAAGAGTGAAGAAATGAGCAGAGATAATTATTTCAGCATTGCCTTTAGTGAAATGCTGGAAACTTTCATTAGCAGAATAGTTTTCTGAATGATTGTCCCACTATAATCTTCTAGTCTATGTTGTGGTCCAGTGGATTTATTTGCTTTTAAACAGTTCTAGTAAGTCACCATCACCCTGGAAATTTCTGAAGCTTTTAACAGATCTTCAGATGGACTATCATTACATGGCTATACAATTATTTTCAAGCCCTGCACTTGTGCTAAAGTGGAGAAATTAAATCAAGATGCCATCTTCCTCCCCAAGAGGAGGTGTAAAGTTCCCATAACACTGTTCAACAAGAGATGTCATTTAAACCATTGTCCAAAACTGATCACAGAAATAAAGTACACTATATGAACATACAACCAGAAAATGTCATAACGTACTCAGTAATGTCTAAAACAGGAACATATATTACATTTCTCTTTGTGGGATCATGCTATGTAAATATTGTCTGTCGCCTTGAGTTTAAAAAAGTACTTCAATAGTTTAAAATGATTTGGGACATGTTGTGATTATGTCTATTGCTTTAGCAATATCAGTATTTCCTTCCTTGTATGTTTTTAGTTATAATGACCAAGAATTTGTATTCACATCAATGGCTGGGATTCAGATTGAGGTAATGATTTTAACCGAGCCCATTGGTGGAATAGTAATACAGTTGTGTGGAAATCTGTGTTTATACATTGTCCTATATTGGTATCTGTTGACATCAATAAAAAGTAAAACTTGTGTAAAGCAAGCATCACACCTAATTCTTCTATATTCCAAAAGGCTTGGAGTACTGCAGAAAGCAGCATCCAAACTAGACAGAGGGCAGAGCCATGGTTTACAAAGCCCAGGTACGAAGTATCATGGAGTATGCCTGCTTATCATGGATGAATGCCTCAGATAGTATCCTCAGCCAGATTGATTCCATTCAAAGAAAGGCTCTCAGCATTATAGGTGTAGATGAAGCCACAGCTCGTGAGAAGCTAGCCATCAGTAGCTTACACCACTGACGGCAGGTTGCTGCAGCTACCATGCTATACAAAATGCACACCAGCCATAGCCCTGCAGACGTTCGCACCATGCTGCCTCATCTTATGAGAGACGGTGCACCACACAATCAAGTTTATTTATGCCTGCTCATGCTGTTTCTATGCCTGATGCGAGAACCTATACACTGGATAGAAGTTTCCTTCACTGTGCTATCAGAATTTGGAACATCCTTTCAGACACTGTGGTTGGAAACATCTGCAACAATGGGGTCCAAGCCTTCAAGAGTCAAGTGCACAAACACCTATCATCTCTGGGAGGGAAGTCACATGCTTCTTCATTAGCTATCATGAAGGGGACCAGGATGGCAATGCTTGGTTGTTAATAGGTAGGGTTTATACCTGACTTTCAAGAGCACTCGTGAGTTATGTTCCGACTGGACTTAATCCTTAAACTGCTGGAGAACAGTGCGGAAAGAGCAGGTGCTGTTTTCTCCCGGTAGGGATTAGTTTTTAGTTCCAAGTGCTCCTGCCACGTTTTGTCAACCTGCAACCTTATCCTTCAATCTCTTTGAATTATGGACGACGGCATGTGTATAAATGTCTCTCTCCAGCAGACTTCATCATGATCATCATGACTCCAGTATTTCTATTATTTTTTAATGTTTCTTAATTGTACGTATGATTTTTTTTGGTGTTCTATCACTGAGCAGCAGTGAACCATCTGATTGGCCTATCAGAGTTCTCTTTGGGAACAAGTTAACTTGATCAGCATTTCTGATCTGGCTATTGTTCACGATTGCACTTAATAAAAAAAAGGATACTTACAGTAAGTTAGAACTAATGCAATAACATAATAATTGTTGGCTGGCTGACAATCCTTTTCAACATTAAACACATATATGGCTATTGTATTGATATAGCCTAACACTGTCTGGTTGAAGTCTGAGGTGGCGAACACTTTCTACCCAGAAAGTCTCACAATTCTGCCTAGTATGTTCACTCTTGCAGAATTTTGTGCAAAAGACCCCAGTGAGGGAAGAAAATAAAGAAACTGAAATAAATGTAAAACAATTTAATCGAAAGCCAACTGTTTTGGTCAAAAATGGGTGGCTTTGCAGATTAATTAAGGTCAATCTAGTTCCATTAAGATGTATAAATTGAAAAAGGACAGGTGACATGTTTGGAGAATAACACTGCATACATCTTCAAATATAAAGAATGCCTTATCCCTGCATTGTAAAGACATATGTCTGTCAGGACCTTCTGCAACCAACTCCACGAGAAGAGAGTAACCTTCTAGCATCTTAGACGCAGGAGCACTACTAGGATAATTGACCATCACTGGGTTTTGACCAGATGTATAAGTACAGTTTGGAATCATGACTTGGTTCTATTTTGTATTCATGAAGTGTTGTGAATATGATATAGAGATAATCAAAGGTAAAGAATGAAAGATGTGGAGGTTAGAGAACTTCATATTCATTTGGAGCTCTAGGTTAGCATTTATTAGATTATGAAGACACGTAGTCCTTTTTATTGTCATTTAGTAATGCATGCATTAAGAAATGATACAATGTTTCCTCCAGTGTGATATCACAAAACACAGGACAGACCAAGACTGCAAAAACTAACAAAACCACATAATTGTAACATATAGTTACAACAATGCAACAATACCGTAACTTGATGAAGAAGTCCATGAGCACAGTAAAAAGTTCAAAGTCTCTCAAATGTCCCACATCTCACGCAGACAGGAGAAGGAAGAAAAACTCTCCCTGCCATGCCCGACCACGATCATTCTTAAGTAGCCTTCCAAAAATGGTAGAGAATCAGTTTTAGATCCACTGCCATGCCTATGGTGAGGATGATCTCACAGTATGGTCAGGTTTTACCAGTGACAACTGAGAATCAGAGATCTGTTTTAACAGGACAGAGTAATCTAATTATACAGTAGCTTCTCTTCTACTTCTGAGTGGCTGATATTACAGGTTTGTAGGATGCTTTCAAATAACCCTTGGTGAATTGAGTAATGCATTTTGAGTAAATGGCATACATGTCAGTCATAATGGGGTGGCAGTACAGAAAAGGAATGATCGGGGTAATGGATAAACTGCTTAATCCTGGCTGATGTCAAACATTTGAGTGTTTTTGTAAACAGATTCCTTTGTTTTACCACACTCTGTAAGACCTACTCTGGTTTGTTCTCCCAAAGTGCAACACCTCTCACCTGTCTGCATTAAATTCCATCTGCCATACTTTGACCCATTTTTTCCGCTGCTCCAGACCCTGTTGCAATCTTTGATAACCTTCTTCATTGTCTACTCCGCCCCACCCCCAGAATCTTAGTGTGATCTACAAATTTGCTGATCCAGTTTACTACATTATCATCCAAATCATTAATATAAATGACAAACAACAATGGACCCAGTACTAATCCTTACGGCATACCACTAGTTACAAGCCTTCAGTCAAAGAGGCAACCATTTAGTACCACTCTCTGGCTTCTCTCGCTAAGCCAATGTTGAATCCAATTCAATACTTTGTCCTGAATGCCAAGTGACTGAAACTTCTGGACCAACCTCTTATGTGGGAGCTTGTCAAATGCCTTGCTAAAGTCCATATAGACAGCATCCACTGCCTTTCCTTCATCAACTTTCCCGGTAACCTCCTCAAAAAACTCTTTAAGATTGGTTAGAAATGACCTGCCACGCACAAAGCCATGTTGACCAGACCCTAATCAGGCCCTGTCTACCCCAAATATTTATACATCCTATTCCTTAGAATACCTTCCAATAATTTACCCACTACTGACATCAGGATCACCAGCCAATTTTTTTTACACTCTGTGTGAAAAAACTCAAGTCCCCTTTTAAACTCCTCTATCCCACCTATTTTGACTCATAATCTTATATACTTCCGTCAAGTTACCCACTTTGCCTCTTTGACCCCAGGGAAAAGAAGCTCACCTTATATAATTTCTCCTAACTAAATCCTCCAACCAGACAACATAAGACCATAAGCAATAGGAACAGAATTAGGCCATTTGGCCTATTGAGTCTTCTCTGCCATTTCACCATGGCTGAAATAGTCCCATTCTCTCTCCTTCCCATAACCTTTCATGCCCTGACTAATCAAGAACCTATCCACCTCCACCTTAAATACACTCAATGACCCGGACTCCACAGCTGCCTGTCCTGGGGAGTCTCCTCTGCACTCCCTCCAGCATCAACAACTGTAGTTCTGTTCTGCAATATGAAGTAGATGTATTTTCCAGAACCTCAGTCTCCACCTGCATTATTCCTCAGAAAGATCGACTTATAGCTGCTGTTCCCTGAACTATGTATCACCTTGTGAGGCCTCTCTGGCTATACCTGTTCTCTCACCCCTCACCTCCTGCCATTCCTGATCTTCCCCTTTTCTCATCACCTCTCTGTCATCCCAGCAGCCCAATAGGATGATCAACAAAACAACCTGAATCACAAATGCTAGTTTCAATTTGAAGGTTCTCTGTTGCCTTTTAATACGAGACCCCGATTGCACTGAGAAATCATATCTTTCAGGTTCTGCATTCAGTGCAATCGGGGTCTCGTATTAAAAAGCAACAGAGAACCTTCAAATTGAAACTAGCATGAATTCAGCCAAGATTACCAGCAAGGGAAATAAAAGATGAGAAGTATTTTAGAGTGACTAAATCTATGGCAATTTTATTGCTTAAAGCTGTGTGTGAATTCTCACTCTCACTTTAATTTCATCAGGGCCCCAATATATATCCACATTCTACAATGTAATCCGTCATACTAAGAGCACATCTCTGTGCATGGCAGCATAGCAGTTCGCACAATGCTTCACTGCACCTGCTGTAAGATCAGGGTTCAACTCCTGTTGCTGTCCGTAAGGAGTTAGTATGTTCTCACTGTGACCACACGGGTTTCCTCTGGGTGCTCTGTTTTCCTCCCACATTCCAGAGATGTACAGTTAGGGTTGTGGGCATGCAATGTTGGTGCCGAAAGTGTGGCTGCCCAGCACAGTCTTCACTGATGCAAGCTACACATTTCACTTTATGTTTTCAAGCAACACACACAAAATGCTGGAGGAACTCAGCAAGCCAGGCAGTATATAGGGAAAAGAGTAAACAGTCGAAGTTTTGGGTTGAGACCCTTCATCAGGATTGGAAAAAAAGATGAGGTCTGAGCAAGAAGGTGGGGGGAAGAGAGGAAGAAGTACAAGGTAGTAGGTGATATACGAAACTGGGAGGGGGTGAAGCAAAGAGCTGGGAGATTGATTGGTGAAAAAAATAAAAGGATGGAGAAGGGGGAATCGGACAGGAGGGGGTAGACCATGGAAGAAAGGGAAGGGGGCAGGGCACCAGAAGTAGGTAATGAACAGGAAGGAAATAAGATGAGAGAGGGAAACAGGAATGGTGAAAGAGAGGGGCATTACCAGGAGTTTGAGAAATTGATGTTCATGCCATCAGGTTGGAGCCTACGCAGACAGAATATAAGGTGTTGTTCCTCCAACCGGAGTGTGGCCTCATCGTGACAGTAGAGGATGCCATAGATTGACATGTCAGAATAGGAATGAAAAGTGGAATTAAAATGGGTGGCCACTGGAAGATCCCTGTTTTTCCAATACACGTCGGGTCTCACGGATATACAGGAGGCCACACTGGGAGCACCGGATACAATATATGACCCCAACAGACTCACAGGACTGTTTGGGGCCCTGAATGGAGGTAAGGGAGGTCCAATATCTGCAGATTTTCTCATGTCGCTGTATATTTTGATGTACATTTCAAATAAAGTTAATCTTTAACCACCTATGTTAAAAATATATTAAATTCCATTCCATGATTTTCCATGATTTAAAATAATAAGCACAGAAGGAGGCCAATCATCCCTTTTTGCCTGTATTGGCTTTTCTCTTTTCCTCACCTACCTATCACTTCACCTTGGTGCCCCCTTCTCCTTACCTTTCTCCCAGGGTCCACTCTCCTCTCCTATCAGATTCCTTCTTCAGCTCTTTATCTTTTCTACCTACCACCTCCCAGTTTCTCACGTCAACCCTCCTCCCACACCCACCTGGCTTCACCTATCACCTTCTAGTTTGTGCTCCTTCCTCTACCCAACCTCCTTATTCTGGCTTCTTCCCCCTTCCTTTCCAGTCCTGATGAAGGATCTCAGCCTAAAATGTCGACTGTTTATTCCTTTCAATAGATGCTGCCTGACCTGCTGATTTCCTCCAGCATTTTGTGTGTGTTTCTCTGGATTTCCAGCGTCAGCAGAATCTCTTGTGTTTTCATCGTAAAGTATCTATTTAATCTCACTCACCCAGTCTTTCTTTTTGGCACCAGATTTATTCCCCATGAATGAATCCAATTCCCTTTTGAAAGTTATTTTTGAATTTGCATCCACCAGCCCTGGGGCAATTCATCCTAGGTTACAGCAACGAACTGTATGTCCCCTACTCTCTGGTTATTTTTGCCAATCACCACAGTCTGGGATTCTTGCCCCCCCCCCACCCTTAAACCAACACACCTGGCAGTTTTTTTAGCTCCCTTGAAATTTTAGCAAGTAGTTTATAGTTTACACTGCGTGAACACTCATTGGGCCAATGATAAACTATAGTCCACTGTCATAGATGCTACATTGAGGGGGATTTATTAGCAATCAAGAGGACACAGAGGGCACAGATTTTATGAAAATGTGAGGACTGAAGCTTTTTTTATCTATGAGAGAAGACTGGCTAAAATGTATTATGCAAATGTAGAAACATACAAATAAGGAGCAGGAGGGGGATTCTACCATTCAATAAGATCAACTAAAACTCTGCATTCTCCCCTGCTCACTTTTCACCCCTTTGCCTATCAAGATTCAATATGCCTCTACCTTAAAAATATTCAAAGTCTGCTTGTACCATGAAGAGGTAAATGATAGATGGAGGCAGACAGACAGGGAGAAAATACAACCAATGGAGCAAGGTGGGAGAGTGGAGTGTGGAAAGGGAGACAGCTGCTGGAAGGAGATAAGCAGGAACACCAGTGCTGGATACTGATAAGTAAAGGAGATGAGAATAGGACCATTAGAGGAAAAGGGAAAAACTGGAAACAGGTGGAAGGTGGGGGAGGTGGTGAGGACAAACCTTTGTGTGAATTAGGTGGATAGAGGAGAAAGAAGGGGACAAAGATGGTGAAAGGGGCTTGGGGAAGAATAAGAAGGAGGGTCAAACATGAGAGGATCAGATCATCAGAAGGAGAAGGTGGGGCAGCACAGTGGGTGGGGTACAAAAGAAGGGGGTGGTTTACCTAAAGTTGGAAATCTCAGTATTCATGAAAATAGGTTGTCGATGACCAAGGCGAAATATAACTTGTTAGCTCCTCCGGTTTGTGTTGGGCTTCATCCTCCCAGTAGAGAAGGTCAAGGATGGACAAGTCATTTGGGATTGAGAAAAAGAGCTGAAATGGTGAAAATTTCTTTCCTCCCACCAATACAGATTAACCCACTGAGTTCTTCAAGTAGGTTGTGTGTCGTTCCCATTTTCAGCATCTGCAGTTTCTTGTGTCTTACATTGTGTAATTATGTCACCCCTCACTTTTATTAACTCCAGTGAATACAAGCCTCAAGATTTGAAGTAGATCTATCTACGTTCTGCAAGTGATAAATAATTTTGTCCTGGATTAATCTCCCTAAATTTCTACGACTGGTTCAGCTACTGACCTGCATCCTCTTTTTTCCAACAGCATAGGACATCTGCAATCCTTCAGTCTCCTGACCCATGGCCATATCTGAGCAAGACTAGTGAGTGATAGATAAAGCCTTTGTTATACCCACCAGTAAATCTCTCAGCAAACAACAATGCATTCCATTTGGCCACTTAGAGCAGGACCAGGTAGCCTGTCTAGTTTTAAGTACAGACTCTGAGCAATTTTACCCACTAATCACTTCTACCTCTTCCTTCTATGTTTGCTTCACTATTCAATCATGGCTCAAGACACACCCAAAATGCTGGAGGAACTCAGCAGGTCAGACAGCGTTTACAGAGGAAAATAGACAGTCATCACGTTGGAAGAAGACCATTCATTAGACTGAGGGACGCCTTCTCCAATCCTGATAAAGGGTCTCGCCCCGAAACTGAACATTTCTCTCTGTAGATATTGCTTCACCTGTTGTGTTCCTCCAGCAGTTTGTGTGTGTTCCTCCAGATTTCTGGCATCTACAATTTTGCTTGTGTATTCAGTCATAGCTGATTTTTTTCCATCCCCATTCACTGAAAACTGTCCTTTAAAACTAGGGAGGAATTTTTTCAGCCAGAGGATAGTGAATCTGTGGAATTCATTGCCATAGAGTTGTAAAGACAAAGTCATTGGGTGTACTTAAAATAGAGTTTTATAGGTTCTTGATTGGTAGGGGATTGAGGGTTATAGGGGATATAGGGAGAAAGCAGAAGAATGAGATTGGGAAATAAAAATCAACCATGATTGAATGACAAACTCAATGGCCTAATTCTGCTCCTATATATTGTGCCAAATTCCTTCACTATATTCCCTGGGTGTGTGCAGTCCTACTGTCAGAAGAGATTAACTGGAATTGACAATACATTAGTGTACAGGCAGAATGAAATAGGCTAAAATGTTGACAGCAGAACCATGAAGCCAGGTGGAAAGTATGAGGAAAGACATGCTCAAAGTGAAAAATGAGGTACCAATCTAGCAAAGCATTAACACGGGACTACATGTGCCCTAAACAATAACAGCATGCAGTAATCAATCCTGCAACCAACAAATCAAAGCTTCATAGTCACATCTAATCTAATTAAACAGTTCAGGATAGGCAATGGCTCCAGGAGCATCACTGGTCTTAAGGCCTGTACATTATTAGGCTGAAGTGTGGAGTGAATGACCCATCACAGTATTCTTTTAACACCCCCAACATTCAGAAGATAGTCTTTAGACAACTTGAATCACTCCGCATGATATCAAGAAAAATGTGAAAGCAATGGATACAAATCAGGCTAAGACCAGAAAAGATCCCAGCCTTGTACTGAAAAATTCATGTCTCCATCCAAACTGATCCTATAGTGTAGCTATGTTGATATCCAACTGCCAATGCAGAAAATAGTGCACAACAGACCTGTTGTACCATAAGATGGATTCTTGACCTCATAATCTGCATCGTCATGATTTTCTAATTTATCATTTACCTGCACCAGTAAGATGACAGTGCACTCAGATGCAGTGGCATCTTTAAGGTCAACCAAAGATGTTATCATCTTTTAAAATGTATTTTTTACAACTACAAGACACTGCTGGACATTAAGAACTTGAAGTACTGCAGGTCTATCCTTTCAGCGAGCTGCTCACTGGTGGAGAAACTGAAGGAGCTGGACTTGTTGCGGGCCGTAATGCTGCCTGCGTCAGAGAGGTATTGGTGAGTGAAGGAGGTGTGCAGTCTAACAGCGAGTGATTGTCTTAGTCATACTTCTTGTGATCGCAAGACCCTGTTGGACACTGGTGGTGTGGAATGCTGCAAGTCTAGAATACAAGAACAGGGATGTGATGCTGAGGCTTTATAAGGCACTGGTGAGGCCTCACCTTGAGCATTGTGAACAGTTTTGGCCTCCTCATCTAAACAATGTTCTGCATTGGAGAGGTTTCAGAGGAGGTTCAGAAGGATGATTCTAGGAATGAAAGGGCTATCATACAAGGAACATTTAATAGCCCTAGGTCTGTACTCACTGAAATTTAGAAGGATGACACGGATTTCATTGAAACCTTTTGAATGTTGAAAAGCCTAGACAGGGTAGATGTGGAATGGATGTTTCCCATGGTGGGGCAGTCAAAGACAAGAGGACTCAGCCTCAGGATAAAGGGGCATCCATTTAAAACAGAGATGTGAAGAAATTTCTTTAGCCAAAGGGTGGTGAATTTGTGGAATTTATTACCACAGGCAGCTGTAGAGACCAGGTCATTGTGTGTATTTAATGCAGAGCTTCATAGCTTCTTCACGGCATCAAAGGTTACAGGGAGAAGGCTAGGGAGGGGGGCTGAGGAGGGAAAAAAGGGATCAGTAATGATTGAATGGTGGAGCATACTCGATGGGCCAAATGACCTTATTCTGCTCCTATGTCTCACGGTCTATGTCCAATACATTGGTTTATTGGAGAACAGCAGGAGAGCTGCATGGTCTTGGTCTTAGTGAGGACTAGGCCAAAGCCACCGTGTCACCTGCTTGCAGCCACCCGGAGGAAGGCATCGAAGTAGGGTGCTCCACCAGAGTGCTGGAGGCAGTGTGGCGCAGCGTCCATGCTGGAGTTGGTGCTGCCCCCCAGTGTTCACTCGACAGGAGACAAACTGTATTGTATTCACCTGTAGACAGCTGCAGCGTTCATGGACTCAGGGACTTGGACTATACTTTGATGTGCGACTATATTTTACTGCTGTCTTATATGTGCTGTAAGTGCCTTGTGCTGTGTATGGCTGTTGGTGCTGTGTTTTGCAACTTGGCCCCAGAGTAACGCTGTTTCGTTTGGCTGTATTCATTGGTATTCATGTATGATTGAATGACAATTAAACTTGAAAATGAACACGGACATTTTTGGTAGCTTTACACTTTATTCTGCATTGTTATTGTTTTGCTGTATGTAGCTCAATGCAATGTGATGGTTAAATAGTATGCAAGACAAGCTTTTCACTGTACCTTGGTACATGAAACAATAATAAACCAATGCCAATACCATAACCAATACAAGCAGTGGGATAAATAAAATCCAACTAATTACTGCCTAATCAGTCCATACTGAATCATCAGCAAAGTATTAGAAGTTTTGTAACGTAGTCAACTGGTTACTTTTGGTTTCACAGGACCTCATCTTGTTAAAGCTTTAATCTAAACATGTACAAAAAACTTCCAATGGTAAATTGAGAATGCTTTCCCTGGTAAAACAGAGGTCAGTATAGATATGCAATGGAGAAATACACATCTTGTGCATAGGAAGATAACTGTGGTGGTCAGCAGTCAATCATCCCAGCCCCGGTACAATATAGTGGGAAATCCTCAGGCTTGTCAAAGCTCCAAAGATATTTAGCAGCTTCATGAATAAACTTCTTTCATCAGAGGTAAGGGTAATTATTTACATTTACAGCTTCTAAACAAGGACATAAGTGGGAAGTGGAATTATGGGGAATGATGAGTTGGCATTGGCTCAGAGGGCCTGGTATTTTATAAGGGAGTAATATGGAAAGATGGAGATTGAATTGAGGTATATAAAATTATATCTACCCTATTATCAAATACACATTTCAATTGAAAACATGGGTCACAAATAAATTGGACTTCCAATTCAAACAATTCCCATTCCTACTAATACGGTTGTTAAAATCATAATTCTTGTTGGTTGTGAGTTGCTACTTTCCTGGTAGGCCCCTCCTGCAATTTCTATCAATGGATGTCTCTGTCATAATCCTTTTGTTTCTACTGATTATTTGCTATACATCTGCCTCTTCTTTTTCTCTATACATTTCATACTTTCATTTGACTGTTCCAGGAATTAAGATTGCTTCAGAAAAATACTCAAATCACAGAATCTGTTTACAGAAGCACTTTCAGCCCATTTTGTCTGTGCCAGTTGCTGTTGATGAAATTAAAATGAATTTCCTTATCCTAATGCTTCTTCAAAGAAATGCAGAAGACTATGAAAGTTATAAACATGAGAAAGTCTGCAGATGCTGGAAATCCAAAGCACCACACACAAAATGCTGGAGGAACTCAGCAGGTCAGGCAGCATCTATGGAAAAGAGTAAATAGTCGGCGTTTTTGGGTCGAGACCCTTCATCCATAAAATTTATATTGTTTCTAAAAATGTAAATATTAACCAGCAATATATTTTACCCTCCTAACAAACTCTATTGCTACACCATTACAATAATTTAATGGTAGATTTCTAAAGACAATCTGCTGTATTGTTTGGAAATCTTGATGATTCAATATACAACTCTTCAGGGCCCTAATTACTGTACTGTCTTTAGCACACTAGGACCCTGGTTCCTGCACACCTGGGCTCATGTTCCTTCGCACACTTGAAATTAACCAGGATCCATTTCAATCATTACTTTGAAATTCACCAGGGCTGTTTTCCATTTTCCTTTAGCCTCACTGGGGCCTTCTTTGGCAAGCTCTTTTGAAACACACCTGATTCTGATTTCCATGCATAATTTAAACTCACCAGGGCCCAGTTTTTTGTGCTCCCTTTAAACAAACTAGCTTCACT
This sequence comes from Mobula birostris, assembly GCF_030028105.1. Classification (NCBI taxonomy): domain Eukaryota; kingdom Metazoa; phylum Chordata; class Chondrichthyes; order Myliobatiformes; family Myliobatidae; genus Mobula; species Mobula birostris. The sequence continues at coordinate 92,124,841 of NC_092373.1, forward strand.
GAAAAAATGTTTTACATTATTGTGTAACATGTAAAACAAAACTGAATTAGAAGTGTTTTAGAGTGTTAGGGTTAAACTCTGAAAAGCTGGAAATCCAGATAGTATGGTATCTAGCTCAATCATTGGTCTGCAGTGTGAGCTGGACATCCAGAATGCAGGTAGGTATGTCCCAGTATGAGGCTGGGGCTGGGTGTGTGACTGGAACATCAGGAGTCAGGAACATTTGTGGATTTAAAGCTGGAGCAGTGGTAGGTGAGTGGATCGTGCTGTCAGGAGTGGTGGTAGAGGCAGACACATTAGAGACTCTTAGATTAGCATATGGATAAAAGAATAATGGAGGGTTATGGGGAGGGAAGGGTTAGATTGATATTACAGTAGGTTAAAAGGTCAGAAATGATTGCCTGTATTGTGCTGTACTATTCAATTCTCCCTGTTCTACGTAAAAGGTCACTCAGTTCTCTCTGAGCATCAACATTTAATGATTGCACACCACTCAAAGGATACTCTGCTGTTCGGTCTTCCTGCCAAATCTACCATCTTTGACCCATATCGGCTTGCGTTTATCTATACTCTTAGTTAAATCCTCAGAGAACTTTGATAAACCTGCTAAGCACAATTTCTCTTTCGTACTATTATCCTGATTTTACAAACTATGCTTGAAGTGTTTTGTTGTGACTTTCTTATTAAAGAATGAATCATTTTCATGGCAGTTGATGTTAGGCCAACTAGCTTGGTGATCACTGTTTCAAAGAAGGACTTCAGCCGTTGGAGAAAATGTGTGGTAGTGTAAACAGAAAATACGTGAACTATATAAATTCCAGCACAATGGAGTGGCTATCACAACACCAGAAACCCAGTTCAAACTTGGCCTCGAGTGTTTTCTCTGTGCAGGTTACCTATTCACTCTGTGACCATGTGAATTTCTTCCGGGGGTTCATTTCCTCCAACATCACAAAGACATGTGGTTTGGTAAGTTAACTGGCCACTGTCAGTTACCCTTAGTGTGAAGCTGAGTGGTAGAGTCTGGGGGAAAGTTGATGAACATCAGGGGAAAATAAAAAAATGATAATAATTTAAGGTTAGTGAAAATAAGTGTTTAATGGTCATCAATCACTCAGTTGGCCAAAGGGCCAGTTTCCGTGACACATCTCCTTATGAATATGATTCACCAGGTTAGACACCATTTAGAGTGCTAGAGCTATACAGCTTGGAAACAAGCCCTTCAGCACAATCTGTCCATGCCAACCAAGCTAGTTTCCAGAGTACTCCCATTCACAGAGACAGAGAGTTAACATATCATCAGGTGTGGTGTTGGGCAATACAGAAGGAAACTTTTTGGTTCACATTTCATTCTTTGCACAGTAACAATCTTCTTCAGAAATCTACAGGATTCATTTGCTCTTGGTGCTCTCCTGATCTCCAGTGCTATCTCTCTGGATGTTGATAACATATCCTTGAAGCCACAGACCTTCACAAATTTCATCTGTGCTCTACAAACAAACTTAACTAGTGATGCAGGTCTGAATTTAACTGGTACCACAAACTCAGATGTGACTGCATTAAAGATAACATCAAGAATTATCATGGTGAAATTTGAGTCACCATGAGTTATACTTTAAGATGCTAGTATGAAACAGATAACTTCATTTATACAAAATATAAAAAGATATTTCCTACTTTTCTTCAAGGTTTTTCTACTCAGTTGCATATAGTTGTAACCATCTCACTGGGGATCGTATACAAACTCGGCTGATTAGCTCACTCTGCTAATGGCCACGTGACTCAGCAGTGAGAAGGCCATCTTTCATAAGCAGTATATGTCTAGGGTCAGTATGATCTGGGCTTCAACCAAATGGGAACATTGGAATTCTGATTAAAGGAACCTTTATTTAAAAGTGAATGCTGTGTAAATTCTGCCCATACACGATTATCAGTCACCAAGAAATAACAGATCGTACACCAGCGTAAAATTATAAAGAAAGTATATTTACCAATTTCAGCTTTGTCAAACAGTTAATAAGAAAAAAAGAAATAAAAGGGCCCATTACAATTAAAATAGTCTTAGTGTACACACAATGTTGGAGCTCATGTACTGGTCAGGTATATAGCTTTACTCATGGCTCTAAATTCTCATCACCAATTACAGGTGGAACTTCCCTCCATGGATTCCTTCGTCTCGCAAAGCACTCCTTGCAATAGGGTCTCCCCTTCGGATTGGATCCTCTCCTCTCCACGTCTCCTGCCAAAAAACCACAAACCTGACCACTGTCCGTCACAAATCTCTCTCCACCCTGCTCTCTCTAGAACCTTTTCCCGATCCCATCATCCTGATTGGCTGACACAACATTCATAATTTGAACAATATGGCTCCTTATTTTTAGCCAAAACTAAAAGAGCAGGACAAACTGCTCTTACAGAAAACTGCTAAAATGAGATACCTACAGCATAGCAGTAGAAATCTTAACCAGGGCATCACATGGTTCAAGTTCAAGTTTAATTGTCATTCAACCATACATGTATATCCAAGATTACATCCAAACGAAACAGCGAATAAACAAACAAAGCAGGCTATATTCATATAATAAGTGGGAAAGATTCTTTGACATTGGACATCATCATAGCTTTTTCTCAGATACCTACAAAGCACATACTGAAAATTTTCAAACTCTGAAAACCAAGGTAACATAAATGATGGAAAAGGTATGTTACTATATGTTGTGTATTTAATATTTCAGTAATATTTAAGTAATATTGTAAATATATTGTTTAAATAAGCATTTTTGTTTGCTTAATGAATTCATTATGGGTTATATGTAACAGTAAGCGAATGGCATACATTATCACACCACCACGTCATATGTAGGCATCTCACTAAAAATAAAACTAAGAATGTACACAAGTTATTCGAGCTCCATGTTTCCTTTCAATTAGTTTTTATGTTTTGAAGTTACAAACATAACAGTAGCAACAAGGAAGTTTTAAATGAACCCAAGATGACTACCTACCTGTTGAAGTGCAGTGAGGTGATCCGAGTTAAAAGAAGCACAGCGAGAAACAATCAAGTAAAAACTAGCACAGCATGTGTTCTTCAGAAAGGAAGAGATGTTCAAGTAATAAAAAAGCAGAAAATAGACAAATTCACAAGTTCATAAATAAAAGAGGGCAGAAATGGCTAGCTACTTTGGAAAGATAGATACATTCGATTGCACAAGAGATAACTGGGTATTTTATACTGAGCGGATTGAGCCATATTTTGAAGCAAATGATATGGACATTTTTCTGAGCGCATTAGGTGGGAAAGCACACAGTTTGCTTAATTTAACTGCTCCAACCAAACCAGCCAAAATGAGCTTTGCTGATATCGTGAAAGTAATGCAAGAGCATTTAGAACTGAAACCATTGTTGACTAAAGAATGCTTCGGGTTTCATAAGCAGAATCAAAAGGAAGGGGAATCAATTTCAGTGCACTTGTCTGAATTGAAAAGTTTGTCTGAGCATTGATGTACTGAGAAATCACTTAATTTGTTGAAGTTTACAAGAAGGCATACAAAAACAGTACCTAACTGAACCACAACTTACATTTAAAAGAGCAGTTGAAAAAGCTGTGTCAATGGAAACAGAAGTGATCCAACTGAGTTGCTGTCGGGAATGAAAGTGCGCATGAACAAAATTCCAACGCATGAACAGAAACTTGCTTAGCCTGTCAAATTCCGTTACCATTGTGGCAGGGGTCATATACACCAGACCAATGCAGGGTTAAAGGCGAAGCCTGCAGAAAATGCAACAAAGTAGGGCACATACAAAGAGCATGTCAGGCAGACAAAAATAAATGTACTGCACAGAAAAGATAAAAAGTCATTGCAGTTTCAAAAAAAGCACCAATCTGCATGCTGTTAATGAAAAATATAATGATGAGAGTGACACAGGACTGAGTAGCCTTGAGATTTACAATGTGAAAACTAACACAAGACAAGCAACATGGCTGACACTAAAAGTGAATGGCAAATTAATTAAAATAGAATTGGACACTGGCTCAGCTGTTTCAGACATTCCACAAAATGAGTTTTAATGGCATTTCAAAGATACTGAAAGGAAGTCTGCAGATATCAACTAAGAATTTATATGGGATAAAGGATGACTCTGGTGGAAATAACATTCAGAACAGTGAAATACAACAACCAACAAACTACATTGGATTTGTATGTGGTTAAAAAAAAACTGGAGGACCTGCATAGTGGGGCCATGATTGGCTGAGACAACTACAACTTGATTGGAGATCCATTCACCATTTGCATGCCACATCCCCTGCAACAGAGATAACCAAAAGTAAATTAAGGAAGGTACTGGATAATGCCACAGCAGTGTTCAGGGATGGCATTGGAAAACTCAAACATATCAAGGGTAAAATAGTGTTAAATGAAAATGCCACACATGTTTTTCAAAGCCCATATAGTTCCTTAGACCACCCATGACAAAATAACCAGTGAGCTAGATTGCATGGAGGCTGAAGGAATTCTTTGCAAGGTTGTATGGAGCTCATGGGCAACACCAATGGTCCAAGTAGCCAAGAAGAATGGGTCTGTCAGGATCTGTGCTGATTCTAAGGTCACCATCAACCCAGTATTGAAAGTTGATCAATACTGTCTGCCCAGGATAGGGGATATCTTTGCCAACCTTTCTGGAGGAAAACACATCAGCAAAGTGGACCTAGCTGAGGCCTACCTACAGATGGAGATGGAAGAAGAGTCCAAAGTGTTTCTCACCAAAAACAAAGGACTTTACCTCTATAATAGGCTTCCATCTATGTGAACAGATGGATATTCAAATTTCAAACTTTGGTGAGATATCATTTCTATCGATCAATAAGTAAACCAATTCTGGAAAGAGAGTTTGCCACAATTACCACAACTGAAAGGGCACTCCAATGATGATGCAGGCTGATCACTGGTTTTCTGGTTTAGATTACAATGCTAGTGATACTAGCCGCATAGCTGCTGACTGTCTGGTCCAAAGTTTACATTGCTATTTGCTTCTATCATTAGCTAAAGTTTCCCTTATCATAATTGAAGGCTTTTACTAACAATTTTTGCACTTTGAGCTATCAGGATTTTGGCTCAAACTACCTCCATGTAGTGCACACTTGAGGATGCAGCGCTCTTTCAATCTATCCACCTGGCCAATCCACTGAAGTATTTGTTTCTGGGATGATGATTGTGTTAGAAAACCTGTCCTTCCCTAAGTTATCAAGAATATGCCATTAAGTTAAAGGTGGAAGTTTTGAGCAGCTGTATAAAGTCTGTGTTCCAATATCTTTTAGAAACTACTGCTATTAATTGGGCCATCAGTTAATCAGGGCAGCTGCTTATTTTGGACAACTGTTAAAGAACAAAAACTAATTTAAAAAATAGCTAGGATACCCTTGTTTACTTGGGACACTATGCCAATTAATTGAGACAGGAGACTTGTTGAACAGTTTCTAACTAGCGTCCATCACATGAAAGTCGTGTGGTTGTGAGATTCTATGCCGTGCTTAGAGCTAACAGTTTTTAAATAGCATCACTTGCATGTATTTGCATCCAAAAAGCAGTAAGAAAATTTAGAACTGTTTTGTTCACTGCGATTTCAAGCATTCAGGCTTGGAGATGTCAGAAACAACTGGGAGTGAAACTGAAATGATTTCACCACTTCAACAAGTTAGAAACTATGAAAAATTTGAAGGTATCAACAATCCTCTTGAATATTGCAATGAAAACATTGATTTTCAGGATGCAATGGTCAGAAGCATTGTTTAAGGGCAGTCTACTGTCTGCACTAGCTGTCTGCACTGATCTTGTTAACTTACAGTCAATCAAAAGAACACAGCACCATACACTCGATGAATTCCCCTGACAATAACCATTAGGAACTAATACACAGTTTTATAGTACTGTAGTAGTTTTGGTCATGTTCTAATTTGTTATTTATTTCATTTAAATACATAATTTGTTACTCAGTTAAATGGTAGTTTGTCTTTTCTTACACCTTTATAACTTTGACTAATTGAGGCAATTAGTCCAGCAATGTTCGATAACCCTAGCCTAATCATGGGACAATTTAGAATGACCAATTAACCTACCAACTGGTACGTCTATTGACTGAAAGAGGAAACTAGAGCACCAGGAGCAAACCCATGCAGTCACGGGGAGAAAGCACCAGCTCCTTACAGACAGTGGCAGGAATTGAACCTGGGTCTTCAGTACTGTAAAGTGCTGTGCTCACTGTGCCACTCTGTACTCCTGAAATAAATCATATCAAAGGCCACAGGCATAGTCAGGGGGCATTATCAAGACATCAACTGACCTGAGTTAATAAAAAAGGGAAAGGTTCTGGAGAAAAGAGGACTACCTTACAACATTTCCCAGCCTTCAGAAGAATAATTCACAATGGAAGAGTTGTCTTAAATACCTGCAGAAGCTGTGCCTCATCATCTTGGGTCTGCAAGAAACCAGGTGGGCTTTAGTGAATTGCATAACCATGATAGTCTATATTTTTGGTGAGTGAGTCATAAATTTACACTTGGACCACACACTGAGTCTGAACCCCAATGAACCAACTAATTAAATTTAAAGGGGGACTTATTGTACACCCATACAGCAATATACTAAGAATTCAAACTTTTGAATATAATCCTAGTGCTGTATGCCTGTTTTGTTAATCACCAAAGTTGGCAGGTGTATTTCAATTGTGTGCAGGTTAAGTGAAAGCACTGAATAGTGGAAGGCACAGATTTAAGGTATAAAAACAATGCATGCACTTTAAATGTAATGGGGAGACTCCAGAAATATAAGGTTAAGGAAACAGAAACTAGACTTCATCACATAACATTTTGAGAATTGAAATGAGGAACTGTACTACAATTATGAACATCACACCTGAGTATAACAATTTAGGAAAACCTTTAAATTAAAGAATAAAATTATGGTAAGATACTGAATGAACAGGAACTTTTTCTTTACGATTCAAAAGCCACCTGATCTAACTGAGATATTTACAATTGTGGAAATAGGTAATAAGCTAGAGATGAATTCTTCATCATCATAGGGCCCTCATAACAGGAAGAATTTTTAAATTTAAATTGAACTGAGTTAAAGTAGACTCAGAATAAATTTACTTAGATAAGGAGAAAAAGTACACAGTCCCAGCTAACCCTTGGATACAAAGTAAATTAAGGTATTGAAAGAAGAGACAGAAGCTCAACTGGGACAAGGCAGGCAGTAAAATTGAATCGTTCAGTGCCAATTGTAGGCAATATGGAAGCCATCATCATAAGGGATTCTGCAGATGCTGGAAATCTTGAGCAATACACACAAAATGCTGTTACCCATGAGGCAGCTTATTGCGTCAGCTACATTGCAGTCACTGACCCATAAAACTGGATGCTCACCTGGAGATAAAAGACTATCCATTAGCACAGCTTTCCTTACTCTCAACCAGGCCCCTTGTTTTGATAGAAATCTACAAGCCCATGCTCAGTGCCGCCTAGGTTCTCAAGGTAGGGATCTGCACATTGTCCTGCATTCAGGGTCTCATGCTTTGTCATCCATTTTTGTATCCTCAACAATCTGAACATCTTGAAGACATGGCCTGTGTCCACACTGCAGCAGGAAGAAGAGAAGGAAGGTGGTAGAAAGTAATTCTGGACACACTGAGACGATGTGCTTTTTGTACTGAGATTAACTTAACTCCTGTATTCCAGAGTACAGAGAAGTAATTTATGTTCCAGTGTCTCAGGACTTTACAACTAAATAGAGTTGGAACTTTAAGGTGGAAGTTATTATTTAGGAGAGAGAAGACAGGGAACTATGAATTAAAAACATAAAATCATAAGACATTGAAGCAGAATTAGGCCATTGAGCCCATCGAGTCTGCTTTGCCATTCCATTATGGCTGATACATTATCCCTCTGAACACCGTTCTCCTGATTTCTCCCATAACCTTTGACATCTTTACTAATCAAGAACCTATCAACCACTGCTTTGAATATTCTATTCAAGTTTAATTGTCATTCAACCATACAAAAATACCCATGAATACAAACGCGACACCATTACTCTAGGGCTAAGGTGCAAAACACAGTGCTGACAGTCACAAAGCGCAAATAGCAGTTAACACATACAAGATAGCAAGCACATAAAGATATCAGTAAAACACAGCCAAGTAAAAATAATCGTACAGACCTGAGCCATGAATGCTGCAGAAATCTGCAGTCGACCACAATACAGCTTGTCTACTGCCGAGCAAACACAGGGGGGCAGCACAGACTCCAGCCTGGATGCCACACCACATCGCTCCCGGTGCGGCACACCAGCTCCGACTCCTCTCTCCTGGCAGTTGTAAACAGTCGACACCCCAGCTTCAGGCCTAGTCCTCGCTATGACTGAGGCTATGCAACACCCCTGCCATCCGAACCTGCTCACTGTCAATAATATCAGTGAATCGAACTTGTGGCATTCATCATTAACATTGCCCAAAAGGGACTTGTGATATCAAGTAAAGCAAATGAGAACATACTCGCTATTCGTCTGTATGCCTCCTTTGATGCAAGCAGCAGCACCATGCACAGATCCTTCACTTCCTCCTCCAACTGGCAACGTGCTGATGGGGTAGACATGCAGTACTTTGTTCTTAATGTCTTGCAGGATCTTGCAATCATAAAAAATACATTTAAAAAGGACAATAGCACCTTTCGTTGACCCCGTAAAAGCTGCTGCGATCAAATGCGCCACCATCTTACTGGAACCGGAATACCTAATGACTTGGTCTCCACAGCCATATGTGGCAGTGAATTCTACAAATTCATCGCCCTTTAGTTCAAGAAATTCCTGCTCATCTCTATTCTAAAGGGATGTCCTTGTATTCTGAAGTTGTGGCCTTTGGTCCCAGACTCCCCACCATCAGAAACATCCTCTCCATGTCCACGCTATTAAGGCCTTTCAGTATTCGATAGGCTTTAATGAGAACCCCCCCCCCCAATTCTTCTAAACTCCTGTGAGTACAGACCAGAGCCAGAGCCATCAAAGACTCCTTATACATTAATCCTTTCATTATGGGGTCATTCTCGTGAACCTCCTCTGGACGTTCTCCAATGCCAACCTAACACGAGTAGCAGTGAAAGTAATAGATCTATTATTACAACACAAAAACAAAGCATTGGAGGAGCTCAGCAGCTCAGGCCGCATCAGAGGCTGCAGATGCTTTAATCTGGAGCAACACAAAAAGCACTGGAGACACAAGATGTATTATTACACAGATGTGAAAAGCACACATAAAAATCATGTAGGATTGGGTAGAGTTGGCATGGATTAATGAATGAGAAATCGTGTCTGACAAAGTTAATCAAGCTTTTTTAACGCAGCCAACTGAGCGGTTAAGAGGAAAGCCAATGAGTATGGAAAGAAATTAGACTTTGATAAGATGCCCCACAAGAGATTATTAAACAGAACTACTGCACGCAAGTGATGAAAAATCAAAAATATACAATTTACAAATTAACACCTCAGGCTGAAGGCTCTTTGTCAGCATTTTTTATTTTTATATTAGCACACATGGAATTGTAAATTATATACTGGGTATTGATTGGTGGACAAAAACACTTTTGGGTTAGGATGTGTAAACCAGTGGGGTGGCACGGTGCCTGAACTTTATACATAGATACGTGGAGTTATACACCAGGCAACCAGGTCTTTTAGCCCTTACCAATTATCATTACATCACTTTCTTATCAACTTTCACCAGACTCTACCACTGACTACACTGCAGGGGCAATATACAGGAACCAGGAATCTTTGAGATAAATGAGGAAATCCATATATTCATAGATAAAATGTGTAAAATGAACAGACAGTTCCAGCAGTCAGCATAGTACCTGGCTCACTGGAGCTGTGAGGTAGCAGCTCCACCAACTATGCCAGCGTTCTGCTCCAAAGTAACAAGAAGCTAGGTCTGTAGTCCTAGTCTGTAATATCCAAATTTACTGATAGTATATCTATGTATAATAATCAAAAGCTGGCTGGCAGAATAAGATATGAGAATTAGAATTGGATTATTATTATCACATGTACAAGATACAGTGAAAAACTTGTCTCGCATACTGTTCATACAGATCAAAAGAATCAGGAGCAGAATTCAGCTGAATGAGTCTGCTCTGCCATTCCAGCATGTCTGATTTATTAACCCTCTCAACCCCATTCTTCTGCCTTCTCCCCATAGCCTTTGACACCCTTACTAATCAAGAACCTATCAACCTCTGCTTTAAATACACCAACGCCACAGCTACCTGTGGCAATGAATTCCACAGATTCACCACATCTGGCTAAAGAAATTCCTCCTCACCTCTGTTCTAAAGGAATGTTCTTATATTCCGAGGCTGTGCCCTCTGGTCTTAAACTCGCCACTTCTATCTCACTGTCTGCAGACTCATTCAAGAGTCTGTTAACAGTAAAAGCTGTTCTTGAGCCTAGTGGTGCAAGCTTCCAGGCTTTTGTATCTTCTGTCTTGTGGGAAAGAGAGTATGACCAGCATGAGGGGGACTTTTAAAGAGCAACAGAAGGTAACTAAAAAGGCAATACACGGAGAAAAAATGAGGTACGAAGGTAAACTAGCCAAGAATATAAAGGAGGACAGTAAAAGCTTCTTTAGGTACGTGAAAAGGAAAAAAATAGTTAAGACCAAAATTGGGCCCTCGAAGACAGAAGCGGGTGAATTTATTATGGGGAACAAGGAAGTGGCAGACGAGTTGAACATGTACTTTGGATTTGTCTTCACTAGGGAAGACACAAACAATCTCCCAGATATAATAGTGGCCAAAGGACCTAGGGTAATGGATGAACTGAAGGAAATTTATATTAGGCAGGAAATGGTGTTGGATAGACTGTTGGGTCTGAAGGCTGATAAGTCCCCAGGACTTGATGGTCTGCATCCCAGGGTACTTAAGGAGGTGCCTTTAGAAACCGTGGATGCATTGGTAATCATTTTCCAATGTTCTATAGATTCAGGATCAATTCCTGTGGATTGGAGGGTGGCAAATGTTGTCCCTCTCTTCAAGAAAGGTGGAAGAGAGAAAACAGGGAATTATAGACCGGTTAGCCTGACATCGGTGGTGGGAAAGATGCTGGAGTCAATTATAAAAGATGAAATTACGACACACCTGGATAGCAGTAACAGGATTGGTCCAAGTCAGCATGGATTTACGAAGGGGAAATCGTGCTTGACTAATCTTCTGGAATTTTTTGAGGATGTAACTATGAAGATGGACAAGGGAGAGCCAGTGGATGTAGTGTACCTGGACCTTCAGAAAGCCTTTGATAAAGTCCCACATAGGAGATTAGGGGGCAAAATTAGGGCACGTGGTATTGGGGGCAGAGTACTGATATGGATTGAAAATTGGCTGGCTGACAGAAAACAAAGAGTAGCGATTAACGGGTCCCTTTCGGAATGGCAGGCGGTGACCAGTGGGGTACCGTAGGGTTCAGTGCTGGGACCGCAGCTGTTTACAATATATATTAATAATTTAGATGAGGGAATTAAAAGTAACATTAGCAAATTTGCCGGTGACACAAAGCTGGGTGGCAGTGTGAAATGTGAGGGAGATATTATGAGAATGCAGGGTGACTTGGACAGGCTGGGTGAGTGGGCAGATGCAGTTTAATGTGGATAAGTGTGAGGTTATCCACTTTGGTGGTAAGAACAGGAAGGCAGATTATTATCTAAATGGAGTCAAGTTAGGAAAAGGGGAAGCACAACGAGATCTAGGTGTTCTTGTACATCAGTCACTGAAAGCAAGCATGCAAGTACAGCAGGAAGTGAAAAAAGCTAATGACATGCTGGCCTTCATAACAAGGGGAATTGAGTATAAGAGCAAAGAGGTCCTTCTGCAGCTGTACAGGGCCCTGGTGAGACCACACCTGGAGTACTGTGTGCAGTTTTGGTGTCCAAATTTGAGGAAGGACATTCTTGCTATTGAGGGAGTGCAGCGGCGGGACTGTCATATGTCGAAAAATTGGAGCGACTGGGCTTGTATACGCTGGAATTTAGAAGGCTGAGAGGAGATCTTATTGAAACATATAATATTATTAAGGGATTGGACACGCTAGAGGCAGGAAGCATGTTCCCGCTCATGGGTGAGTCCAGAACCAGAGGACACAGTTTAAGAATAAGGGGTAGGCCATTTAGAACAGAGTTGAGGAAAAACTTTTTCACCCAGACAGTGGTGGATATATGGAATGTTCTCCCCTAGAAGGCTGTGGAGGCCAAGTCATTGTATGCATTTAAGGCAGAGATTGATAGGTATCTGAGTAGCCAGGGCATTAAAGGTTATGGTGAGAAGGCGGGGAAGTGGGACTAAATGGGAGAATGGATCAGCTCATGATAAAATGGCGGCACAGACTCGGTGGGCCAAATGGCCGACTTCTGCTCCTTTGTCTTATGGTCTTACACAAAGCCAATATGCATCCAGATAGGATGTTTTCTATGATCCATTGATAAAAATTGGTAAGTTGGCAGTGACATGCCAAATTTCTTTAGCCTCCTAAGGAAGTAGAGGCAGGATGAGCTTTCTCAGTTGTCTCCATATGCTAGTACTAGAACAATCTATCGGTGATGTTCAGTCCTAGGAACCTGAAGCTCTCAACACTCTCACCTTTGATGCAGACAGGTGCATGTGCACTGCCCCTCTTCCTGAAGTTAATGACCAGCTCTTTTGTTTTGCTGACATTGAGTGAAATATTGTTGTCATAGCACCACACTAGTAAATTCTCTAGTTCTTTCCTGTACTCTAATTGATCATTATTTGAAATGCAGACTACTTTGCTGTTATCATCTGCAAACTAGTCGATGTAGTTAGAGCAGAATCTAGCCAAGCAGTCATAAGTGTACAGGGAGTAGGGTAGAGGGCTGAGGGCACAACCACATGGAGCTCCAGTGTTTAGAATAATTATAGAGGAGTTGTTGATACCTATCCTTACTGATTGCAGTCTATCGGAACCTTTCGGAGTGATATATACAGGCTGAGTGAAGGGACAAGATCATGACAGAATGTGATGTAGACAAATTTTGGATCACTTAGAAAAAAACATAAGGGAAGAATATACAATAAATCATGAGAGATTGGAAAAGTGTAGGTCTCAGGGAGACCCTGGTGGTCTTGCATGTAAATCACTGAAAGCTAACAAAGGATTACAAGCCACGGTGACTTTATTAGAGAGGATCTGGGTACCTTTAGAAATTATAAAAAGCCAGCTGGTGTTGTAGTGGCATCTGCACCAGACTTTGAGGCGAGTAGTCCTGGGTTCAAATCTTGCCGGCTCCTTGCATGTTTTCCATCTGTGTAGGGTTGAGCATTGAGCTAGCAACTGAGTCTCGTAAAAAAACAAATGCTAAAGAAATGGCTATTGCTGCCCGATACGCCACAATGTGTGGAGAGGAATAACAAGAAATTATATAGGGCGCCATTGGAATCAATCCTCGGTCAGTGAAGATTGCTAACAACAATGGCACTGTAGCATAATGCTTAGCACAACACTTTACAACAGCAGCAATCAGGGTTCAATTCCTATTGCTGTCTGTAAGGAGTTTATACATTCTCCTCCTGAGCATGTGGATTTCCTCCAGGTGCTCCAGTTTCCTCCAACATTCCAAAGACATATGGGTTAGGGTTAGGCTTAGTAAGTTGTGGGCATGCTATGTTGCCACCGGAAGCGTGAAGGCACTTGCAGGCTGCCCAGCACATCCTTGGACTATGGTGGTCATTGATGCAAAAAGACGCATTTCACTGTATGTTTCAATGTTTTGATGCACACGTAATAAATAAAGCTAATCTTCTTGCTGACCATCAACGCAGATGCACCTCAAGTCTGTGTGCTTAGCCCATTACTGTATTCCCAAAGGGGAAAAAAGATTATGAGAGAAAACTGGCAGGGAACATAAAAACTGACTGTAAAAGCTTTTATAGATATGTGAAAAGAAAAAGATTGGTTAAGACAAATGTAGGTCCCCTACAGACAGAAACAGGTGAATTCATTATGGGGAGCAAGGACATGGCAGAACAATTGAATAACTACTTTGGTTCTGTCTTCACTAAGGAGGACATAAATAATCTTCCGGAAATAGTAGGAGACAGAGAGTCCAGTGAGATGGAGGAACTGAGGGAGATATATGTTAGTAGGGAATTTCTTCGGCTCTTCAACTTTTCGACCACACTTTGACTCAGACTCGCTATCACAGCCATATATCCTTTCTTGGAACGTGCCTCCGTCGCCAACTTACTCCAGTTGGCTTTAGGATTCGTTTCCAAGCCTCTCAATTTGGACCTTCTGAGGATCCCAGGTACTCACACTTTATTGACTCTGCCTCTCGCCGCTTCTCCCGTCAAGCTCTGAAGGCGACTCTCTCCGCCATGAGGAGGTATTTGGTGTCCTTATCCCAGACCCTTCCACACCTTCGGGACACTTTCTTCGCCGTCTGTAATGGTCCTACCCGTTATTTCGTCCTCCGTCGGATTCACGCCTGCAATCGCCGTTTTTTTGACTTTGTCATGTTAGGCAAAGATCGCAAGATCCTACATCTACGGACTCCAGAGCCTGCTGGCCCTGAAACTAGCAGGCATGAATTTCAGATTGCGGCCTCTGCCATTGATCTCACCGGCTCCAACACCTCAGGACATATTCAAAACCCGGACTCCAGCAACGACCATGGACACCTTCACAGCGATTGCGCACCCACCAACTGCGACGCCAGCCTTGAACTCCGGGCCAGGTCTTTATGTGCTGCTGCTGTGACTCCCGTCTCCCCTTCCCCCACCAATACCCTGCAATCCCGTCTCCTTCAGATCCCACCGTCAACTCCTGGGCCCTCAGAGGCCCCATCTTCCTCTCACTCCAACTCTCCCCTCTCCATTGACACCCCCAGCCTCCCCTCTCACCCCTCTGATCCCAGCTCTCATCCGTGTCGGGTCTTTACCATCCCCTCCGACCTTCAACTGTCGGAGGAAGAGCGCTCTGTCCTCAGTAAGGGCCTCACGTTTGTCCCCCTTCGCCCACACCTCAGCGAGTTCCGTGTTCACCATGATGCGGAACTTTTCTTCCGCCGTCTCCGTCTCCGAGCCTACTTCTTCGGCAAGGACTCTTCCACCCCCACCGATGACCCCTTCTCCCGTCTTCAATCCTCCTCTTCTTCATGGACACCCCGCTCTGGTCTTCTGCCTGCTCTGGATCTCTTTATCGCTAATTGCCGACGGGACATCAACCGTCTCGACTTCACCGCACCTTGTCCCCATTCCAACCTCACTCCTTCGGAACGCTCTGCTCTCCACTCCCTCTGCACTAATCCTAACCTTATTATTAAACCCGCCGATAAGGGGGGTGCTGTTGTAGTCTGGCGTACTGACCTCTACCTTGCCGAGGCACAGCGACAACTCGCGGATACCTCCTCTTATTTACCCCTCGATCGTGACCCACTAAGGAGCACCAGGCCATTGTCTCCCACACCATCACCGACTTTATCCGCTCAGGGGATCTCCCATCCACTGCTACCAACCTTATAGTTCCCACACCCCGCACTTCCCGTTTCTACCTCCTACCCAAGATCCACAAACCTGCCTGTCCTGGCAGACCTATTGTCTCAGCTTGCTCCTGCCCCACCGAACTCATTTCTGCATACCTCGACACTGTTTTATCACCCCTTGTTCAATCCCTTCCGACCTATGTTCGTGACACTTCTCACGCTCTTAAACTTTTCGATGATTTTAAGTTCCCTGGCCCCCACCGCTTTATTTTCACCATGGATGTCCAGTCCTTATATACTTCCATCCCCCATCAGGAAGGTCTCAAAGACCTACGCTTCTTTTTGGATTCCAGACCTAATCAGTTCCCCTCTACCACCACTCTGCTCCGTCTAGTGGAATTAGTCCTTACTCTTAATAATTTCTCCTTTGGCTCCTCCCACTTCCTCCAAACTAAAGGTGTAGCTATGGGCACCCGTATGGGTCCTAGCTATGCCTGCCTTTTTGTTGGGTTTGTGGAACAATCTATGTTCCGTGCCTATTCTGGTATCTGTCCCTCACTTTTCCTTGCTACATCGACGACTGCATTGGCGCTGCTTCCTGCACACATGCAGAACTCGTTGACTTTATTAACTTTGCCTCCAACTTCCACCCTGCCCTCAAGTTTACCTGGTCCATTTCCGACACCTCCCTCCCCTTTCTAGATCTTTCTGTCTCTGTCTCTGGAGACAGCTTATCCACTGATGTCTACTATAAGCCTACTGACTCTCACAGCTATCTGGACTATTCCTCTTCTCACCCTGTCTCTTGCAAAAATGCCATCCCCTTCTCGCAATTCCTCCGTCTCCGCCGCATCTGCTCTCAGGATGAGGCTTTTCATTCTAGGACGAGGAAGATGTCCTCCTTTTTAAAAGAAAGGGGCTTCCCCTCCTCCACCATCAACTCTGCTCTCAAACGCATCTCCCCCATTTCACGCACATCTGCTCTCACTCCATCCTCCTGCCACCCCACTAGGAATAGGGTTCTCCTGGTCCTCACCTACCAGCCCACCAGCCTCCGGGTCCAACATATTATTCTCCGTAACTTCCGCCACCTCCAATGGGATCCCACCAATAAGCACATCTTTCCCTCCCCCCCTCTGCTTTCCGCAGGGATCGCTCCCTACGTGACTCCCTTGTCCATTTGTTCCCCCCCATCCCTCCCCACTGATCTCCCTCCTGGCAGTTATCCGTGTAAGCGGAACAAGTGCTACACATGCCCTTACACTTCCTCCCTTACCACCATTCAGGGCCCCAAACAGTCCTTCCAGGTGAGGCAACACTTCACCTGTGAGTCGACTGGGGTGATATACTGTGTCCGGTGCTCCCGATGTGGCCTTTTATATATTGGCGAGACCCGACGCAGACTGGGAGACCACTTTGCTGAACATCTACGCTCTGTCCGCCAGAGAAAGCAGGATCACACATTTTAATTCCACATCCCATTCCCATTCTGACATGTCTATCCACGGCCTCCTGTACTGTAAAGATGAAGCCACACTCAGGTTGGAGGAACAACACCTTATATTCTGTCTGGGTAGCCTCCAACCTGATGGCATGAACATCGACTTCTCTAACTTCTGCTAGGCCCCACCTCCCCTTCGTACCCCATCTGTTACTTATTTTTATGCACACATTCTTTCTCTCACTCTCTTTTTTCTCCCTCTGTCCCTCTGAATATACCTCTTGCCCATCCTCTGGGTCCCCTCCCCTTGTCTTTCTTCCCGGACCTCCTGTCCCATGATCCTCTCATATCCCCTTTTGCCTATCACCTGTCCAGCTCTTGGCTCTATCCCTCCCCCTCCTGTCTTCTCCTATCATTTTGGATCTCCCCCTCCCCCTCCAACTTTCAAATCCCTTACTCACTCTTCCTTCAGTTAGTCCTGACGAAGGGTCTCGGCCTGAAACGTCGACTGCACGACAGATGCTGCTTGGCCTGCTGTGTTCACCAGCAACTTTGATGTGTGTTGTTAGTAGGGAAGTGGTGTTAGGTAAATTGAAGGGATTAAAGGCAGATAAATCCCCAGGGCCAGATGGTCTGCATCCCAGAGTGCTTAAGGAAGTAGCCCAAGAAATAGTGGATGCATTAGTGATAATTTTTCAAAACTCTTTAGATTCTGGACTAGTTCCTGAGGATTGGAGGGTGGCTAATGTAACCCCACTTTCTAAAAAAGGAGGGAGAGAGAAACCAGGGAATTATAGACCGGTTAGCCTAACATCGGTGGTGGGGAAACTGCTAGAGTCAGTTATCAAAGATGTGATAACAGCACATTTGGAAAGCGGTGAAATCATCGGACAAAGTCAGCATGGATTTGTGAAAGGAAAATCATGTCTGACGAATCTCATAGAATTTTTTGAGGATGTAACTAGTAGAGTGGATAGGGGAGAACCAGTGGATGTGGTATATTTGGATTTTCAAAAGGCTTTTGACAAGGTCCCACACATGAGTTTAGTGTGCAAACTTAAAGCACACGGTATTGGGGGTAAGGTCTTGATGTGGATAGAGAATTGGTTGGCAGACAGGAAGCAAAGAGTGGGAATAAACGGGACCTTTTCAGAATGGCAGGCAGTGACTAGTGAGGTACTGCAAGGCTCAGTGCTGGGACCCCAGTTGTTTACAATATATATTAATGACTTGGATGAGGGAATTAAATGCAGCATCTCCAAGTTTGTGGATGACACAAAGCTGAGTGGCAGTGTTAGCTGTGAGGAGGATGCTAAGAGGATACAGGGTGACTTGGATAGGTTGGGTGAGTGGGCAAATTCATGGCAGATGCAATTTAATGTGGATAAATGTGAAGTTACCCACTTTGGTGGCAAAAACAGGAAAACAGATTATTATCTGAATGGTGGCCGATTAGGAAAAGGGGAGGTGCAACGAGACCTGGATGTCATTATACACCAGTCATTGAAAGTGGGCATGCAGGTACAGCAGGTGGTGAAAAAGGCGAATGGTATGCTGGCATTTGTAGTGAGAGGATTCGAGTACAGGGGCAGGGAGGTACTACTGCAGTTGTACAAGGCCTTGGTGAGACCACACCTAGAGTATTGTGTGCAGTTTTGGTCCCCTAATCTGAGGAAAGACATCCTTGCCATAGAGGGAGTACAAAGAAGATTCACCAGATTGATTCCTGGGATGGCAGGACTTTCATATGATGAAAGACTGGATGAACTGGGCTTGTACTCGTTGGAATTTAGAAGATTGAGGGAGGTCTGATTGAAACGTATAAAATCCTAAAGGGGTTGGACAGGCTAGATGCAGGAAGATTGTTCCCGATGTTGGGGAAGTCCAGAACGAGGGGTCACAGTTTGAGGATAAAGGGGAAGCCTTTTAGGACCGAGATTAGGAAAAACTTCTTCACACAGACGGTGGTGAATCTGTGGAATTCTCTGCCACAGGAAACAGTTGAGGCCAGTTCATTGGCTATATTTAAGAGGGAGTTAGATATGGCCCTTGTGGCTAAAGGGATCAGGGGGTATGGAGGGAAGGCTGGTGCAGGGTTCTAAGTTGGATGATCAGCCATGATCATACTGAATGGCAGTGCAGGCTCGAAGGGCTGAATGGCTTACACCTGCACCTATTTTCTATGTTCCTATGTTTCTACACAGGATTGGAAGGCAAAGCATAGCTTCACTGCTATATACAAATTGACCAGTGGTGGTGATGACTCAGCATACAAGAACAACATAGGACAACTGGTTGAATGGTGCCCAATAACAACCTCTCACACTACGTCAGTAAAACTAAAGAACTGATTGGGGAAGGATGATGCACATGCATCAGTCTACATTGGGGGAATCAGCAGTGGAGAGAAACAACAGCTTTAAATTCCTGGATGTTATATTGAATCGTCAATCCTGGGCTCAGCATATAGATGTAATCACAAGGATGTCCTTACTTTTTTTTAGGAGATTAAGTGATTCAGCTTTTCACAATCTCTCACGAACTTCTTCTCTTGAAAGTATCCCGACTGGTTGCATTGTTGTCTGGTATAGCAATTTGAATTCACAGGAATGTAAGAAGGTACAGACTTGTGGATTCAGCTCAGTACATCACTGACACAACCCTCTCCACCATTGGTAGTAACTACAGGTGGTGCTGTCTCAAGCAACAGCTGTACATGGAAGGCACAGTTAGATGACTGAAGAGATTTAGGAGGCTAAATAGACAACTCCTACTATCCAACATGCTCAGGGTGTCCTGACGAAGGGTCTCGGCCTGAAACGTCAACTGCACCTCTTCCTACAGATGCTGCTTGGCCTGCTGCGTTCACCAGCAACTTTGATGTGTGTTGCTCAGGGTGTTGCAAAAATCTTCCAAAAAAGGGCATGTAAGCTAACATCTCTACCTTTTCACCACGTGTTCAATATTTCAATTAAATTTCACTTTTGATGACTTAAGATCAAAGACTCATGTCTCCGGTTGAGGGCATTAATTTCTCTACATTCCACAGAGGAACAACACTCCAAGTACAGTATCATCTTCTTTCAGGTCCTCAAGCTCAGTTTCATCCTATAAAAACATTTCTGACAGCCTACTATATGCTGTGTGAGTGCAACTGAACTGGCAGTTAGGCTGCTATGATGGAGATAATGAAGGTGGAGCATCACATCACAACACAGCTGAAAGGTCAACTGTTCATTTCCCTCCATGGATGCTGCCTGACGTGCTGAATTCCTCTAGATTCTAAAATCTGCAGTCTTATATGAAGACGCAGCTGAAGTTGCAAAATACAAGCACTCTGAGAATATAAATAAGTGCAAACTTTTGTGAAGTACAATACCAAAGAATTGATTTGTAAAATCAGATATAAAGTAATTACTACATTGACTAATAAATATTGCAGTAGCCAATAAATACTCACTCCGTGTATTGATACAGTGAACTATCCATTTACTATTGTAATAATAACCATCCATGTGTGAATAATCTGCACGAGTATTAATACACAAATTGGACTGCAATTTAAAAGAAGATATTCTGCTAATTTCAAGTACATTTAGTCGTTGATTTGTATAGTGCTGTGATTTTCAGTCAGTTGTTCACTGGTTTCTCACGAAAGAGCCTAACCTTATTCCATCAGTCCTCCTGACCTTGTCCCTGCTTCTCACAGGCTACTGGGTTCATTTTCTGACTTCATTATCCCTGAAGAATTCAGGTACACTGATTTGGCTGGATTCCATATGCCCCTTGAGTTTCAGATTCCTGCTGGTCTATATTATTCTATATTTTCCTCTAGGTTTTACACCCTTATTGGGGCTTCCGATTACCCATCTCTGTTGAGCTCGCACTGTTCCTTTCTTCTGGAATACTTATTGTTGCAGGTTTACTGATCCCACTGCACCTATCTGTTTCATTCTTCTGGACTGGGACCCTGGTGAACTTGGTATTACTATTGGTTTTTACAGGCTTCTCCTGTGGCTTTGAATCGCTGGGTTTTTATATCCTCAACAGGGAGCCTGTGTTGAATGGGCTTTGCATTTTTGATGACTGTCAACCTCCTACTAGGTAGTTATACCAACATTGTCCCATTGCTTCTAATACCAGCCGGGCTTCTAGAGTGGATTTCGTAATTGGCTCCAAACATCATACACTTTCCACCCCACCCACAAAAACAATCTCGGCTTGAAACTTTTTTTTTGCTGTGTTTTTTTTTCTGTAGGGTTTGGAAAACCTGTGCTATTCCTTCTCTGGGATCCCTCTTGGTTGATCATGGTGTTGAAATCCCTGTCTGTCGAGCTGGGATAATTTTATTGGGTTCGTCGCTGGGGTTGGGGTTTAGGCGTCAAATTTCCTTTGCGACGCCATCCACGACGTTTAAACAACGTCAAAGGTCGTTCCCAGCTGCGAATCCCCCTTTGGAGATGCCGCTACATCATTGCCGGAGTGACGAGAGGCTGCTCCAAAGGGATTCGGAGAAGGAGGGTGTGTCGTGACGCCAGCCGAGGCGGCCTACTCAGGCCGGAATCTCCGCGCCACTGCGGTGCATGCCGGGAGTTGTCGTTCTTTGTTCAGTCGTCAGTGGCGAGTGCGGGTTCGTAGCCGGCTGGAGAACTCCGATTCCCGGCAAGCTCCACGGTGAGCGCGCGCTTGCGCAGTCGGCGGGCACAGGAGGGCTGGAGACCCAAACAGTGAGGAGCTGACGGGCTTTGCGGAGGTTCGAGGCGGCCTTCGGAGGCGGCGATGTCCTCTTGGGCCTATATGTAGATATTGTGCTGCAGTCCTTGCCCTCGGAGACTGCCAGTACCGGCCCTCATGGAAATGGCTCACATTCGAGACTTCAGTTTACAGGTAGGAGCAGAGGCAGCTGCTGGCGTTTTATTGGCTGTGGCTCCTCTGGGTATTTTTTCGCTCCTGTTCCCTGTTCTCCTGCCTGGTAGATTGAGAGCTCGGAACTCCCATTTTGGTTAAGCTCAAATCAAGCCGACGACGGGTCTACCATCTCCAGCTGGCTGCCACGTGCGGCCAAGGGCTCCCGGCCCGATTGGCGCCCACCGAGGGGACGCTGGTTTGAGTTGGCAGTGCCCAGATGCCCTCCCCACCGCACCTTGAGGTAAAAGCCCCCAGCAGTGTCAGAGAACTTTATTTACTGATTGAAGCACCCCATTGTGTCTTTACAGCAAGAACTGAGATTTTTTCCTAAATTAGCACCCTAATTTGATAAATAGGTGAAAATATATTTGTGTTTTACAATTGATACTTTACAGGTATTGTCACTGTATCAACTTTAACATACCTGCGCCTGCCTACTGATGTTTGCTTGGGTTCTCACGATTTCAGCTGACCACTGAGGTGCATCATTCCAGTGGAGAAGTTCACTGAATGGTGTGCAACCAACTATACTGTGGATATATGTCAGTAGCTGGTAACAATCGTTCTCACGCTTGTGTACTGGATCATACGATGGCAGCTTCTTCCACGTTAGATTGAATAGGATCAGTTCTGTACCTGTGCTCTTCAAATTTTTTCATTCTTGATAAGGAATCATTATACAAGAGACCTTATTGTAGTCAGTGAATTTAAAGCATTGTTTCTGTTTGATCCTACAAATCAGCTGTTAATCTGATGAACACATCAGATTGGTTGAAGATGTATGTCCAAAGTCGTTTTTACTGCATTTGAAAGTAAGTTCCAAATACATTAAATATACCAAGGATGCCACTTTGCACTCTGCAGCATTCACTTTGAAGAAAATTGCTTTAAAGAAAAATTGTTATTGCATGTGATCTGCTGAAGGGATTTGAAGAGTTTATGGGGCTGAATGACAACCAGAGTTTCAGTAAATTACCAAATTCAATCCCTAAATCAGTCTGAGAGTGGACATGAATGTCATCTCAGATCCCTTCATTGTTGGCTCCCCTGTAACCAATGCTACTGAATCATTTAGTCCTTATTGATGGTGAGGTTAAGAGATGCAATCAGTCAAGACATAACAATCAATGATGTAGTAATTGGTGGAGCTAAAATCTTGGAGTTGAACAACTGAGTTTTGTGGAAACAAATATGATAATGCATGCAATATATATTTTTGGAACATTTAGATCTACTGTTAAGTTTTAAGAATAAATTGGATAGGTACATGGATAGGAGAGGTCTGGAGGTTATGGACTGGATGCAGGCCAATGGGACTAGCAGAAATATGTTTCGGCACAGACTGGAAGGGCCGAATGGCCTGTTTTCTGTGCTGTAGTGTTCTATGGTTGGCATGAATCAGGACCTTTGGCTACCAAGTCCACAATAACCCTAAAGTATTTGCACTCGTTCTACACTGATCACACTTCATTCTTCCCACATTACCACATCATAATTAGCTGACAGAAATAGTTACCACATACATCTGCAACCTTTGTGCTAACTCTTATCTGGTTTGAATACAACATGGCAGCTATTCTCGTGGGTGAATTGAGAAGGAAAAGCTGAAGCTTAGTTAACAAGCTCTGTCCAAACAAAACTGCAGTTGCTGGAAATCTGAAATAAAAATAAGTTGTTGGAAATAATCAATAGATGTAAAAGCATCCATGGAGAGGGAAACAAGCCAGGGTTATCATTTCAGGTTGTTAACTTTTCTCTCTCCAGAGATACTCAGTATTTCTAGAATTTTCTGTTTTATGTTAGCAATCAGTGCCTGTTTTTGACAGATGCACAGAAATTGCCATTGACAGTTATATATGATTATTCTGATAAATTCTTTTTACAAGGTATGTTAGATATTCAGTTTGGAAGATCCATCAATAGAAAGTTTCTATTGTTGTATTCTTTAGAACAATATTGTCCTGTTAAAATTATTGATTGACCATGTGTGTAGCCATGCAGTTTCATTTTAGTCAAAACAAAAATGTATTGCATGTAATTTAGGTAAATGTATATATTCTTAAATCCTTCAGGTTTTTTGTTTCATCAGAGTTGGAAATTCTGGTATGAATTTATCAGATACCATAAATTTAATGTAGGTTTTAGTCCAGAGATTACCTTCAATATTCAAGAGAGTGAAATGAATCATGCACTCAGCATCAAATATTATTTGCAGTTCAAAACTTTTACCACTCGTTGTATGCAAATGTGACTTATAACTTCATACTTTAAAGATCTGACCCTCCATTTTTACTTTGGATAATGCTTTTTAGTCTAATATTTCTTAACTAACAAATTTTTCTGCCCTTTGGTACTAGCTCCTTAACTAATAGAAATAA
Source organism: Mobula birostris (assembly GCF_030028105.1). Classification (NCBI taxonomy): domain Eukaryota; kingdom Metazoa; phylum Chordata; class Chondrichthyes; order Myliobatiformes; family Myliobatidae; genus Mobula; species Mobula birostris. Next base: position 92,149,105 of record NC_092373.1, read on the forward strand.
ATCCTCCCTATTGCCTTCATACATTCTTATTAATATCTTGAAACCTTCAATGAAATTATCCTAAATTGTAGATTACCAGACAGTGTATTCTTCCGAAGATTTGAGATCCAGAGTAGCTTGCATCAAACCATTCTTAATCCTATACTTTGCAGTTCTTTAGATTTATTATCATTATTATTATTATTTAAATGATCTGCACCTATTCCTTATTGGTGTTTTAATATTTTCGCCATTTAAAACATTATCCATTCTCTCTGTTTTACTTCTCACATTGTTTTTATTGAAAATTCGACCAATTTGCTTTGTATATCATTATAAATTGAATACTTTGATCTACATGATCACAATTCCATTGAACCTTCTGCCATTCACACAAACAAACTGGACTAGAAAGCTATACATTATATTGTTCATACATGTGATTACGTGTAGCTTTACACAGATTTCTGAAAAATGTCACTGTTCATATCCAACCTTCTGACCATTATCCCAACTGTCTCCTGCCAGTCAGCCTTTTCCTTAATCAGATCAATAATTTGCCTTTAATTGTTTAAGCTTCAGCTTTAGCTAATGGTTTCTTTATTTAAAAAAATAGAATCATTTTTAGACATCCAAGTAAACAATTTTCTTGCCTTTGTTGATAACTGAACTATTAAGGAATGACATCTCCTGCAAACCCATGTTTTCTCTATTTGATTAGTAGACAAATTTCAAGCCATTCAGTCATTTTATCCTCAATTATAGACTCTAATAATTTTACTATAATTGAAGTTGGGATAATTGATCTGTAATGTTCTGGTTTCTTCCCCACTGTTCTTAAATAGTTGAGTGACAAACAGAACTAGAAAAAGGAAGCACATGCACATATGGTAAATTTGAAATAATGCAAGTGTAAGTTGAACTTGGATGGTATGGTGTGGTTGTCCCATTGTGACATGGGAACCCAGTTAGTTTTATAATCTAAAGCAGGAGTTCCTAGCCTTTTTTATGCCATGGACTCCTACCATTAACCAAGCAGTCTATGGACCCCAGGTTGGAACCCCTGATATAAAAGAAATGCTTCCTCAATTGAGAGCATACTATAAGTGACTTAACTATTGCTGTCCAATTTTCTCACTTCATTTCTTTAAAGCCTTTGAGATGGAAACTCTTTGCGTGTTGGAATTTGGCACACTTCAGTGTCGCTTTACCCTTCATTGTTGCTAATTAGGAAATATTAATTTTGAGATTTCAGACACATTAATCCTGTTCCTCCCTATAATCTACTGATGTAAAATAATTATTTAACATGCCTGCCATTTCTCTGTTTTTGCTTATAGTATCATAAGTATTAGTCATTGCTCCTAGCCACACAAATGAATTAAAAAAAACATTAAATGGATTGACTACTTCACTGAACAACTCTTTTCTGACTGGAAGGATGAGCTTCCAGGTAGCTGTCACTTTGTTTTGCTTCCAATACTGTTCAATCCCAAGGAATAGCACCACCTCTTATTTGACATGATACAGTTTTCGGGACTTGATATTGGATTTGACAATTTCAGGCGATCAGCACTCCACTCTTGTTTGTTTGTTCTATTGTACATTTTGATTATCCTCTCTATTTCCGGTATATTAGTTTTCACTCATCATCTCTCTGTTGTACCTTTTTGTGCCTTGTTGCGCATCTGGCGGCATTTTTTTGCTGTTCCCTTAGCATTGTCTGCTGTTTTTTTTAATGAGGCCAAGTTGCTAATTTGATGCTCAACCCAGCACAGACGGAAAGCGTGCAAGGGGCCAGCCAGGGACCATTCGCTTCAAAGTATGGTACTGACGCCACTGCATCACTGGCAAGCACCGCCTTTCTGTACCTTTAGTTGGCATCTCCACACTTGAATTATTCAATCTCTACTAGTAAGACCTTAGAAGTGCTATATCTGATGCAAGTATCACTTGAATCACCAAGTTATGGGAAGTAAACGTAGTCGCTGAAAAAAGATGTGAAACAGGTTTGCAGATTGCTTAGGCTGGATTTGTTTCCTTTGAAACAAGAAACCTGAGAGGATACTGCATGTATAAAATTAGGAAGAACCCAGATAACGCTGGTAGGAGCTGCCTGATTCCAGTTTAAATAGCAGAGGGCCTAGATTTTCATTTGGAGGGAATCAAAGCAGGAAAATAATCACCCCAAAAGGAGGTATGGTCGAGAACATGCTGTCTGTAGAACATTTAGAAATCTTCAGCGCATTAAAATGGTATTTGAAAAATCATGACCTGCATGACTGAAGATTGTGCAGCAAATGGGAATAGGTTGGTCATCTCTGTTAAGGCTGGCACAACAATGATGACTGAATGGACTTTTTTGTTAGAATTTTTTTATTTCTCTTGTGCTCCATTCTATCACACCTTTATCCTTTATTGTTTTCTCTACCTCTCCTTTGACATTTTTCAATGTCTTCGCAGTTCTGATAAAATACTCTGTTTTTCTTCATACATATGCTGAGCAGCCTGCAGAGTATTTCCTTTTGCCTATTTTTACATCCGGTGTATTGAATTTGAAATTACTTGGAAATTTCTTTCCATACTCTTGTAGCTCATTTGTACCTCTCCCAGAAGCAAAAATCTGTGTGGAATTCCACAGTTTCGTGTGCTTTCCTTTTAGTTCTGTTATCCCTATTAGCGTTTTGTTTTCCTTGGGGAAAATAATGTGATTACATCAATTTCTTTAACAAATACCTTCCTTTTTGATCTTCTGTTGTTTTATCTATTTACACATTTTATCTTGTTTACTGTTGACAATGTCTTTATCATTCCATTGAAGTCGGCCTCACCTAAATCTATTTTCATAATTGATTTCCTTGATTTTAAACACTAAATTGAATTTAATCATGTTATAGTCATTATTAGATAAAAACTAATGTACTGTTAGGATGTTAACCATGTCTGGAATCTTAATCAATCATGGGCTTCCATTTCCTCTAACTTGTAGTGCGGTCTGTTGCTGTAGAACCCTTTTTACCATGCATTCAAGAAATTCCCTACATTTCAGGAAATTTAAAGCCCCCATTAAAACAAATCTGCCTTTACTACATCTATAACTTGGCCTAATATGTGTATTCTAAAAGCATAATATTACGTATATTTGTTTTCTATCCATTAAATTCCCACTGTCTACTTACCTCCTTCCTGACATTCAAACTTCTTCATTCTCAATCTTTAAAATTCCTTTATTCCTACCATTTTCTCAGTCTTTACTGTAGACCAGGTTTATTTATTTTCCAGTGTTGACCAAATTTCCGTGTCTCAATATGTTCTTTTTACTTCATATGTTTGCTTTTTCTAGTTCAGTGTATATATCTGCCACTGGTTTAAATTACACATTTTGTTTAAATCCCAGAGCTCATCTGACAAACAGTAAATTATTTTCACCTGCTGAAGAGGAAAAGATTATTTGGATATTTATAACAAATATCCCTAAGGCAGTCCTACATTGAGTTCAATGTTGACTGGCAACTCCTGTGATGCTGCTGACACCAAATTGTATCGGTCTCTGCCATTTCTTTGGGTTCATTAGATGTGTGGAGAGGGGGAGCTTGCTACATGGGCAGCAACTTGCTCTCCATATCATACTGTCCATGCTTGCGTATCTAGACAGCTAGATGCAGTATCCATAGTCAACTCCTTCCAACAGAGGCCTCAGCAGCAACAGCTCAGCCAGGTGTATTGGAAGCTGCCTCTATTCATTGAGAAATTTCATTTTTATTGAGCAACAGCAGTGAATATTAAGATGAAGCTGACAGATAGGGGCTTGGTTTTATTGGAGAGATGGTTGACATTTATTGTCAAGGAGATATATCAGCAAAAATAATTCCCTTTTGTCTTGCATGGAAAAATCATCTTTTATCATTCTAAATGAAAAAATCAGTCCCTGAAAATGTTCTGCTTTAAAATGAAAAGCTCAATCCCAGCTATGATCCATTTTACCTAGGGGAGCAAGTATGTGGAGGTAGAATTACTGACCTGACCTGCTTTATAATTAACTAGTTTCCTAAGTAGATTATGTCCTTCTAAGGAAGTTTAATGTGATTTAGCAGGTTAATAAGAAATTATTCACAAAACTATTTGGATTTAGAAGCAGTAAATTACTTCCAGCTCCCAATGTCAAGGAAACCTTCAGCTTTACTAACATCTTCCCAATCCAATATAAAAGCAATTTATGTTTTTATCATAGTCACCAAAATATTTAATAACTTTGAAGATAACCAACTGAACAGATTTACCATTGTAGGTAACGTGGTTGAATGTTAAAAAAATCAAAGCATTTGAAGTTTAGCAGGGAATCATCAAGGTAAAATTAGCAATTTCAGTCATATGGTACAAACGTTTGTAGATATAAAGTACGTATTATTCTGTGCATGTATCAATACAATTTCTGCTGTTTTTTAGTACATTTTGGATGCATTACACTATCCATTTGCTTAGGTTATTGATTCCTAGTCTATACAAACCAGGGTCTTCAAATTACAAAGTTATTTGTTGTTTTGATGTCACATTTGCTGTGGTTTCTTAGTACATTGGTTTTTGTTAATTCCTGTGTGGACCTTGGATGGCAGACTCTGGTTGCGAGTGCAGTTCCCCTTTAAGTGGAGACAGCATGCCAGTCTTCAAGTACAATTGAAACACGAAGGCCTTAGAACCTTATTCCTTTCTATACTACTGGCAAATATAAAGTCTATAGGAAAATAAAATTGAAGACCTCAAAGCAAAATTTTAATACCAGAGGGACATCAGGGAATGCTGTGTACTTTGCTTCATAGAAACATTGCTTACATTTACAACACAGCACTGCAGCCCAATGGCTTCACCATTCACTCTGATGTCTGAGTCAGTTGAGTCTCTTAAAGATAGAGGAGGTGGAGTATGTTTGATGATTAACTCATTATGGTGCACAGTCCTCACCTGACCTGGAACATCTTAGTCAAATGTCTTAACTTTTTATCTTCCAAGGGAGTCTTCTGAGTTTTCTGTCATCATCCTGGTAGCAGTGTTCATTCCACCTGAGGCCACATCAGACAGGCATCGGAGGAGCTGAGCACCATATTCAACAGGCGTGATACATCGCACCTTGATGCCTTCTCTATCATTGAACCAGGCCAGCTTGAAGAAGTCTCTGAGTAACTACCACCAACATATTACCTGTGGAACCAGAGAAGCCAACACACGACCACGGTTATACCTCCATCAAGAACGCTTATGTGCCATCCCACACCCATACCTTGGAAAGTCCAATCACTGGACTGTACTTCTGTGTCCAGCGTATAGACAGAGACTAAAGATTACAGCATTAGTGGTGAGAACCAAATAGGCATGGTCAAGGGTGGCAATGAGTGCTTACAGGGTGGCAGAAATTTTGTGGCAGGCAAGATGTACTGTTCAAACTCTTCTGAAGAAGCATGAAGAAACTGGCAAGATTGAGGACAAAAAACGCAGTAACTGGCCATGGAAACAGTGCAGGAGACGAGAGATACATCAACATGACATCCCTTCTAAATCAGAAGAAGTCCAGCACTGCTATAGCTCTAAACTCAACAAAAACCACTGAAATCCAAGGACACCCCTCTACAGTTTGAAGAAGTCTTTTCAGAAGTGGTCTTCATGGATGAGTTTCTGCCAAAGAGTCATTCCTCCATTGTAGGAAAGAAGGCAAGAGGCTCACCTATGCATAAAAACACAAGGACTATTGTGGTGAACAATGGCAACAAGTGCTCTGAACTCTAAAATGTTTAAGATTTAGCTTAAAGGAGTCAGTCCGTAGAAGAACTGAAGAGCACAACATTGATGAGTGTCTGGAGCCAAGTGAAGCATGGCGAATATCCCCTGCAGGTTTGGAGTAGGTGATCTGGTCAGAATTAATGGAGTCCTCAATGCCAATGTCCTCAATGCATATTCTCATCCATCACGTAATACCATCTGGTCTGATTGTTCCCACCTTCATTCTGCAGCAGAACAATGGCCAGGGTCTTTATGGACTATCTTCACTGAAAAGAAGAACGAGGAGTTCTGCAACAAGTGGTATGACCTCCGCAGAGCTTGGTCTCAACATCGTCGAAACTGTCTGGGATTACCAGGAGAGACAGAAGCAAGCAGGATAGGTAAAGGCTGCTGAAGAACTGTGCCAAGTTCTCCCAAGATGTTAGGAACAACTTTTTTTTCTTCTTTTTATGAAACTGCACAAGAGAACTGATGCAGTTTAAAGACAAAGGGTGGTCAACCAAATACTGATTTGATTTTTTTTATGGTTTACAGCTCTTTTTGGAATTTTTATTAATATTTAAAAACATTTCATTTCATTATTTTTCTAAACAGCTTTGCTTTACAGATTTTTTTTGCATGTGACTTTTGCACAGTAGTATATACCAGTGATATTAAACCTGATTCTGATTAGCATAGAACATAGAACATCCACAGCATGCTACAGGCCCTTCGGCCCACAATGTTGTGCTGACCATGCAACCTATTCATTTTCATGCAAGCTGTGAAATCTTAGTATTATGATGCATTGAAACTGTCAGCTGAGTTATTTCGATTTCTTTAATACATTAATGGGTTCAGAAGGGAAGTAATCACAAGTTGTTATTCAGCAATTTACTGCACATATATTCAACAGGTTCTTATAATTTTGCTACAGCTTGCATTGTCTCTGCCCATGAAATACATTATTTCCTACCAGGTATGGGCAATATTGTGCATCAATCATTTTGTTCCTGATATTATTCCCTGTAGGAAGTCAATGATCCCCACTTTATGCAAAATAATTACTGTTCCCACAATCCCTGGGTATTATAACCTGCTTTCCATCCTTGATCTCAAAAGATAAAGTATGTGCAAGTTCAGTTCAGAACATACGCAAGTCACAAGATTTGCATTTCTACAGTACATTTCTCAACCTCTATCTAAATCACTTTAGATCCATTTAAATATTTTAGAAGAATGGTCACTTTTTAGTGGAAGTTGATTATGATCGACTTCAAGCTTCCGTGGGATCCTGTGACTGATCATAACAATTTTATTTATGTATTACTTTTAAAATATAAAATATTATAAGTCAAACTACAGCAAGACAAATTAGCTGAGGCAGTTGAAACCATTAAAACTTTTCCTTTTAGTCCTCTAATTTGTTTTCCTCCTTGAAATGTTTATCCAATTCCAAACTATTCAGTTTATTTCATTACCCCTTTGGCTTCAAGTCACAACAGCTGACCTGTTTTTAGAAACGTTTCAAATTCAAGTTTAATTCAAATTCCTAATAATTGTCTCTGGTTTTGTTGGTAAACACCTCAACTTGTGCTGCGGTTAATACTTACTCTGAAAACCAGTTTCTCCACATTTACTCCAAATTATGAATTATTTTTGAACAACACTTTCCTCTTCTATTACAATAGCAAATGCACTTCAAGCAAGACAACCTCTTTGTTGTAATGTTGAAGATATGCTCAAACAATACATACTAATTAGCTGTTACAGAATTATTAGTATCCAAGCATCCAAATAGTAATTTTGAAATTATCCCTCATAAAACAGGACATATCCAGTGCTACACTTGGACTAAATAATTTGTAGAATTGCTGCCAGAGACCCAGGTTTATCTCATGTCTGGGTACTCCAGTTTCCTTCCACATGCCAAAGACCTGCAGATTGTGGGTTCATTGGTCACTTAATTTACCTAATCTGTAGGTGGGTGGTGGAATCTGGGGTGCTAATAACAATGTCAGATTTTTTTAAAAATAGGATTAATCTAAATGGGTAGTAGTTGATATGGATTCAGTGAAGAGAAGGGCCTACTACTATGCTACATATCATATTCCTGTCCTCTGCAAAATGATTATAGGTGTTATGGACAGTGTTATCAAGTATCCTGAATAGGGGCAGCAGGTTTAAGGAAGCCATGTTCCATTCCCATATACCATCTGACCATGAAAATGTATTGCCATTTCTTTATCCTCTGTGCTTAAATCCTAACAACGCTGGCATATCTTCATCAGAAGGATGACGGTAGTTCAGGACAACAAAGGATGACCACTACAAGCTGCCTTGCTAGTAAAGCTCACTTTCCATAAATTGAAAAAAATTATAGAATACCTCATTGTTTATAAAATGCTTCAGAATGATCTGAAGACATAATATGCACTATTAGAAATGTAAGCCTTTTGTACGGAGTTCTCAGCCAATTTTTTTCCTTTTGTCATTTTTAATTCACACAATCATCCTTTTTCAATAATGTTTTATGTAACACCTTCATCACTATTTTACAGTGCCTTCTTCAAAGGACTTGACCAAGTTAATCAAGCACTATTTGTCTTTAACTTTCATTTAACCTACCATTCTTTTCCAAATGTTAGTTAGACTTGACCAAAATTTATTTTTTCTATTAATGGTTTTTCCACCACTAATTTAGACATTCTTTAATTGTCAGGCTTAATTCCCTACCCATGTGTTTATTTGAGTTTAGCAAGTAGATTTGCACTCAACTCAGTTCTTTTGTATTATCTACAAATTCAGAAGAAATTTGGAATATTGTGACTTGGATATCCACAATTTTTGTCCTTGCTTCATCTGGACTGTATGCTGTTTCTACTTTGCATGCGTATGTATATTCTCCTAAATTGTAATTCTCTATGATTGTACCTACCTCCTCCTTTCAAATGGATTGACAGCATTGTCTTCCCTGTTGAAGTTAGATGTAAAATAATAATTATTACCATATCTATGCCCTCTACCTTGATAAGATAATATTTTTGGTCTGTAATCAGCTCCACTGGTAATTGACTTATCAGTAACAAATAATTTTTGTAAACTACAATAGATCAAGAGGAATTTAGCATTGATTTTTATCAAGGAATACAGCTGTAAGCTGGCATGAAAAGCTTTGATTTCCATTCATTAACTTGAAAATCAATGAATTGGCATGGTATTTTTCAGCTGTTTTAGATCATTCTACTGTAGCAGGATTTGGAGGGTTTTTTCTGGATTGTTAATCATCTGAGAATTGGGTTTCATTTTGTCATTAGTCCAGTACCCATTGGAAAATTACAAGCTGCCCATATTCTGTTACCGACAAAATGATTGTTTGCTGTGGTGCATTTCCGCTGGCAGTGTCCATCTCATAGAGACTCACGTGGCTATTTTGCATGGATGATTTGCACTAAGGCATTAAAATGCCCTAAGGAAACTTTAGGTTAGCATTATCAGGTAAAATTTGATACTGAGCCATGTAGGAAATATTGGATAAGATAACCAAAACCTTGGTCAAAGCACTAGGTTTGAAGATGCATCACCCGTTTGGTAAAGATGCTGTCCAGAAAGCGGCAATGGTAAACCATTTCTGTAGAAGAATTTACCAAGAATAATCATGGTTATGGAAAGACCATGATCTCCTCTGTCGTATGACATGGCACGTAGCAAATGAACGAATGGCTTATTTCAATACTCAGTTTTATATATTCTCTCTGAGCTATCAATGAAATGTGTTCATTCAGCATTGAGCATTTTCTAAAATTAATTAAAGTTTTAATTATTTGAACATTGATAGAAAATACAGTTCAGAATGGTTAAGCAGGCTAGGTCATCTTCTAGATTCAGATGTTGCTCTTTGCAATAATATTCAAAAATCTAACATTTGTGTCAAATAGAGCAATCCACTTAATCTTGAGGGATTACTGCTGGATATGTAGATTAAAACATTTTAAAATTGGCTGGATTTAGGGCAGTATTGCATGTGTCATGAGGAGTAGTATAGTAAAGTGGATATCTATGAACAGGTTTGGCCAGTTGGTCCTTAAAATTTTACTGCAGCTATGTTATTGTCATTGGTGGTAACAGTGTACAAAAGGAAAAAAAAATAAGGCTCAACGTAAATTGTTCAACAAACTTTAAAAAAAATTGCAGGTGAAATTGTGAACAGGGCAGGAGATTGTAGGAAAGTAGTATTTGTAATTAATAGCAGACATTTAAAAGCTAGGAGGGTAGTGGTGAGCACATGTGTTGGGAGGAAAAACACTTTTTGGGAATAAAATCTTTTTATATCTGCTATTAATATTGACTTGTATCTGTTGTTGAAAATCATTTGCTGTCAGCTATTATTTTACAGCAACGATTAAAATAAGCCAGCACTTAGGACTGGTGGACTGGAGGAATGGTGAATAATGCTGCTTCATTTTTCTATCACCCCCAGTTTGGGGAGAGTAAAATCCCGACATCACCAGGAGTAGGCCCCAACTCCCAGAAATCTCTGCAGGTACCCTTCATTGGGCCAGAGTTGTAAATCTCGTGCCAACACCGTCCTCTGCTGTTTCTTCCCTATTTGGATCACACATCAGTAGAGATTATGTGAAAGAGACAGAGAGAGTGACATAGTGTGAGGAACTACATGCGTACTAGGCTCCAATGTCACAGAACAACATCATTATTGTTGGGGCTTAATGTGCAATCCCCAGGTTCCACAAAATTTAAATTCTGGTAGGGATCGTGCCAATTATTTTTGGTCATATTTGGAACTGAACATGAAGTGTTTGTAAGAGAAATTAGGATAGAAGTTTTCTTATAGATGTGTGATACAGTCAGAACAATCAGAGATTAGTGGAAAGAAATGTAGTTACTATGAAATGACTGGGCGTCAATTTTGTAAATAGAGCGCAGCCCTAAATAATCGGAACATTCCTTAATGTCTGTACCAGCTGTTGGCCCGGATTAGGGTTTACCCTGATTATCAAGCCTTTTGGTGATTATTTCTTTACTGGTGGTGCCAATTTGTTTATACTTTTGACTGATAAAATGTACTTACTGTACTAATTTGTTCTTAATGCTTTACATAAATGAAGTGTTATCTAGCTGATTATTTGCATTTTTTGAGTTTGTTAACGTGCTTTACTATTTTTAATAAATTGCTTTCTGATCACTTTGCACCTGTACCCCATTTATATACAGTAGATTCTGGTTAATTGTGACAGCTGCTTATTTGGGGCAACTCTTAAAGGAAAAAAAAGTCAAGAAAATAGTCGGGATTCCCTTTGTTTATTAGGGACATTATGCTGCTTAATTAGGACAGGCGACTGTTGCTGAACTGTTCCCCCTAGTGTCAGTCAAGTACACTGTGTGGCCATCAGACACTACACCATGCTTAAAGCAAACAGTTCTAAGATAACGTCATTTGCATGTATTTGTGTTCAATAAGCACTGATTTTTGTCACTGATAGTTAGCAAGAAATGAGCTGTAAGACAATTCAGAACTGTTTTGCTCACTGCTGTTCAAGCAGTCAGGCTTAGAGATGCCAGAAATGGCCAGGAGTGAAAACAAAATAATTTCACTAATTCAACAATTTAGTAACTGTAAAGAATTTAAAGGTATCCCCAATCATCTTGAATGTTACTATTCAGTGGAGTTTTAAAAACTGCCAGTGTATGCACTGACAACAAAGTTGTTGGGTTGTCATAAAAATGCGACTGGGTTATTAATATCTTTTCCTTTATTTGTTCAAAATGACGTGTGTTTCTAATCTCATCCACAAAATATAAACTATAAAAATTGAGAGTTCCCTCTCAATCACTGCCTTGGAGATACTAATTCCCGAGATTTTTATTTCTTCAACTAGGCTTTCAACCTCAAGCTTTGTCTTCAGACCTTTGGTCTCGTTGTCATGAACAATTCATATAGTTTTTGATTTCTTTCACACCTGAAAGCACTGCAGCCCCCTGTAGCATAAACCAGACTTGATTTGATTTTGCTCGCACAGTTCAATGCAATATATGTATTTGGCAATTCTGAACATCAAGATCAGAGTGGTTTATTGTCACATGCACAAGTGTATGTGTGTGCAGGTAAAGTGAAAAACTTGTAGCAGCATCAAGGGACATAACATCAGATAAACCACATTCATAAGAAAAGCACATGATATACAGTGTTTACAAGAAAACACAATTAGTACAACTAAAGTTCCATGTTATTGCGATGTGGTCATAGAGTTGTTAAACTGTATGGTTGAAGGAAGTAAGTGTTCTTGAACTTGGTGATACAGAATTTCAGGCTTCTGTACCTCCTGCCCAACCTTTTTTTTTAATTAAATGCAATCGTGAACGGAAATGCTGATCAAGTCAACTAGTTCCCAAAGAGAACTCTGATAGGCCAATCAGATGGTTCACTGCTGCTCAGCAACAGAACATAAAAAAATTATACGTACAATTAAGAAACATTAAAAAAAATAATAGAAATACTGGAGTCATGATGATCATGATGAAGTCTGCTGGAGAGAGACATTTATATACATGCTGTCCTCCATAATTCAAAGAGATTGAAGGATAAGGTTGCAGGGTGACCAAACGTGGCAGGAGCACTTGGAACTAAAGACTAATCCCTACCTTTCCCCAAATACTTTCTAGTTCATCAACAAATAACTTTTTTAAATAGTAATTCGAATTGAAATCGGTACTTCTAAATAAATTTTCCAAGCATTCCGTGGAAGATTTGATTCTTTTAAAAATCTGTACAACTGAGGTATAAAAGATCAGAATGAGGTTGATTATCACTGACGTATATCATGAAACTTGTTTTGTGGCAGGGACGCAGTGTCAAACCGAAAAATTACTGTAACTTACAATACCTAAATAAATAACGCAAAAGAGGAATAATGAGGCAGTGCTCATGGGTTCAAGGACCGTTTAGAAATCTGATGGCAGAGAAGTTAAGTTACTAAAATGTTGAGTGTAGATCTTCATGCTCTTGTACCTTTTCCCTGATGATAGTAATGAGAAGAGAACATGCCTGCATACAGGTGGATGAATAATAATTCTGGAATTATTTTGAATTTAGCAAAATTAATCACAGTTTTTTGCTATGCTGTTGTCAGTTGTGTTGGTAGAATGCACTTTACAAACAAATGTCAACACTGAGTTGTGTTTGGCATATTGTTCTGCCTTGGAGGTTTGGTCACTGAAGCATTTGACATCCATGACAGAGCTGAATGTGTACTTGTGAACAAAGTGGAGGGGAACCAGCATAGCTGCAAGTCTTCTGATTTGCATGTTACATTAAATTAGCAGCACAGAAATGGACCATTTGGCACTACAGAGCCCAGACTAGAATTTGTTCCTTCACTATTTAATCATATCAGTGTAACCTGCATGTTTCTGCCATGCACATTTATATAGTTTTTCCTTGAATATACACTCAATGGCCACTTTATTAGGTACACATACAAATCTGCTTGTTAATGCAAATATCTAATCGGCCAATCATGCGGCAGCAATTCGGGGTGTGTGTGTGTGTATGCAAAAAAAAGCATGCAGGCATGATCATGAGGTTCAATTGTTGCTCAGACCAAACATCAAAATGGGAAGAAATGTGATCCAAGTGACTTTGACATTGGAATGGTTGTTGGTGCCAGACAGGATGGTTTGAGTAACTGATCTTGATCTTTTACACACAAAAGCCTCTAAAGCTTACAGAGATTGGTGCAAAAAAAATTGTAGTGAGTGACATTTCTGTGGGCAGAAACGCCTTGTTAATGACCAAAGTCAGAGAGAATGGCTAGACTGGTTCAAGCTGACAGGAAGGCAAAGGTAACTTAAGTACTATGCATTACAGATCGAATCAAGTTTAATTATCATTCAAACCATACATAGATAAAGCTGAACAAGACAGTGTCCCTTTGGGACCAAAGGTGCAAAATATTCAAAATAGTGGGTAACCTAATTCAAAGTAGTGAAAAAAGAAGTGCATTCATAAAAAAAAATGTATAGTCCAAGACCCTGAGCAACAATGTCTAGCAATTGATGATACAGTCTCCCAGCACTGTACAGACGCATACAATCCAACCTGTCATTCCACCGCTTGAACACGGGAGGACAGTACCAACAGGGGAGGCCAGGCCCCAGCACTGTAGCACTTCCGCTTCTTCTCACCTGGGCTGCAGCAGGCAACCCCAAGGCTTGAGGGCTAGTCCTCACTAGTACACAGCTTCCATGTTATTTGTCCCTCCACCAGACAAGGATAACAGGTCTGCGGCAACTTACGTTATCACTGTCCAACAGAGTCTTGCGATCGCGAGTGAAATGTCCAAGACAATCTCCCTCAGTTATGCTGCACCAAATCTGATGCTTCCAAGTAGCGGGCAGCAATACGGCCTGCAGCCAGGTCAGCTCCTCTGAACCCAAACCGGCTCCTCTCCCAGTGTTCCAGTGGGTGGGCTCCTCTCCCAACACCAGTTCTGCTACTCTGATCAACAAGCAACTCACTGATGAAATAACCCTGCAGTACTCAAAGTTCTTGGAGTAGCATTGTCTTTAGATCATGAAAACACAGTTTTTACCTATAAAATGGTGTTCAGAAAAACATCTCTGAATGCACTAGTTAAACTTGAAGTAGATGAGCTACAAGAGCAGAAGTCCACACCAGGTTCCATTCCGTATCTAATTAAGTGGCAACTGAGTATATCGAAGGTATTCTTCAAGTGTAAACACATTTCTCTTGAATTTTTTTGTTGGATATATAAACAACTTGCATGTATTTATAATTTTGATTTCATCCAGTCTTGCCCTGCACACTTCAGCTATACTTTCAGTGTATTGGTTTATGTAGAAGCCCTGAACTGTGATCTCCAATGGTCAGAGTTCATTGCTTTCACTGTAGTGTAATCTGTAACGGTCAGTGTTTATTATGAGTAACCCAGGTCAGCATGGTCTATGAACTGGTGGAGGAATTTATATTTGCAGCCTTTTATGAGATGGGAGGTGTGTCACAGTACACCATTAATGTTATGAGTCTTGTGTTTTATGTACTTGGATTAACTGTACAACAGTACAAAGTTACTTGTCAGAAAATTTTGGTGCTATGCAAAATGTGTGGTGTTTGTGCAACTTTGCATCAGTGCTGAATTATACTACCAAAATTTGATTATATTGTTAATCATCCGTTATAATTGGAGCTGTATAAATAACCAATCACTGTAACAGTAAGTACCCAGTGATGCATTATAATGCTTCCCTGAATGTCCTTATGGTGCAGTGGACACTACTTATCATCTCAGCACCAAATAAATAGTATTTCCTGGTTCTAAAAGATCTGGTGGTATAGTTATTGTATAATTGCCAAATTCAGAGAATACTTGCTGGCATTTAGTGTTTTATTGAATGAGATTGTTTCTGCAAACTGAATCAGCCTGTACACATGCATGTTCCTGTTTGTCCTGACTGTCATGACCAGTCATGGTAAGAAAGCCAACCAGACATTTGCTACATGTCTAGCACACATGAACCACTTCCCTGGTATCTGGCCCTAGATGGGTGACTCCAAATCACTTCTATAGGCTTCTCAGTTTTCCTATGAATTGTAATGCCATATTTGGATATAGTACAGTGCCTATAAAAAGTATTCAATCCCTTAGAAGTTTTAATGTTTTCTTGTTTTACAACGTTAAATCACAGTGGATTTAATTTGGCTTTTTTGACACAGATCAACAGAAAAAGACTCCTGTCAAAGTGAAAACAGATCTCTACAAAGTGATCTAAATCAGTTATAAATATAAGACACAAAATAATTGATTGCTCAAGTATTCATCCCCTTTAATGTGACACATCAAATCACTGGTGCAGCCGGTTAGTTTTAGAAGTCACATAATTAGTTAAATGGAGATCACTTGTATACAGTCAATGTGTTTCAATTGATGGTAGTAGACGGGAGAGACTGCACATACAACAATTGTTGCCCGGGTACTTCATTGGTCATAGCTTTATGGGAGAGTGGCAAAGTGAAAGCCACTATTGAAAAAAAATTACATGAAATCTCAGATAGAGTTTGCCAGAAGGCATGTGGGAGACTCTGAAGTCAGCTGGAAGAAGGTTCTATGATCTGACGAATAGAAAATTGGCCATGACTAAACATTATGTTTGATGTAAGCCAAAAACCACACATCATCAAAAGCTCACCTACCGAGAGGTATGGCAGTAGCTGCATCTTGTTGTGAGGATGCTTCACTGCAGCATGCCCTGGAAGACTTGTGAAGGTGGGGATAAAATGAATGCAGCAGAATACAGGGAAATCTTGGAGGAAAACCTGATGCAGTCTGAAAGGGAACTGCAACTTTGGAGTAGGTTTGTTTTCCAGCAAGGTAATGACCCCAAACATAAAGCCAGAGCTATACAGGAATGGCTTAAAATCAACAGAGTTAATGTCCTGGAGTGGCCAAGTCAGAGTCCAGATCTCAATCCAGTTGAGGATATATGGCTGTACTTGAAAAGGGCTGTTCAGTTTTGATCTCCA
Organism: Mobula birostris; assembly: GCF_030028105.1. NCBI lineage: Eukaryota > Metazoa > Chordata > Chondrichthyes > Myliobatiformes > Myliobatidae > Mobula > Mobula birostris. The sequence goes on from NC_092373.1 coordinate 92,165,393, forward strand.
TGTAATCTAACAGAGCTTGAGCAGTTTTGTAAAGAATGGAGAAAAATTGCAGTGTCCAGATGCACAGAGCTACTAGAGACCTCTCCACTCAGACTCAAGGCTGTAATTGCTGCCAGTGGTGCATCAACTAAATACTGACTTGAAGGTGGTGAATACTTATGTAGTCAATTATCTTGCTTCATACAGTTGTCCCTCGGTATCCGTGGAGGATTGGTTCCAGGACCCCCCCCCCCCCCCCCCCCGCAGGTACCAAAATCCGCGGATGCTCAAGTCCCTTATATAAAATGGCGTTGTATTTGCATATAACGTACGCACATCCTCCCCTATACTTTAAATCATCTCTAGATTACTTATACCTAATACAATGTAAATGCTATGTAAATAGTTGTTATACTGTATTGTTTAGAAAATAATGACAAGAGAAAAAGTCTATACATGTTCAGTACAGACGCAACCGTCGTAGCTCTTCTGGGAACGCTGATGTTGCCTCAGCATCAGCCGATGCAGATTCTCTGTGATCTTTAAGTTCTTGAGGCTGTAGCACTTTACATAGCTAACCAGCCATCCCTTACTAGCCTTAAACTCCTTTCTCTCGCTCACAACAGAAGTAGCGAACGAGCAATGCTCAAACAATGAGTGCTGGAGAGAGACGGAGGATCTGTGAAATGGCGGGAGGCTACAGCAGGGTATGCCTATACATCACTTCATTCGTGTGGATTCAGCGTAGTGCTCGGTGCGCGGTAAATTCAAGTTTTGCTTTTTGGAACTTCCTGGAATTTTTTTCTGAATATTTTTGATCCGTGGTTGGTTGAATCCACAGATATGGAGGGCCGACTGTATTTGTAATTAATTTAGATTACTCTGTTTTCACTTAGATACAAAGGAGTCTTTTTCTGTCAAAATGGCCAAATTAAATCCACTGTGATTCAATGTTGTAAAACAATAAAACAAGAAAACTTCTGGGGGGGGGCGGTGGTGGGGGGGGGGTTGAATACATTTGATAGGAACTGTATTTCAGGAAGCAGGAGTGATATGAAATCTTTAGCTGTGAATTTTAAAGTAATTTTATACCTAGCAGAGGATATTGTTTACTGAAAATACATTAAACTCAAAGTAGATTAATTCAACCAATGAAAGAGAATAAAAGCTATGAAATAAGTGGAAATAAGTCTTATAAATCCCTTCTAGAAGTCTACCTTGTGTTCAACAAACTGCTTTCATTAACTTTTTGTTCTTGCGTATCTAAACCTAACATTTCCTTTACAAATAGGAACCAATTACATCATGTCACTACACTGATATTGATGTTTTTCTTTTCTTCCCTTTAAAGATTTTAAGAAACCTACAGCTTATCTGGTTGAGTTTTGGAATTAGACTCTGTGCAGGTTAATTACCAATTGGTGCCATTCCATGTGTGCAGTTATTTCAGGGGCAAGGGAAAAGAAAATATCAATCATCTGCTTGTATTTTAAGTTTTTCTTATATGCATATTACAGTTTATATACATGTAACAGTTTATTGTATGTATAAGCAAGTTTAATGTGCCCATTAGTAGCTGTATTGGTATAATTCTGGAAGCTTCTCTTGTACTGTAGAATTTAAATAAGTGTTTTCTCATTGGCTAACTCTTATCTATAAATTTGAATTAAATTTTCCTCATCTCTGGGTACAAAAATAGCTGCTCCATGTTGAGTGCCAATGTAGCTTTTTGTCTGTCCCTTCACTTAGATCTCTATCACTGCCCATTTTCAATTTTCCTTTGTTCCATCAACACTTACTAAAACAATCGTGAAACAAGTTTTCTGTTTTCCTGACCTCTGAAAGAACCTTGGATTAAATATCAGATTCCAACAAGTTGGCGTAGTCGGCAAAGATTTTGAAGTTAAGGACTCGGAACAGTCGCGGACAGTGGAATTTTTAGTGCACGACAGAAGGGGGAAGAACTTTCTCTGTTCCTCTGTCTGATAGAAAAACTGGTTCTGGCTCCAGATATCTGATGGAAATTAGGATTGAGAACTGCTGCATTACTATTTAAAAAGAAAACAGCTATAAAAAATATCACTTGCTGGAACGACCCATTTTGGTTGCAGGGCAATCAATCAATACCTAGTAAAAATATCGGTGATGTAATCCATTAATTCGGTTGTGGGACGACCCAGCAGTCGTGGGAACAATCTGTTGGTCGCAGGATGACCCAATTGGTTGCAATATATTACAATCAAAGCAATAAGAGGCAGGCATGAATTAAGATCAAATCAAAATTATTGCCAAAGTCATGAAACTTGCTTACTCAGAGCTCTTACCTGAATAAAACATCAGTAAGTGCTCAGATGACCCTATGACTCTCAATGAAGAATTGAAAGTGTTTCAAATGGTAAAGGTGACATTGCGTACTGCATCTGCATTAAGAATCCCTGATTCAGATGGACCATCTGTATGTCAACAAGAAACACGTGATTGAAGGTTCTACTAGAAGGTGCCATGCATGGATGCTGCAGCCATTCCAGTTCCAACCAATGGTGAAATTGCTGTACATTAAGATGTTAAAATCTGCAAGACTACCTCGCAAGGGAGTGGAATAACAAAGGTGCTGTACGGTTACAGACTAATGTGGGGAACAGGCTTTTGCTTAGTGCTGCAGCCTTCTACAGCTACTCAGAAGCAGTGCACTTGAACGCCAGTATTAAAGTTAGACTGAAAGTGGATCCTGCAGGTCTGTTATCCCATCATTTTCACTCACTAACATCTGATTGCTGGAAAATAAACTGGATTACCTGCATCTGCATCTGAACCAGAGTAAGATGAGGGACTGTTGTACGCGTATCCTGAAAGAAGTATGGCTCCAGGACACTATTCTAAACTCAGCCATCCAGCTAGAAGGCTTAATCAATTTTTGGGTGGACAGAAGTGCTGCAATTTGCAGCAAAACCCATGGGGAAGGTCTATGTATCTATATCAGAGTTTCCTAACCTCTTTTAGGCCACGGCCCCCCCCACCCACCCAAGCACCTTTGCTAACATGAGAAAAATTACTCTGTTTTAAATTTTTACTTGCCTCTGATCCTAGCTTACACAGTACCTGTGAGCTGTATAGCAGCTTCGATATCAATGTGGCTCTTAGGAAGAGTTGAAGTATCTAGTTCAAGTTGTGATTGATTGTAGATTGATTCTCCGTTGATATTTGTTTTTAACTTTTTAGAAAAACTTCAATTTTTGATAAACAGTACATGTGGCATTAACAATGCCTCGTTGCCTCACACAGTTGACTGATCCAGTTGTATTCCAAATTCTGGTTTTTGTAGCTCTGTGCATAGCTGATACTCAATATCTTCATTCATTTTGTCAATACAAAGTTATTACTCAGAGGAATTGATTTAAAAATACTGGTAAACATTTTGAGAACAGTGGGTGAGCACTTCTGATACAGCAGGCATTATTAATCTTTTACCAATTGTATGAGATTTTCCACACTTTGCTGTCATTTTGGAAATGTTATAAGACCACTGTCGGTTATTTTTAACTTTCTTGGCAAATGACTCAATTGTGCAACACTTTTCAAATGCTTCTTTCATCTTCTGTAACTGAGTAATACCCTAAGTAGCCTTTTCAGGGTGTTGTGTTTTTTAAGGATGTGTTACTGCATTCTTGATGGATTCCTGACTTCATTAGACTGTGCAGTATAACAAGTAATACACACGGGGTGTCGCTGATCTGACGGGAAAAGAATAAACCATATTCTATGCATATAACATTGTATTGACACACTTTCTGTCATTTTAGTCTCTTAGCAGGATTGGAATTCAAGGCTTCACTGCCTTCAGACTCGAGAGATCATAGAACATAGAATAGTACAGCACAGTACAGGCCCTTCGGCCCACAATGTTGTGCCGACCCTCAAACCCTGCCTCCCATATAAGCCCCCACCTTAGATTCCTCCATATACCTGTCTAGTAGTCTCTTAAACTTCACTAGTGTATCTGCCTCCACCACTGACTCAGGCAGTGCATCCCACGCACCAACCACTCTCTGAGTAAAAAACCTTCCTCTAATATCCCCCTTGAACTTCCCACCCCTTACCTTAAAGCCATGTCCTCTTGTATTGAGCAGTGGTGCCCTGGGGAAGAGGTGCTGGCTATCCACTCTATCTATTCCTCTTGTTATCTTGTACACCTCTATCATGTCTCCTCTCATTCTCCTTCTCTACGAAGAGTAAAGCCCTAGCTCCCTTAATCTCTGATCATAATGCATACTTTCTAAACCAGACAGCATTCTGGTAAATCTCCTCTGTACTCTTTCCAATGCTTCCACATCCTTCCTATAGTGAGGTGACCAGAACTGGACACAGTACTCCAAGTATGGCCTAACCAGAGTTTTATAGAGCTGCATCATTACATCGTGACTCTTAAACTCTATCCCTTGACTTATGAAAGCTAACACCCCATAAGCTTTCTTAACTACCCTATCCACCTGTGAGGCAACTTTCAGGGATCGGTGGACATGTACCCCGAGATCCCTCTGCTCCTCCACACTACCAAGTATCCTGCCATTTACTTTGTACTCTGCCTTGGAGTTTGTCCTTCCAAAGTGTACCACCTCACACTTCTCCGGGTTGAACTCCATCTGCCACTTCTCAGCCTACTTCTGCATCCTATCAATGTCTCTGTGCAATCTTTGACACTACACCACCAACCTTTGTGTCATCTGCAAACTTGCCAGCCCACCCTTCTACCCCCATATCCTGGTCATTAATAAAAATCACGAAAAGTAGAGGTCCCAGAACAGATCCTTGTGGGACACCACTAGTCACAATCCTCCAATCTGAATGTACTCCCTCCACCACCACCCTCTGCCTTCTGCAGGCAAGCCAATTCTGAATCCACCTGGCCAAACTTCCCTGGATCCCATGCCTTCTAACTTTCTGAATAAGCCTACCGTGTGGAACCTTGTCAAATGCCTTATTAAAATCCATATAAATCACATCCACTGCACTACCCTCATGTATATGCCTGGTCACCTCCTCAAAGAACTCTATCAGGCTTGTTAAACACGATCTGCCCTTCACAAAGCTATGCTGACTGTCCCTGATCAGACCATGATTCTCTAAATGCCTACAGATCCTATCTCTAAGAATCTTTTCCAACAGCTTTCCCACCACAGACGTAACGCTCACTGGTCTATAATTACCCGGACTATCCCTACTACTTTTTTTGAACAAGGGAACAACATTCGCCTCCCTCCAATCCTCCGGTACCATTCCCGTGGACAACGAGGACATAAAGGTCCTAGCCAGAGGCTCAGCCATCTCTTCTCTCACCTCATGGAGCAGCCTGGGGAATATTCCATCAGGCCCCGGGGACTTATCTGTCCTAATGTATTTTAACAACTCCAACATCTCCTCTCCCTTAATATCAACATGCTCCAGAACATCAACCTCACCCATATTGTCCTCACCATCATCAAGTTCCCTCTCATTGGTGAATACCGAAGAGAAGTATTCATTGAGGACCTCGCTCGCTTCCACAGCCTCCAGACACATCTTCCCACCTTTATCTCTAATCGGTCCTACCTTCACTCCTGTCATCCTTTTTTTCTTCACATAATTGAAGAATGCCTTGGGGTTTTCCTTTACCCTACTCGCCAAGGCCTTCTCATGCCCCCTTCTTGCTCTTCTCAGCCCCTTCTTAAGCTCCTTTCTTGCTTCTCAATATTCCTCAATAGACCCATCTGATCCTTGCTTCCTAAACCTCATGTATGCTGCCTTCTTCCACCTGACTAGGTTTTCCACCTCACTTGTCACCCATGGTTCCTTCACCCTACCATTCTTTATCTTCCTCACCGGGACAAATTTATCCCTTACATCCTGCAAGAGATCTCTAAACATCGACCACATGTCCATAATACATTTCCCTGCAAAAACATCATCCCAATTCACACCCGCAAGTTCCAGCCTTATAGCCTCATAAGTTGTCCTTCCCCAATTAAAAATTTTCCTGTCCTCTCTGATTCTATCCTTTTCCATGATAATGCTAAAGGCCAGGGAGCAGTGGTCACTGTCCCCCAGATGCTCACCCACTGAGAGATCTGTGACCTGACCCGGTTCATTGCCTAGTACTAGATCTGGTATGGCATTCCCCCTGGTCGGCCTGTTTACATACTGTGACAGGAATCCATCCTGGACACACTTAACAAACTCTGCCCCATCTAAACCCTTGGAACTAATCAGGTGCCAATCAATATTAGGGCAGTTAAAGTCACCCATGATAACGACCCTGTTATTTTTGCACCTTGCCAAACATAATTATCTGTCATTAAGGGGGCTAAATTAAAATTTAAAAAATTAACACAAACTGGGAATACCTATCAGATGTTGATGGCAACAGTGAGTTGATGTGGATGGAATGATGATAGTGGCACATAAAGGAATGAGGTGAAGATGAAAACTATCACAACAGTGAAGATTGCATTGACAAGGATTCATATTGGAATCAATGTTAGTCGGGATAGAGCTGGTATTTGGCAAGCTATCTTTATTCTATTCTAGTTAGCACAATTGATCAATCGTAGCTACCTACGATCATCATGTCAACATTGATAACTATGCTGGTTTGATGACTGGCTACATTGGAAAGTACATTGAGGACACTACACTGCAAGAGCAAACCAGAAACCATGCCTGACTGTAGGGTTTTGTGCACTGCTTAAGGATCAGGATACTGCCTTTAGATCAGGGGACAGAATGACTCTAAGGTGAACAAAGCCACGCTGTCCCAAGCCATCAGGAAGGCAAAGTGTGAGTATGCATAGAAAATCTATAGGCACCTTTGTGACACCAGGGACACGCAGAGCATGTGGCAAGGTGTACAAACCATAACTGATTATAAGTCCACCCTGGTCATCAATAACAAATTTGTCTTCTTTCCTGATAGGCTTGAATGTTTTCTGTGCACGATTTGACCAATTGAATGATGTGGCGTCAAGAGAAGTCCCCTTTCTTCCCAAGAAACATGCAAACATGCACACTATTTGGCCACAGTTGAAATGTGGAGGACCCTAGCCTGGTAAATCCAAGCAAAACTGCAGGGCTTGACAATGTACCTGGTCAGGTGGTGAAAGACTGTGGCCCAGCTAACAGAGGCCTTTGTGGACATCTTTAATCTCTCTCTGTAGCTGTCCTTTGTCCCTGCAGGCTTCAAGACAACCATTGTCATTCTGGCGTCCGAGAGAGCAATGGTAACCGGCCTAAATGATTACCACCCAGTGGCACTGACTTCAATAATCATGAAGTGCTTTGACTGGCTGGTAATTGATTGTATGACATTGCAACTTCCGGCTGGTTTGGACTATTTCCAGTTTGCATACCGCTCATACTGATCCACTGATGATGCTATAGTTTCAGGCCTGAACTTTCTCCTGTCCCACCTAGTAAACAATGCCTCGTACGCCAGAATGTTATTCATTGACTTCATCTCTGTTTTAACACAATCATCCCTTAGAGGCTGGTGGGTAAACTGGCCTCTTTGGAACTCGGCAATCCTCTTGGACTTATTGGCGGAAAGACCCCAGTCAGTCTGAGTTGGCAGTAAAATCTCAAACTCCATCACACTGAGCGCTAGTGCTCTTCAGGGTTTTTGCTCAGTCTGTTGCTGACTCATGATTGCACTGCACTGCTCAAACCATATCATCAAGTTCGCTGATGTTACTACAGTGGTTGGCCTCATCAGCAACAATGATGAGTCTGCATACAGAGGGGAAGTAGAGAGGCTTGTCAAATGCTGCAAGAACAACATCAATGGTTCTGCCATGTAGAGTGAAGAGTGCAAAGTTCCTTGATGTGCACGTAATGGATGATCTAACCTGGTCCCAGAGCACCTCACTAGACAAGAAAGCACAGCAGTGTCTACAGTTTCTGACGAGTTTGAGGTGTGCAAGTCTCCTCACCCCCATTCTAACTCCTTTCAGGAGCACTATCGAGAGTGTCCTGTCTGGCTGCATTATTTTGTGGTACAGAAGTTGCAAGGCATCAGACTGCAAGACCCTACAGAGGATAGTGAAAACCACAGAGAGGGTCATCAGAGTCTCACACTGCTCCCCCTCCCCCCCCCACACTGTTGGTTATTACTGCGATTCTGTACGCTGCCTCCTCAGTGATTGAGAGGAGAATTCGAATGGTTGTTTTTGGAACTGAAATGCTGGCATCAGGAAGCATGGCTTCTGGTACCCCTGAGCAACAGGGAGAACTAAAACTTTTGAAGCTTGTAAGTTGGCAGAAGAAAGATCGGATATTATCTACACTGATTCTTTATATGCTTTTGGAGTTGTGCATGATTTTTGAAACTTACGGAGACAGAGGATTCCTTACGACTGTAGGAACCCCAAGCAAGAATAGCCAGCTAGTACAAGAACTTGTTAATGTCATTGGAGGTTGCTGCATGAAAATGTAAAAGCCACTGCAAAATAATGACAATGAAATGCATCCACAGATGAAATAACAAGAAGGGCAACATGGGAGGAAATAAAAGAAGTAAATTGCACATGTACCAAGAACATGTGCAATGAACCTGACAGCAGGAATTATGGAAACAAAGTTGACTCTGTACCACAAACATACAAATCATCCGGCACAACAGACACGCTCCCTAGGACAAATTGGAGTGCAGAAGATGATTGTCAGATTTTCACAATAGTTGTGAAATCTAAAGTTCAGGGCACAAGCTCGACAAATATTTGAAATATGCATGACATGCCACAAAACAAGTCCTGGAGCAATGGAAAAACTACCATAATTAGGTGCTCCTGCCCACCTGCTCCATTTTTGCACTCATTAGTATACTAAATTTCTTTATCAAAGTGTCAAGGATACTCAGATGTACTGGTAATAATGGATAAGGTTTCAAGGTGGATGGAACCTATTCCAGCAAGGAAAACCACTGCCACAAACACAGCAAAAATTCTGATTAAGGAATACATTCCTAGATGGGAATTGTCAGGAATTATGTTGACTAATGAACATTGAATGGTCTTTTCATGGTCCACATCACCCAGAGTTGAACAAAAGAATGGAATTATCAAACAACAACTAAGTATCCTGATGATGGTGTACCATGGCCTATGGCTCTTCCTGTGGTCTTGTGTATCATCAGAGCACTCCCGAACAAGAAAACTCAACTAAGTCCATTCAAGGTGGTAACAGGACGTCCTATGTCATTGCTGGGAACCCTTATTCTCAGAGTGGCTGATATACACATTATGGCAGGTAGTTTAGTTAACTATTGTGTAAAGTTAACCCAAGCTGTCTAGTCTGCTTCTCAAGAGGTTTCTGCTGCAAGGAGTGATCCAACAGAAAGAGGACACATCCTGATAAACTGCGTAAGAATCCACTGGGAATTTGACAGCTGTTGAGTGTTGTTAATTTCCAATTCAGTGGTGAAAATAAAAAAAAAGGTAAATATGCCAGCCACTGAAGGCAAACTAAAGTGGTACCCAGTGAAGGCAAGCGCTGTAATTAATGTGCTAGTAATGTCTTGGCCCAATGTGTACTGTAATGGGCTACAGTTAGTAAATCACTAAACAGGCAGAAGACTTGAAGCAGATTGCAAATTACTGGACATTATGAAATTTATTCTAATATTAGCTGGTATATTTTTGTCAATTTTTCCTAGTCATAATGTGCCAGTTGAGTTAACTCATAATGTATACTTATGGGTATCACATGAATTTGCTGGTGCTATCGGGTATGTCAATATATACCACACATTTCAACACTGGGCATTCCTGCAGGCCCAGAATAAACATCCACCCTCTTTATTAAACATTCTAGCAATGGCGATGTTGACATTATGCCTATGATACATTATTCTCAAGGGAGACATAAATATGCAAATATTATACCTCTGCTTATTGTTTTAAACTGAATCATTTATGTAAATATAATCAGCATGATTTAGGGAATATTATACCTGACCCTATTCATGTCTTATCCTGAGATATAGCCTCATCTTATGTTTATGACAAAGCTATTAACTATTTCATGTTTACTGTAAAATCTACCTTTTGAGTAGAGATGGTACCATTCCAGTTGGGCCTTGTTCATGCAATTACACTTTACACTGACCTAAATAGGTAATAAAGCCATAAGATAGAGGAGTAGAATTACTCCATTTGGCCCATCAAGTCTGCTCCGCCATTCAATCATAGATGAACTTTCCTTCCCTTCCTCAGCCCCACTCCCTGGCCTTTTTCCCCATAACCTTTGATGCCTTGTCCAATCAAGAACCTATCAAGTTCTGCCTTAAATACACCCAATGGCCTGACCTCCACAGCTGCCTGTGCTGATAAATTCCACAAATCCCCCACTCTCTGGCTAAAGAAGTTTCTTCTGTTTTAAATGGATGCCCCTCTATCTTGAGGCTGTGCCTGGTTGTCTTAGACTCCCCCACCATGGGAAACATCCTTTCCACATCTACTTTGAATGCCTCCCAACATTCAAATGTTTCCAGTGAGATCCTTCCTGGGCCTTCTGAATTTCAACGCATACAGACCCAGAGCCATCAAACGTTCGTCATAAGATAACCCTTTCATTCCCAGAATCATCCTTGTGAACCTCCTCTGAGCCCTCTCCAATGCCAGCACATCTTTTCTTAGATGAGGAACCAAAAACTGTTAAGGACTCTGGAATTTCCATTGATGATCAGAAAAATAGTACATTTCAACAAGGTTCATCTTAAGTGATAAGAAATGGTCTAAGTTCATGGAACTGTTTGTACTTTATGAGCAGAAATGGAGCCTAATCCTCTCGTCCGCAAAATTCGTTAGAGTCTTGTTATTTAGGGTAGCTTTTCCCTGTCATAAGACATGCACACATCTTGCCTTTACCTCCCGAGCCTGGAAGTAAACGAGACATTTCAGAAGGAGATCACTTTGCATCAATTTTATTTCCATTTTATGATGTTACAAGGAGTATAAGAGAGACTAAAAATGTTGCAGCAGCCTTAGAAAGAGTAAACAATAACACTGCTGAAGCCTGGGGGAAATTAACAACAGAAATAGTCATCATGCATAAGATGGTTCTTCAAAATCGTATGTCATTAGATCTTCACCTAGCAGTTAAGGAGAGAACGTGTGCAGTTGTAGGCAAAGAGTGTTGTACTTACACATCTGAGAGTCTGAAAACGTAACTAATTTGGCTGATCATATCTGTAAAGAAGCAGTTAAAATACTGATGAAGGGGATTTCTTTGGATTCATTTAAGTTTCAGAAGCTAAAGTTACTCAACATTATGAGTCATGTTATAGTAATCTCATAATAGTCATCTCATAATTACATTGTTTTTTACTTAAAGGCTATCATTAATATAATGGTTCAAACTCGTGTACTAATCTGCCTAACCATGACATAATCCTGTGAATACTTTGAAGAATATATACCCTTTGATATTCCATGACTTGGGTAGTTTTTGATTACAGTTGTCCCTCGGTATCCACGGGGGATCGGTTCCAGGACCCCCCACGGATACCAAAATCCGCGGATGCTCAGGTCCCTTATAAAAAATGCGTAGTATTTGCATATAACCTATGCACATCCTCCCCTATACTTTAAATCATCTCTAGATTACTTATAATACCTAATACAATGTAAGTGCTATGTAATTAGTTGTTATACTGTATTGTTTAGGGAATAATGACGCTTTGGAGGAGGCTCAATAATACTAATGTCAAGATCTGTGGAGGTTGAGGGCTGAGGATCTTAAAGCGTTGAAGGTCGAGGCTTCACAATTGCAGATGCTTTAGTTAGAAACATTGTTATAGGAAGCTGTTTCTTTTTCTTTGCATCATCAAACAAATCTTGCAGTGGTTGTAGGCATGTTGTTATCCCTCTGGTGACATGGAGGCTTCGTTCCATCGAAGGATCGTACTCGAGGATCATATCCTTTAACGTTTGCGCCTGTTGAAAAACTGCTGCAAATTTTTCAGGTGTCCAAATTGATGGCTCTGCCTCCTCTAAATCTTCATCATCATCATCATCTGTAGAGGATTTCAGCAGATCTTCAAGTTTCTCATTGGTAAGGGTTTCTCTATGCTCTTCTATGTGTTCCTTGGCGAGTGCTAGAGAGAGACGGAGGATCTGTGAAATGGCGGGAGGCTACAGCAGGGTATGCCTACACACTGCTTCATTCGCATGGATTAAGCGTAGTGGTCAGCGCATGGCAAATTCAAGTTTTGCCTTTTGGAACTTCCTGGAATTTTTTTTCGAATATTTTCGATCCGCGGTTGGTTGAATCCACGGATACGGAGGGCCGACTGTATACTTAACGTAGATAAAACAAGTTTTTCTACCTCTGAATTTTCAGATGTAATAATGTGTGATTTAGAATAAAAAGGGAGATTGTTGTTTAATTGATATTTTCTTTGTTAAATTCTTAGCTAACAATCAATTATCAGCTTGTATTTTAGGTAGTTCTGTTGTTTGTTTGTTGTGCTTCTTAATGGTTATGTATATTTGTGTGACGTCGGGCAGTGCAGCGCGGCAGATTTAAAAGGGCAGAAATCCTGCTTCGGGTTTGATTCGAAGAAGGAAGTCTGAGAGTCGGAGCGGGAGTGCGGAGGAAGACATTTTTGGAATTTACGGTTTTTTTCTCTCCAACGGCGTTCAGAGAGGCGGGACTGCGCAGGCGTGTGACGTCAGGCAGTGCAGCGCGGCAGATTTAAAAGGAACAGAGCCTCATACAGCGGGCAGCGTAGTTTGCGGGCGGCGGAGTGAGCCGGAAGCAGAGTGAAGGCTTAAGGGCTTCGGCTCAACGGGCTTAGGCGGAAACAGGCGAGGCGAGGAAGGTTTGGTATTCATTTTCTGTTGTTATTTGAGGAGAGGAGCAGTATGAGTGTGAGGGCAGTTTGTTGTTCTCGGTGTCGGATGTGGGAGGCCCTGGAGTCTCCAAGCCTCCCGGATGTCTACATCTGCGCCAAGTGCATCGAGATGCAGCTCCTTAGGGACCGCGTTACGGAACTGGAGCTGCAGCTCAATGACCTTCGTCTGGTCAGGGAGAGTGAGGAGTTGATAGAGAGAAGTTACAGGCAGGTGGTCACACTGGGGCCACAGGACGCAGACAAGTGGGTCACGGTTAGGAGGAGGAAGGGGAAGAGTCAGGTAATAGAGAGTACCCCGGTGGCTGTGCCCCTTAACAATAGGTACTCCTGTTTGAGTACTGTTGGGGGGGACAGCTTACCTGGGGGAAGCAACAGTGGCCGTGCCTCCGGCACAGAGTCCGGCCCTGTAGCTCAGAAGGGTAGGGCAAGGAAGAGGAGGGCAGTTGTGATAGGGTATTCAATAGTAAGGGGGTCAGATAGGCGCTCCAGAGACCCGGATGGTAGTTTGTCTCCCTGGTGCCAGGATCCGGGATATTTCTGATCGTGTTCAAGATATCCTGAAGTGGGAGGGTGAGGAGTCAGAGGTCGTGGTACATATAGGTACCAATGACATAGGTAGGAAAAGGGAAGAGGTCCTGAAAGGAGAATATAGGGAGCTAGGAAGGGAGTTGAGAAAAAGGACCGCAAAGGTAGTAATCTCAGGATTACTGCCTGTGCCACGCGACAGTGAGAGTAGGAATGCGATGAGGTGGAGGATAAATGCGTGACTGAGGGATTAGAACAGGAGGCAGGGATTCAAGTTTTTGGATCATTGGGACCTCTTTTGGCGCAAGCGTGACCTGTACAAAAAGGACGGGTTACACTTGAATCCTAGGGGGACCAATATCCTGGCAGGGAGATTAGCGAGGGTTACTGAGGTGACTTTAAACTAGAATGGTTGGGGGGTGGGAATCAAATTAAAGAGGCTAGGCGAGAGGAGGTTAGTTCACAACAGGGGGATGGGATCCAGTGCAGAGAGACAGAGGGGTGTAAAGTGAGGGTAGAAGCAAAAAGTAGTAAGGAGAAAAGTAAAAGTGGCAGGCCGACAAATCTAGGGCAAGCATCAAAAAGGGCCACTTTTCAACATAATTGTATAAGGGCTAAGAGAGTTGTAAAAGAGCACCTGAAGACTTTGTGTGTCAATGCAAGGAGCATTTGTAACAAGGTGGATGAATTGAAAGTGCAGATTGTTATTAATGATTATGATATAGTTGGGATCACAGAGACATGGCTCCAGGGTGACCAAGGATGGGAGCTCAACGTTCAGGGATATTCAATATTCAGGAGGGATAGACATGAAAGAAAAGGAGGTGGGGTGGCGTTGCTGGTTCAAGATGAGATTAACGCAATAGAAAGGAAGGACATAAGCCGGGAAGATGTGGAATCGATATGGGTAGAGCTGCATAACACTAAGGGGCAGAAAACACTGGTGGGAGTTGTGTACAGGCTACCTAACAGTAGTAGTGAGGTCGGGGATGGTATTAAACAGGAAATTAGAAATGTGTGCAATAAAGGAACAGCAGTTATAATGGGTGACTTCAATCTACATGTAGATTGGGTGAACCAAATTGGTAAAGGTGCTGAGGAAGAGGATTTCTTGGAATGTATGCGGGATGGTTTTTTGAACCAACATGTCGAGGAACCAACTAGAGAGCAGGCTATTCTAGACTGGGTTTTGAGCAATGAAGAAGGGTTAATTAGTAATCTTGTCGTGAGAGGCCCCTTGGGTAAGAGTGACCATAATATGGTGGAATTCTTCATTAAGTTGGAGAGTGACATAGTTAATTCAGAAACAAAGGTTCTGAACTTAAAGAGGGGTAACTTTGAAGGTATGAGTCGTGAATTAGCTAAGATAGACTGGCAAATGACACTTAAAGGATTGACGGTGGATATGCAATGGCAAGCATTTAAAGATTGCATGGATGAACTACAACAATTGTTCATCCCAGTTTGGCAAAAGAATAAATCAAGGAAGGTAGTGCACCGTGGCTGACAAGAGAAATTAGGGATAGTATCAATTCCAAAGAAGAAGCATACAAATTAGCCAGAAAAAGTGACTTACCTGAGGACTGGGAGAAGTTCAGAGTTCAGCAGAGGAGGACAAAGGGCTTAATTAGGAAGGGGAAAAAAGATTATGAGAGAAAACTGGCAGGGAACATAAAAACTGACTGTAAAAGCTTTCATAGATATGTAAAAAGGAAAAAACTGGTAAAGACAAATGTAGTCCCCTACAGACAGAAACAGGTGAATTGATTATGGGGAGCAAGGACACGGCAGACCAATTGAATAATTACTTTGGTTCTGTCTTCACTAAGGATGACATAAATAATCTTCCAGAAATAGTAGGGGACAGAGGGTCCAGTGAGATGGAGGAACTGAGCAAAATACATGTTAGTAGGGAAGTGGTGTTAGGTAAATTGAAGGGATTAAAGGCAGATTATTCCCCAGGGCCAGATGGTCTGCATCCCAGAGTGCTTAAGGAAGTAGCCCAAGAAATAGTGGATGGGTTAGTGATAATTTTTCAAAACTCGTTAGATTCTGGACTAGCTCCTGAGGATTGGAGGGTGGCGAATGTAACCCCACTTTTTAAAAAAGGAGGGAGAGAGAAACCGGGGAATTATAGACCGGTTAGCCTAACGTCGGTGGTGGGGAAACTGCTGGAGTCAGTTATCAAAGATGTGATAACAGCACATTTGGAAAGCGATGAAATGATCGGACAAAGTCAGCATGGATTTGTGAAAGGAAAATCATGTCTGACGAATCTCATAGAATTTTTTGAGGATGTAACTAGTAGAGTGGATAGGGGAGAACTAGTGGATGTGGTATATTTGGATTTTCAAAAGGCTTTTGACAAGGTCCCACACAGGAGATTAGTGTGCAAACTTAAAGCACACGGTATTGGAGGTAAGGTATTGATGTGGATAGAGAATTGGTTAGCAGACAGGAAGCAAAGAGTGGGAATAAACGGGACCTTTTCAGAATGGCAGGCAGTGGCTAGTGGGGTACCGCAAGGCTCAGTGCTGAGACCCCAGTTGTTTACAGTATATATTAATGATTTGGATGAGGGAATTAAATGCAGCATCTCCAAGTTTGCGGATGACACGAAGCTGGGCGGCAGTGTTAGCTGTGAGGAGGATGCAGGGTGACTTGGATAGGTTGGGTGAGTGGGCAAATTCATGGCAGATGCAATTTAATATGGATAAATGTGAAGTTATCCACTTTGGTGGCAAAAATAGGAAAACAAATTATTATCTGAATGGTGGCCGATTAGGAAAAAGGGAGGTGCAACGAGACCTGGGTGTCATTATACACCAGTCATTGAAAGTGGGCATGCAGGTACAGCAGGCAGTGAAAAAGACGAATGGTATGCTGGCATTTATAGCAAGAGGATTCGAGTACAGGAGCAGGGAGGTACTACTGCAGTTGTACAAGGCCTTGGTGAGACCACACCTGGAGTATTGTGTGCAGTTTTGGTCCCCTAATCTGAGGAAAGACATCCTTGCCATAGAGGGAGTACAAAGAAGATTCACCAGATTGATTCCTGGGATGGCAGGACTTTCATATGAAGAAAGACTGGATGAACTGGGCTTGTACTCGTTGGAATTTAGAAGATTGAGGGGGGTCTGATTGAAACATATAAAATCCTAAAGGGATTGGACAGGCTAGATGCAGGAAGATTGTTCCCGATGTTGGGGAAGTCCAGAACGAGGGGTCACAGTTTGAGGATAAAGGGGAAGGCTTTTAGGACTGAGATTAGGAAAAACTTCTTCACACAGAGAGTGGTGAATCTGTGGAATTCTCTGCCACAGGAAACAGTTGAGGCCAGTTCATTGGCTATATTTAAGAGGGAGTTAGATATGGCCCTTGTGGCTACGGGGATCAGGGGGTATGGAGGGAAGGCTGGTGCAGGGTTCTGAGTTGGATGATCAGCCATGATCATAATAAATGGCGGTGCAGGCTTGAAGGGCTGAATGGCCTACTCCTGCACCTATTTTCTATGTTTCTGTTTTTTTAAATAATACTTTTTATAAGATATGTACTTTTTAAGAAACTCATATTTTTCACTCAGTGACAGAAAATGGTATAGCAGCTGAATAAACAGTTTATCACCTTCCTCATTTTTCATTGGCTAAGTATTAACATATTACCCATGTGATGTACTTATTTTAATTATGTAGCCGACTAACTTGTTTAATCCTATCTAAGGATTTTCACGTATCCATAAAAGTGATAGATTTCTTAGAAGTGTCATCTTCATTCTTTTGTCTTGCATCCCTTAGCATCATTTCACAGCTCTTTATTTAGTGCACTTAGTATTAGTATGTTTGTTTGTTCTCTTAAAATAAACTGAGGTCTTGGAATTTAGACTGCTTCCTATTTTTGACTTCCAGATTAGAAATTTAATGGAGATCCAACAGCTAATGCTTATATTGGTATAACACTGGAAGCTGCTCCTGGTACTGCAGTATTGAATAAGTGCTTTCTCGTTGGTTAACATTTATTTATAAGTGGAATTTCCTTATCTATTGGTATAAGAATAGCTGACCCATGCTGGGCACCATCTTGCCTCTTTATCTCTCCACAAACACGAGGAAATCTGCAGATGCTGGAAATTCAAGCAACACACAAAATGCTGGTGGAACGCAGCAGGCCAGACAGCATCTTTAGGAAGAAGCACAGTCGACGTTTAGGGCCGAGACCCTTCGTCAGGAGTAACTGAAAGAAGAGATATTAAGAGGTTTGAAGGTGGGAGGGGGAGATCTGAAATGATAGGAGAAGACAGGAGGGGGAGGGATAGAGCTAAGAGCTAGAAATTTGACCTTCCCCCCCCCCCCCCCATCTTCTCCTATCATTTTGGATCTTCCCCTCCCCCTCCCACCTTCAAATCTCTTACTGTCTCTTCTTTCAGTTAGTCCTGACGAAGTGTCTCAGCCCGAAACGTCTACTGTGCTTCTTCCTATGGATGCTGTCTGGCCTGCTGTGTTCCACCAGCATTCTGTCTTTATCTCTCCCTTCACTTAGTGGACCTCTATTACCCTCCATTTTCAACTTTCCTTTGTTCTATCAACATTTGATAAAATATCATGAAGCAACAAGTTTTATGCTGTTTTCCTGACTTCTGAAAGAACCTTGCATTAAAACATCAGAATCCAGCAATGAGTTGATGCTGATGTAGAGTCAGGTTCATATGGCACAGGAGAGTAAACTCTACAAATCTCCTGCAATGATATTTTTTCATCTTGTGTCTCATAATAGATTGTTGAGAAAATCAAAAATGCATGAAATTGGATACAAATTTGTGACTTGGGTCAGAAAGTAAGACCAATGAAGGATAAATGGGTTGTCTTCTTATGGGGTATGACAAAATGGCATTTGTAGAGATCTGTGCTTTTGGTTTGTAACACATTTCTATAGGACAGGCCTGGAATTTTTTCCCTCAAAAGATTGGTGCCAGATCAGATTTTCAGCTTTCTGTAAAGTAAGTGTAGTAGGGAATCTAGAAGTTGATTATGTTACAATTTAATAACTTGAATGTTGGAACAGCCATAAGAGGTTGAATTCCTGATTTTGTTTCATAGAGACTAGAAAATTATATTGCGCTTAGAAAGAGAGCATTTGGTCCATTGTCCTGCCTCAGTTCTTTGTGAAATAACACTTGAGATATCTTTTTAAACTCCACTTTGCATCCTGTATAACATTCTAAATTGTTTAGAATTCTGAATAAAAGCAATTATGGAATTGAACGCCAGTTATGTTATACTTGAACAATACTTTGCATTCTCTTTAGACCAAAAAATGTGTGATGTTGTGGTTTTCCTTTAGAATACACGCATGGACCCTGAGGAGCTCTTTACGAAACAGGAACGGATTGGAAAAGGCTCTTTTGGTGAAGTTTACAAAGGTATAGAGAATCGCAGTAAAGAAGTTGTGGCAATCAAAATCATTGACTTGGAAGAGGCAGAAGACGAGATAGAAGACATACAGCAGGAGATTACAGTGCTCAGCCAGTGTGACAGTCCATATGTCACCAAGTACTATGGCTCTTACTTAAAGGTAAGGGATTTGGAGTAAGTATTGGACAAGACACCAGCACCATGCTATTTAAATCCGTACACCTGTATTCATAATTTCCAAAAGAGAGATTATTTATTTACTGCCACAATTTTGTTTTTGATTTGAAAGAAGTTTTGTCTGCTTAACCATTTGCTTCCAATACGTGCAGTCATAGGTGTGTTAAAATGACAAATCTGGTATGAAGGCATGAACTTGCTGAACTGTGGAAAGCTAGACGAAACTAAACCAATATGAAATAAGAAAATAATATGAAAAATAGGAAATGTCCAATAATTCCCCAAGATTTAAGACATGAAAATCTTGTACAACACTAAAAGTACATTTGGAAAAAGTCATTGTTCAGTTCCAGTAGAACACGACAATTTCATCCTGCTCCACAAAAACCTATAAACGGCAACAAGGGGAGCAACAAAATAATCCATTTTATTGATGTTTATTGAAGAATAATCCTGAAAGAACAGTGGGGGGGGGGGAATCTTTTCAAAATAGAATCTATTACTTCCTCTTTTAGAAGGGGCTTCATTTTGACTTCCTCAGAGTATACCAGTATAGTCTGATCTCAGTACTGAAACAGCATGTGCATTTTGTGCTCAGATTTCTGCAGAGAAGGTCTTTAGTTTTTCACTTGAGCAGGAGTTCTGCCACTATACCAAAGATGGCACACAATTAGTGCAAGTTAACTCTTCTAGTAAATTAAAAGATGTTTCTTGTACAATTTGGAGCAATTAGAAAATCCTCATGGGTAAAGTAACTTAACATCTCAAAATCTTGTTAATTCTGGCCTTCGGGAAATAACTGCATGTAACACTATAGTTGTAAAAGTTATAAGCAGGCAACTTATTTGCACCAGAGTATTTTCCATAACTTTAATCTTTTGAAGGTTGGCTGCTGTGCACCTGATGCCCTATTCTATGTAAAGTTGGTGCTTGTTTCATCTATTAATCTCCGCACATTACTTGATCCTCAACAAAAATAATTCACTTGAAGCTGTGGGGTGTTTGAGATTCAAAGAAGGCGCAGGCGGAGGTTGCCATGGGGACAAGTTAAGAGAACCAAAAATAATCATTTTAAAGCAAAATAATATGGATGCTTTTTAGAAATAAAACAGAAAATGCATGACGTACTAATAAGCTGGGCAGTACCAAATGAAGAAATAACCAATGTTTCAGGTTATGATTTCCTTATTGTCCTGAAATGCTAACTTCTCTCAGCCTGAATTGCTGAATAGTAGGAAGACATCTTGGGGTGATAAAGGTTCTTAATAAGGTTTCCACTCTTTGAGCAAGCGGATTTGAAATCCCAATAAGAAGCGTGACTTCAGTATCTAAGAATGGGTTATGAGTGAAAATGAGGAAGCAAATGAGTGACTGGACTATGGGATGAAACTATGTACAATAGTTTAGAAGTAGCTGTTTAAAAGACCATTCTTCCAAGTATTAGAGAACAGTTAAGTCAGGACGATGAAGAGAAATATAATTTTGAAGTAAGCAATTACCAATTATGTGAATTTATTTATCAGAGGAATCACAACATAAAATCTCATCTTTAGCATGTATTGTTGGTACTGTATAAGAAAATCATAGTACATGAAGCTACGTAGAAATCATCAATTGTTCAGAGGGCTGGAAAATAGCATTAAATTCTTGATTGTGATGAATATTAGTTCAGTTTGCTCCATATAATCCTTCCCCCCCCCCCCCCAATTATTTTCCTTTCTTCAAGAAGCTCTTTCTAAATGTATTCAGGGAGTCACAAGTGAGTAAGAAAACTGACATACAGTTGGTAGTTAAGTGTAACATTGGACAGGAGAAAAGTAGGGGCAAATACCTGAGATCTTCGTTGCTGTGATCTGTTGCTTTTTTGTAAGTTGTGACAATGCAATAATTGGAAAGGGTTTTCCATTTAAACCATAATATTAGCAAAAACAAATGTCTGCTCCTGTGACCTATGGTCTAAACCTCAAGTATCTCATGCCATTTTTCTGGATGATTGTGAAGGATGGGATTTGCAAACAGCAACTCTTATGTTAGCCAACTATCCAGCTAATATTTCTAACATGTATTTCTAAAGATCCCAACGATTCATATTCAATCTGTATTACTGATTACATTAATCTATTAAACCTCTCCCAGATTTAATGTTTGTAAAATATCTAGTTAATTTTAAAATTTAGGTACCTACAGTAGAGATTCAAGGTTAAATTCAAGTTTCAGAGAAAAGGGTTTTGAAGTATCAATGTTGTTTATAGTCCTTAAGCACAAATTCTGAAGTATCTTTAAGTTTTGCTACTTTCATTATCCTCAGAATAAGCCCATATTTACCTTACTGATGCACAAAATGATGTCAGAGCTGCAGCATGGTCCTCGGAAACATTATCATGTCTCTCCTAAGAAAAGTGTGTATGACTTATTTAATAAATTGAGCACAAGCTAATTAAATCAAAGAAATGTAGATTAAATTAAATAAGTGTAACATAGAAATTTGTCTTTTTATTAAGGGGAATTGTAGGCAGGAAGTGATTTTAATTACCACCTTAAAAATCTAGCAGAAAATATTCGGTGACTTTTGATTAGCTTACCAAATTTTAGTTATGTGAATTATTGCTAAAGAAGAAATGTAATCTAGGCACAGTGCAGACGACACCTATAACTTTCCCAATGACATAACTGTTGTCGGCAGAATTTTAGATGGTGACAAAAAGACGTACAGGAGTGAGATACATTAGCTAGTTGAGTGGTGTCACAACAACAACCTTCTATTCAACATCAGGAAGAACTAGGAATTAACTGTGGACTTGGCTGGAAGGGAAAGTTGGGGAACATACCAGTCCTCATCAAGGGGTCGGCAGTTGAAAGGGTGAGCAGCTTCAACTTCCTGGTGTCAGCATCTCTGAAGACCTATACTAGGGCCAACATATTGATACAACAACAAAGAAGGCATGACAGTGGCTATATTTCATTTGGAGTTTGAGGAGATTTGGTACTTAAAATACTCTTTACAAATTTCCGCAGATGTATTGTGGAGAGCATTCTAACTGGTTGCAGCACTGTCTGGTATGGAAGGGCCACTGCACAGATTGGAAAAAACTGCAGAAGTTCCCCCCCCCCCCCCCGAAGCGTTGAGGTCATCTTCAAAAGGTGATGCCTCTTATTGCTACCATCAAAGAGGAGGTACAGGAGCCTGAAAAAAAAACTCAACATTTTAGGAAGTGCTTCTTCCCCTCCACCATCAGATTTCTGAATGGACAATGAATCTAACCCTGACTCTGTGTATGTGCATGGATGGGAGACAGGAGCGGAGTTTGCTTTGCTGTTCTTGTTGCTTGTTGTATCCTGTGATTTTTCTGCCGAGCATCGTGGGCATGCCACATTGGTGTTGGAATGTGTGATGACACTTGGGCTGCCCCCAGCACACTCTATGGTGTGTTGGTTGTCAACACAATCGACACATTTCAGTATACACATGATAAATAAACTTAAATCTTGAGTCTGTAAATTATAAGCTTTTGAAAATGCTGAGCTAAATCTATTTTTATTGTATCCAGAACTCTGGTCACTGTCTGGAAAATACTTAAAATTTTGAATACAATTTATAAAATGAAGTATTTTGAGTATATCAGTTTAATAAGTAAACTTTGAAAGAATTGTCAGTAGAATGTTCATTTTTGAACTGCTTTTCCTGAATGTGATATATCGACCAAATGTGGAGTCCTGAATTAGGTAGCGATTGATGGGGATTAACCAGCGAAAGGGATAATGAAAATAAATATATCTTAATCAAAGGGGAATAAGAAAAAGTGGAGTGAATAAGTAAAACTGGAGATGGATACAGGGACAAAACATGGTAATTTAAGCACCTTTTAAAATTTGTGATGTGGGATTAAAAGCCAATATAGATGAGCAAAGATGGGTCATGGATGAGGGGGACTAGGTGTGGTTTGTATTTAATGTATTTATTTTTGGCATTTTTGTGGCACCTAATGAAATTTTTTTTTTCCATATGGAATGGGCTATATGACATCTAATAATGCAATAGCTTTTCATCTTGTCACTTTTCAAAGAAATTGGTGGATAACATTAATTGTATTTAGTCGTATTGCATAGTTAAGGATTCCTTATGCAGGCTTTTAAAATGCTGAAGTTTGCTGGGTGAACACAGGAGGAACTTCAGAAGTAAGAGTGTAGAAAAATGGCAAATGAAATCAGAATCTGAATCACATTTAATATCTCCAGCATATGTTGTGAAATTTGTTAACTTCACAGCAGCAGTGCAATGAAATACATGATAAATATAGAGAAAAACTGAGTTACATGAAATATATATATTAACTAGTTAAGTTAAAATAGTGCAAAATAACAAAAATAAAAATGTGATGAGGTAGTGTTCATGCGTTCAGTGTCCATTTAGAAATCAGATGGTAAAGGGAAAGAAGCTATTCCTGAATCGTTGAGTGTGTGCCTTCAGGCTTCTGTACTCCTTCCTGACGGTAACAGTGTGAAGTGTTCTGGGTGGTGGGGACACTTAATATTGGAAGCCAGCTTCCTAAGGCACCGCTCCTTGAAGATGTCTTGGATACTATGGAGGCTGGTACCCTTGATGGAACTGACTAATTTCACAAGTTTCTGCAACTTATTTCAATCTTGTGCAGTAGCCCCCCCATCCCATTCCAGACAGTGATGCAGCCAATCACAATGCTGTCCATGGTACATTTGTAGAAGCTTTCAAGTGTTTTAATTGACAAACGAAATCTCCTCTAACTCCAAATAAAATATAGCCGCTGTCTTGCCTTCCTTATGGTTGCATCAGTATGTTGTGTCCAGGTTAGGTCCTCAGAGATATTGACAAGCAGGAACTTGGAATTGCTTATTTTCTCCATTTCTGATCCCTCTGAGGATTAGTTTGTGTTCCCCATTTTACCCTTACTGAAGTCCACAGTTAGCTCTTTGGTCTTGCTGATGTTTAGTGCAGGGTTGTTGCTGCAATACCACTGAACTAACTGATATATCTCTTTCGTATGCCCTTTTGTCACCATCTGATGTTTTGCCAACAGTATCATCAACAAAATTATAGATGCTGTTTGAGCTGTGCCTAGCCACACAAGTCATGGGTGTAGAGAGAGTAGAATACTGCATTAAGCATAAGCTCAAGGGCAAAAAGAACCTGATTGTAGAATAGATAAGGAAAAACCAGTGTATTTGAAAAAGCTGTAATGGAGTTTAGTAGTGACAGCTTTCAGTGGGGTCACATAACAGGAGGCTGGTCAACAAGCTAGTGGAGAGAGATGATCTTTGAGAGTTAAACGCCCATATATTTGTGTCATGAGGAAATTCTTAGACAAAAAACAAATGCACAGACTATTCAAAATATGTAACACATAACAGTAACTTAAGGGGGAACAGCCAGAGGTCATGGTGCATTTTGGCAACAATGACATAGGCGAAAAAGGGGAAGAGGTCCTACACTGTGAGTACGGAGCTAGAAAAGAGGCTGAAGAGAAGGACCAAGGTAGTAATGTCCAGATTGCTCTCTGTACCGCAGGCTGGTGCGGGTAGGAATGGGTATTAACACTGGTGAATAAGTGGCTGAGGAGAGGTTCAGGGGACAGAGTTTCAAGTTCTTGGATCATTGGAACATTTTCTGGGAAAGGGGTGACCTGTACAAAAACTATGGATTGCACCTAAACTGGAGGAGAGCCAGTATCGTGGCTGATGCTACTCAGGAGAGTTTAAACTAGTTTTGCAGGGGGCTGGGAACAGTTGCCCTAGATCAGTGAGGGAAGGTTCAGGCCTGAAAGTAGGTGTCAGGGAAAGTATTGAAAGGCAGAATAACAAGTATGATGGGTAAGATAGTTTGAAGTGTGTATTTTTTAAAATGCTAGGACTATTATGGTAAAGCAATGAACTTGGAACATGGATCAGTATGTTGAACTATGATGTTGTAGCCATTACTGAAACTTGGTTGAGAAAGGAGGAGGTGGGGGTGGGGTCAGTTGCATGATTAATCAGGGATAATATCACAGCTGCACTCAGGAGACATTATGGGGAAATCAGACACTGAGTCCATTTGGGTGGAACTCAGGAATAGGAAGGGTGCAATCATGCTGATGGTATTGTACTAAGTCCCCCATAGCCACCAGGAAATTTTGTCATGGAGGATGTCAAATTCCCTAATGTATACTGAGACCTTCTTAGTGCAAGGGGTTTAGATGGGGCAGAATTTGTTAAGTGTATCTAGGAAGGTTTCTTAAATCACTATGTGGATGATCCAACGAGAGGTGGGGGTTGACTTGACCTGGTTTTGGGGAATGAGCCTAGCCAGGAGACTGACCTTTCAGCGGGTGAACAATTAGGGAACAATGACCACAACTCCTTATTTTGCAGGATAGCTCTAGATAAGGATAGGTTTAGTCCTTGTGGAAGAGTTTTAAATTGGGATTAGGGCAAATTATAAGGGCAGTTGACAGGAACTAAGTAAAGTTACTTGGGAATACCTATTTTCTGGCAAGTCCACATCACATATGTGGAGGGTGTTTAAAGATCAAGTGCACAGAGTATAGGAAATGTACAGTGCCTATAAAAAGTATTCCTTCCCCCTCCTCCACTCCCCCTTGGAAGATTTCATGTTTTATTGTTTTACAATATTGAGTCATAGTGGATTTAATTTGGATTTTTTAAAACAGTTCCCTACAAAGTTTCCTAAATTAATTATAAATTTAAAGCACAAAATAATTAAATGCACAAGAATTCACCCCCTTTAATATGACACACCAGATCATCACTGGTGCAACCAATTGGTTTCAGAAGTCACATAGTTAGTTAAATGGAGATTGCCTGTGTGCAGTCAGTGTGTTTCAGCTGATTATAGCAAAAATGCACCAATATCTGGAAGGTCCAACTGCTGATGAGTCAGTATCCTGGCCATAGCTACATCATGAAAACTGCAAGCAGCTCTGTGAAAAGGTTATTGAAAAGCACAAGTCAGGAGATGGATACAAGAAACATCAAGAAATGAAAAGAATATGGCTGTAAATCTGCCTAGAGCAGGCCATCCTCAAAAACTAAGTGAACTTCCAAGTAGGGGCTAGTGAGGGAGCCCACCAAGAGGCCTGTGACAACTCTGAAGGAATTAAAAGCTTTAAAGGCTGAGATGGGAGAGACTGCACATATAACATTTGTTGTCCGGGGGCTTTACCAGTCACAGCTTTATGGGAGAGTGGCAAAGAGAAAGCCACTGTTGGGAAAAAAAAACTCGGATGAAATCTCAGATAGAGCTTGCAGAAGGCATGTGAGAGACTCTGAAGTCAGCTGGAAGAAGGTTCTATGGTCTGATGAAAACAAAATTGAGATTTATGGCCATCAGACTAAACACAATGTTTGGTGTGAGCCAAACACCACATATCATCAAAAACCCACCATCCCTACCATGAGGCATGGTGGTGGCTGCATCATGCTGTGGGGATGCTTCACTGCAGCAGGCCTGGTAAGGCTTGTGAAGGTAGAGGGTAAAATGAATGCAGCACAACACAGAGAAGTCCTGGAGGTAAACCTGATGCAGGCTGCAAGAGAACTGCGACTTGGGACAAGATTTGTTTAGCGATCAGCAAGACAATGATCGCTAGCATAGAGCCAAAGTTACACAGAAGTTATTTAAAAACAACAAAGTTGATATCCTGAAGTGGCCAAGTGAGAGTCCAGATCTCAATCCAATTGAGAATTTGTGGCTAGACTTGTAAAGGACTTTTCACTTATGATCTTCATGCAACCTGACAGAGCTTGAGCAGTTTTGTAAAGAAGAATGGGGGGAAAATTGCAGTGTCCAAATGCCACACAGACTCAAGGCTATAATGCTGCCAAAGGTGCATCTACTAAGTACTGACTTGAAGGGAATGAGTAATTAAGCAATCAATTATTTTGTGTTTGATTATTATATTAAATTTAGACCAGTTTGGTGAAACTTAACACAAGAGTCGTTTCTGTTGATCAGTGTGAAAAAAGCCAAACTAAATCCATGTGATTCAATGTTGTAAAACAATAAAACAGGAAAACTTCCAAGAGGGATGAATACTTTTTATAGGCACTGTTATGTTCCTGTTTAGAAGGAAGGACTGAGATGAAAAGATAAGAGAACCTTGAATGTCCAGAGAGGTGATGAATTTAGTCAGGAAGGAAAAGTATGTAAAGCTTTGGAAGTTAGGATCAAATGAAGCACATGAGAATAAAGAAGCCAAAAAATAACTAAAGAAAGGAATTAGGAAAACCAGGAGGAGTGATGAAAAGTCCTTGGCAAGTAGGATTAAGGTGAATCCCAAACATTCTATACATACATCGAGCAAGATAATTACTCGGGAGAGGGTAGAACCACTCAAGGATAAAAGGGGAACATTTGCTTGAATGTGGAGAATGTGAGTGAGGTAGTTAATGAGTACTTTGCTTCAGTATTTACCAAGGAAAAAGATATGCAGGACCAGGAGATCAATGCTGAGTGTATAAATATGTTAGGGTGTTTAGAGGTTAAGAGGAGGAAGTTTTGGGCCTCCTAATGAGTTTTAAGGTGAATAAGTTTTCGTGGCTGGATAAGATTTACCTGAGGATTACTGAAGGAGGCGAGAGACGAGATTGCTGGGCCCTCTTCAGTTCCTTTCTTGACATAGGCAGGGTTCCGGAGATCTGGTGCATGTCTGATGTTTTACCTCTATTTAAGAAGGGAACAAGGAAAATCCTGGGAACTATAGACTTGTGAGTCTCACATCAGTAGTAGGGAAATTCTGAGGAATATTCTTAGGGATAGGATGTATGAGCATTTGAAACCCCATGGCGTAATTAGGGAAAGTCAGCATAGCTTGCGCATGACACGTCGTGCCTTACCAACTTGATTGAGTTTTCTGACAAGGTGTCAAGGGGATGTTGTCTACTTGGATGGATTTTAGTAAGGCGTTTGACAAAGTCATTCACAGGAGGCTGATCTAGAAAATTAAGATGCATGGTCTATGATGAATTGGCTGTTTGAATTCAGAACTAGCTTATGCATAGAAGGCAGAGGGTAATAGTTGAAGGGACTTACTTTAGCTGGAGGTCTTTAATAGTGATGCTCTGCAGGGATCCGTGTTGGGACCTCTGCTGTTTGTGATGTATATAAATGACCTGGATAAAAACGTAGATGGGTGGTTTAGTAAGTTTGCTAGGGCAAATACAAGGAGACAATACACTGTTAAGGACAAGATCCTTAACAGTACTGTTGAGGAGAGAGATCTTGGGATCCAAGTCATAGCTGTTTGAAAGTGGCTACACAGGTTGATAAGGTGGTTAAGCTGGCTTATGAAATGCTTGCTTTTATTAGTCGAGGTGTTGAGTTCAAAAGGCAAGAGGTTATGTTGCAACTTTGTAAAATGGTGGTTAGGCCAGATCTGGAGTATTGTATACAGCTCTGGCTGCCCCACAGTAGGAAGGATGTCCTTGGCTTTGGAGGTTTACCAGAATGCTACCTGGTTTAGATTGCTTTCTCTGGAGTGCCAGAGGCGAAGGACAGATTTGATAGAGGTTTATAAGGTTAGCAGAGGCATAAATAGAATGCACAGAGTATCTGTTTCCCAGGATTGAAATGTCTAATACCAAAGGGCATGCATTGAAGTTTCTTTTTGCTCAGAGTTGTGGATGTCTGGAATACACCTTGTGATATAGTAGTAGATGCAAATACATTAGAAGCTTTTAAGAGACATTTGGATAGACAAGGATGTAAGGAAAATAGAGGGATGTGGACATGGTGTAGGTAGGGATTAGTGTTCAAGTGTTTTTGATTTACTTTTTAGCTGGTCGGCACAGCATTGTTGGCCGAATGGCCTGTTCCTGTTCCTGTGCTGTACTCTTCTATGTTCTAAGGTAGTTTGGTTAGTCATTCCTCATCACCATGGGTCTCCTGGCTACTAGTTCCTTGATCTGGTGGCACCACTGGCTGAATGTGTGATGCATGGACCCAAGTTGTCTTCCCCTGGGCCTTCAGAACAGTATATGTGGTTAGCAGTACTTGACATGGGCCTTCTCAACAGGGCTTAATATAATTCTTTCATTAGTAGGAGCTCACCAGTACCCAATCTCCCGGCCAGTGGGTATGGCAGTCTGCAGTCATCACATTCTTAATGAATGTTAAGAAAGCGGTTGTGCTAGAATGTTTGAAAAACATTAGGATAGATGAATCACCAGGGCTAAATGCAGTGTACCCCAGATTACAGTGGAAAGCAAAGAAAGAGATGGTTATGCCTTTGTTTTGATCTTTGCTTCCTCATTGGCTGCAGGAGAAGTACCAGATGATTGTAGGGTGGCAGATGCTATTCCTTTGTTCAAGAAAGGGAGTAGGTAAAATTCTGGGAATTATAGACCAATAGGTCTTATTCCAATGGTGGGCAAATTATTTAAGGGGTTTAGAGATGGGATCTATATACTACTAAAACTCTCATGCCCTGTCTGTTTGTGACCTCCAATTAGCGCAAACGGTGCATTACAGCGGCATTTTTTTTGGCTAAATCAAATTAAGATGCGCTAACTTACAGAATGCAGGCACAGTTCAGGGTTATATATTCGTGTAAAATTGCTCATTCACCAAAAGTCAACAGGCTCCCTTCACCCGAGACCCGATCGGCCATCGTGGAAATCGGGACACGATAGCCCATCGCATGCGCACGGCCAACCTCAGCAGTGACACCTAGAGGAGCAAAATGGCAGGGCAGCTCTATTTCAAGGGGTCACATTCTGCTAATCACCATCAGCATGTGCAGGATTGGGACAGATCTAACAGCCACCTATCAATAAAAGCTAATTAAATCTTATTGTAATGACGTACTTCAAGACACCCTTAAATCCCTTTGCTGCAGTCAAAGGACAGCAGTGACTATATCACCTCCATTTAGGAGAGCTCCAAGCACATCATCAAGAATAATCAGCATTCTTTGGTGTTAGTGCTTCATATTTCTATCCAGCATTAGGGTAAAAAAAAAAATGGTATGCCACATGGAAAGGAAAGGGGGACATTGTGTTCAAGAGATGACGCCAAACGTCGTTGGGAAGTGGCAAGGAGAGGGAGAGAACAAGAATCTGATGAGGCCAGGGCCTCATGACTCCAGGATCAAAGAGTCAGGACAAAAAAAGATGAGGGATGAAGAGATGGGGGAATGAAAGGACTGCATGTCTCCAGAATGACAACAAGAGGCACGAGGGTGGCAGATAAACCAGAAATGATGCCATCAAAAGTGTCCTTCGTTAAACGAGGAGGAGCTATATTTACTTTGCTACACATTGTTCTTTAATAAACTGAGGTCTTCTACTTCAGTTTCCAAAGCAAAGCAATGCCAGTAGCGTTCAGGAAAATTTAATGTTCATTCTGGTCACATCAGACTGCACTACCCTTCTCTCAAAGGGTGCCCCAATGGGTCACCCTGTTGTCTAGTTAATGCATATTTAGAGAAGCACGGTCTAATTAGGGATAGTTAGCATGGCTTTGTGAGGAGCAGATTCAATTCCATGAGGATGTGACAAAGCACATTGATGAAGGTGGAGCAGTGGATGTGTTGTATATGGTGTTAGATAAGGCTGCCCATTGTAGGCTCATTCAGAAGGCTAATCAACATTAGGAAACTTGAAGTTCCCCATGACAACATCCCTGTTATTTCTGCATCTTTCCAAAATTCTGCCTTCTGTCTCTCTTATTTTGGAGGGTCCAGAGAATACTCCCGATTGTGTGTTTGCTCCCTTCCTGTGACTTCAGGTTTATTATCACCAGCATGTGTCACGAACAGCATCCTGACATAGGTGTTTGTTTTGTCCAGGTGGTCTAAAGCCGTGTGAAGAGCCATTGAAATTGCATCTGCCGTTGACCTATTGTGGCAAGGCAAATTGCAATGGGTCCAGGTCCTTGCTGAGGCAGGAGTTCAGTCAAGTCATCATCAACCTCTCAAAGCATTTCATCACTATAGATGTGAGTGCTACTGGGCGATAGTTACTAAGGCAGCTCACATTATTCTTCTTAGGCACTGGTATAACCACTGGTTTGAAGCAAGTGGGAACTTCCATCTGTAGCAGTGAAAGGTTGAAAATGTCCTTGCATACTCCCGCCAGTTGATTGGCGCAGGTTTTCAGAGCCTTACCAGGTACTCCATTGGAACCTTCTGCCTCACAAGGGTTTACTCTTCTTAAAGACAGCCTAACATCGGCCTCTGAGACAGAGATCACAGGGTCATCAGGTGCAGCAGGGATCTTCACAGCTGTAGTTATATTCTCCCTTTCAAAGCGGGTGTCGAAGGCCTTGAATTCATCTGGTAGCGAAGCATCACTGCCATCCATACTATTGAGTTTCGCTTTGTAGGAAGTAATATCTTGCAAACCCTGCCAGACATGTAGACAATGTGTTTTAGCAAGACCTTTGACAAAATTCTACATGGAAAACTGAGCTTAAAAAGAAGTCCGTAAGATCCAGTGATCAGTGGCAAGTTGGAGTCAACATCAGCAAGAAATGAAAGAAAATGTTGACAGGTGTATTAGTTACTGGAATGCCATTTACAGTAGTTCTGCAGAGCTCAGCACTGGCCAGGTCCCTTATAAATATCGAAAATTTAAACAGCTGTATGGCACATAATTTAAAAAGTTTGGAGGTAATAAATTTGCCCGTGTAGTTAGCAGAGAGGATCAAAATCAATGGACTCGTCACAATGACAGAAAAGGAATTGCGTTCTGATCAGTGTAAGGTGCAAGGATTAGAGGAATATACAAGTTAACAATTTTTTTTATTGAAAACCTTACTGTGTGCACTCTTTCTAAATGGGTACAAAGAAACATTGGAAGGAATGGGAGTAAAGAGGACAAGGAAGAGGTGATCAAATGAGGATGCCGAGTAATGAGGAAGGAATGTCCTTAAGCCATCCAGGGAAAACTGGGAATGATGATTTCTTTTTTTAAAAATCCAATAAATGGCATGAGAATTTGAATAGAAAAGGAGCATTTAGGAGTCGGTTACCAAAAAGTATCATTAGTCATGAGCAAGGTTCTGTCAATTTGTGCTGTGTGCATTTCAAAGGATAAAGTTGTTTATCTTTAAATTGATTATCAGTTTCCTGGATCTGTGCCTTTTACATTTTGGTGAAACTCTTGAGTTATATTTCGGGACGACTTGTTGCTGATGTTAGAAGTTGTTTGTTTGATCCCTAGGGCACAAAATTATGGATAATTATGGAGTATCTGGGTGGAGGCTCTGCATTAGACTTGGTGAGTACAGTTTTCAAATATGAAGCCACTGTACTTTGTCTTATGTATGGACTAATTTTCAGTTAACAAGATTCACTACTGAAGGGTAATGAGATTTAATCCCATTTTTGGTGTGGCTTTGAAATAATACTGGAAATCCATTGAAAAAGTATGTTTTAATTCCAAATGTAAATCCGCATGTTAACTGCTTTACTAGGTTATCCTGCCTTTAACTTCAGCAATAGATGTTTTAATATTTTCTGGTTTGGTGACAATTTTGTATGCAACCCAAGGTTCCTGATGCTGATTATTAATTTCAGAGATTTTTTGGCCTGGATAAGAAATAGTTATGCTTTAAGGCAATGGATTTGAGCTATTAAGTTGAATTTGCTGGACAGAATAAAACAGATTCAATGAAAGAGGCATTTTACATTCAGACACAAAATGCAAATTTCCAGAAGAACTGTGGGTCAGGCACATCCGTGGAGATGAGGGGACAATCAACATTTTAGGACGAGACCCACATCATGACTGAGTATAGAGGGAAGATGGTCAGCATGTAGAAATGAGGGATGGGTGAGACAAAGCCCGGTATGTGAGATAGAAACAGGTAAGTAGATGGTGCCAGATGAGGGAAGGAATAGGAAAGGTGAACCAGGGGAAAACTTACTTGGGTACATGGGTAATGAGCAGATGGAACCATGTAGGGGAGGGTGGACATGTAGAAAATGGCAGAGAGGAAGCGATGTTTCTGGAAGGAGGACATAGTCATAGTCATACTTTATTGATCCCGGGGGAAATTGGTTTTTTTCAGAAGTCCTAAAGCAGAAAGCCTAATAAGAGCAGATGTGGCAGAAACGGTAAAACAGAAATAAGTGTGTTGTCTTTGCAGGAGACTGGACAGGCAAAGGTATGGTGTGATAGCCATCCAAAGAATAAATAGTGGTAGTGATTTTTTTTTTAAAATATGGAAAACATAGCTTGCTCCAAAGCGAATTTATTACCCTTTTGCTGTCAAATTCTGCCCTTCATTCATGGTCCACTTCTGACTCTTCCCTTTCTCAATTTCACTATCACTATCTCAGGATATAAGTTAGCAACTAATGTCAATACAAGCCCTTTGGTTCCAAGGAAGGGGCTTCGACTTGAAGCATTCACTCTCTTTCTCATTCTATAGATGCTGCTTGACTGGCTTAGTATTTGGTGTTTTCTATTTTATTTTAATCTATTACAAGCTTGCAAACTCCCAGAGGTATCTTACACCTCTTTCCTCTGAGAATGTTCTCCATTTTCCTAGTTTGTCTGACTCTTCGGTCTGTTCTAATAATGATTCTTCACTCACAAGTGCTCCTGAAATATTTTCCATTCTTCTTAACAGTGGTTCTCCATCACCATTGCTTTTGTCTCCACAGATGCTGCCTGCCCTACTAGGTACTTCCAGCTGGGCTGTGATCTGCAGCTGTATAAAATTCCCACACTCATCCACAATCCTCCCACCTAGAATAAGTATAGGCTTCCTTTGTCCTTGTCCTTATCTTCCACCAGCTTCCACATTCATGTATAATTTTCCATAATTCTGCACTTTAAATATATCATAAGTTTCCATTACCTCCCCTCCCCTCTTAGCATTCCAAAAGAACATTTCTCTCAGAGATTCTCTGATTTATTCTATGAACACCCATATCAATCTCACAGTGCTTTTCTCATGGAACTGAACATCGTCCCAAACACTGAACAGTGATTCACCTGTAAATTTAGTGTTTTGTCTCCTGAACATTAGCAACAACAACAAGGTGGATTGAGCAGATGCTTTGTAAGTCACTGTTCAATTTGCAAAGGCAAACCTGGCTTCAGTTTGCTCGTCACTTTAACTCCCAACTGACCTCTGCCTTGGACTTTTACACTGTCCATATAGGGCCTGGCATAAACTCCAGGAACAAGACTGGAAATGCCTTGTTTATTTATGATATTTGAACACTGGATGCTTCCCCTGGCAATACCACCTACATGTTCTCATAGGAAGGTTTATGGTCTAGAATCTCAAATGGCTAGCTTGCCCAAGCTAATTCTTAACCCCTTTAACCAATAGCCAGCTGAACTTGTTTGAAACATTGCAGGTTTCGAATTGAACCAATGATCTTTCTACAGTGTAGCTCAGTTATTCAAGCGTGCTCCCCGACCGTCAGCATGGTTAATTCACTGCTGTGATCTTTGCAGCTGAAACCAGGCCCTCTGGAGGAGACGTACATTGCCACAATTCTTCGGGAAATCCTTAAAGGTTTAGACTATCTGCACTCAGAACGGAAAATTCATAGAGATATTAAAGGTAAGAGTATCTGATGGATGGAATTATGCATAATGATATAATAATAATAATTACTTTCTTGCCCCCGAGTGGGAAATTATTTCATTACAGCTGCAACATTTAGAAGTACACTTAGCAATAACAATATTAAATATAATAATATTAGCTAGTAATAAAGTACAGAATAATATACACAATAACAATTTACCAATGTGCAATAATGTGGAATACTGTGCAATAATAAAATATGAAATAATAAAACAGACTATTGTATTGTGATGTGTGTCCTGTCACACAGAGAATGAACTGTTGTCTGTGCTTACTGCATTTATTATGAAAGATTTTCTGTAATGATCCTTGTGACAGCGGAGCTGAATGAGCCTGTTGAAAAGGGTACTCCACTGTTTATTCAGTAGGTCATGAAGAAGATGTGCCTGATTGTCCATAATGGATAACAGTTTGTTTCGTGACCTCCTCGCCGCCACTGACTCAAGAGTCCAGGTTGTAGCTAAGGACAGATGCAGCATTTTTGATGTGTTTATTTAATCCTCTTGCATCACCAGCACCGATGCTGCTCCCCCAACATAAAGCCACAAAGAAGGATGCACTCGCTACAACAGACTGGAAAAAGATCTCCAACATCTCAGCTTCATTAGAAACTAGAGTCTGCTCATCCCCTTCTTGTAAACAGCCTTGGTGTTGGTTTTCCAGGCAAGTCTGATGCCGAGGTG
This sequence comes from Mobula birostris, assembly GCF_030028105.1. Classification (NCBI taxonomy): domain Eukaryota; kingdom Metazoa; phylum Chordata; class Chondrichthyes; order Myliobatiformes; family Myliobatidae; genus Mobula; species Mobula birostris. The sequence continues at coordinate 92,200,628 of NC_092373.1, forward strand.
AACACCCAAGTATTTGTACTCCTCCACCACTGCATCTGCTTCTCCCAGGATACATATAGGACTCGTCACAGTCCTCTTCCTCCTAAAATCAATCACTATCTTCCTGGTTTTGGCCACATTCTAGAGCAGATGATTTCTCCTGCACCATTCCACAAACTTGTCCACCAGTACTCTGTATTCCAACTCCTGCCCATCTCTGATACACCCAACCACCACAGAGTCATCAGAGAACTATTGCAAGTGACAAGACTCAGATTTGTACTAAAAGTCTGAGGTGTACAATGTGAACAGAAACTGAGACAGGACAGTCTCTTGTGATCCAGTGCCACTCACCACCATCTCAGAGAGAACTACCCAGCCGTATAAACTGTCAGTAATCCAGGTGGTGGTGGATTTGTCTACGCCCATTCTTTGCAACTTCTCGCTCAGAAGAAGTGGCTGGATTGTATTGAAGGCACTAGAGAAATCAAAAAATGTGATTCTCACAATGCCACCAGCATCATCCAGGTGGGAATGAGCTCTCTGCAACATTCGCTGGCACCATCCGCTTCCACATGAGGTTGGTAGGCAGACTGCAGAGGGTCCAATAAACATAAGGACATAGAAGTAGGAGCAGGAGTGGGCCATCTGGCCCATCGAGCCTGCCCCACCATTCAATTAGATCATGGCTGATCTGTCCATAAACTTAGTTCCATCTACCTGCCTTTTTCCCATAACTCTTAATTCCCTTACTATGTAAAAATCTATCTAACTGTATCTTAAATATATTTAGTGAAGAAGCCTCAACTGCTTTCCTGGGCAGAAATTCGACAGATCCACCACTCTGGGAAAAACAGTTTCTCTTCATCTCTGTCCTAGATCTTCTCCCCTGAATCTTGAGGCAATGTCCCCTAGTTCCAGTCTCACCTACCAATGGAAACAACTTTCCTACTTAAATCTTATCTATCCCTTTCAAATTTTTTTGTTTCTATAAAATCCCCTCTCATTCTTCTGAATTCCAGAGAGTATAGTCCCAGGCGACTCAATCTCTCCTCATAAGTTAACCCCTTCATCTCTGGAATCAACCTGGTGAACCATCTCTGCACTGCTTTCAAAGCCAGTGTATCCTTCCTCAGGTATGGAGACCTGAACAGCACACAGTACTCCAGGTGCGGTCTCACCAGTACCCTGTATAATTGCAGCATGACCTCCCTGCTCTTGAATTCAATCCCTCTAGCAATAAAGGTGAACATTCTGTTTGCCTTCTTAATAACCTGTTGCACCTACAAGCCAACTTTTTAGCGATTCTTGAACAAGCTCTCCCAAGTCCCTCTGCACAACAGCATGCTGCAATCTTTCACCATTTAAATAATAATTAAATAGAGGAGGAGAAGATGGCGGCGCGACGCATCTTGCGCAGCTACTCCAGTGAATGACATCTAATCTGTCAAGAAGGGTGCTGTGCACAATCCTGATTTGTTGGAGACAGACATGAGAGAATGGAGGAACATCTGGAGAAACTTCTGAAATGCCTTTTTCGCTGCCGCTGTTACTGTGTGATCCAGAATCTCCGGAGGGGAAGGCCCCGAATCCTCGGCTTTGCTTGTTGCTTGGCGGCCGGGATGGGTTCGAAGCGCTCAGCAGAGATGGTGCTCGGTGCTCGGTTTCGAAGGGCTGGTTGGAGGCTCGAAGTTTTCAGATGGAATCAGAGTTAGCTGTGGTCGGGTGCTTCCAATGCATCGACAGTTGTTGGTGCCTGGAGGTTTATGGCAGAGAGAGTTTCTCCCTTCTGCTGCCTGCTATTGGGGACAATCGAGAGTCGATCGGAACTTTGAGACTTTTTTTTACCGTTCCCATGGTCTGCTCTTCATCAAATTATGGTATTGCTTTGTTCTAATTATGTTTTTTTTGTGATATCACTCTGGAGGAACATTGTATCATTTCTCAATGCATGCATGCATTTCTAAATTACAATAAACGAGGACTGAGTGTCCTCATAGTCTAATCTAACCTAATCTAATAATCTGCTCTTCTATTATTCCTTCCAAAGTGGATGATCTCACATTTACCAATGTTGTATTCCATCTGCCAGACCTTGGCCCACTCACTTAACCTATCTACAGTATATCCCTCTGCAGACTCTCCACATCCTCTGTACAATTTGCTTTTCCACTCAGTTTAGTGTCATCAGCAAATTTTGTTACGCGACACTCAGTCCCCTCTTCCAAATCGTCTGCCCAGCAGCGACCCCTGCGACACACCACTCACCACTGACTGCCAGCTGGAGAAACACCCATTTATACCAACTCTCCACCTTCTATTGGTTAACCATTCCACTATCCATGCCAATACACTTCCTCCAACTCCATGCATCCGTATCTTATTTATAAGTCTCTTGTTTGGCACCTTATCGAACACCTTCTGGAAATCCAAGTATACGACATCCACCTGTTCCCCTCTATCCATTGCACTCATTATGTTCTCAAAGAAGTCCAGTAAGGTTGTCAAACAGGACCTGCCCTTTCTGAATCCATGCTGCATCTGTCTAATGGAATCACTGCTTTCTAAATGTTTCGCTATTTCTTCCTTAATGACAGCTTCAAGCATTTTCCCGACTGCAGATGTTAAGCTAACTGGCCTATAGTTGCCCGTCTTTTGCCTACATCCTTTTCTAAAAAGTGTGGTGACATTTGCTGTCTTCCAACCCGCCGGGACCTGCCCAGAGTCTAGAGAATTTTAGTAAATGATTACCAACACGTCTACTATAACCTCCGCCAATTCCCTCAGCACCCTGGGCTGCATCCCATCAGGACCAGGGGACTTAATCTACCTTCAGGCCTTCTAGTTTGTTCATCACTATCTCTTTAGTGACAGTGATTTTATCGGGGTCCTCCCCTCCCATTTCATCCATAACATCATTTGTTAGCATATTAGACGTATCCTCCACCGTGAAGACCGACACAAAATAGTTGTTCAATGCCTCAGCCATTTCCTTTATCATCCAATATCAAAATACCCTTCTCGTCTTCCAAGGGACCTATGTTGACTTTAGCCACCTTCTTCCGCTTTATATATTTATAAAAACTTCTGCTATCTGTTTTTATATTTTGTGCTAATTTACTTTCATACTCTATCTTCCCTTTCCTTTTGTTTAGTTGTTCTTTGTTGCTTTTTAAAATCTTCCCAATCCTCCAGTCTCCCACTACTCTTTGCAACTTTGTACACATGAGCTTTTAATTTGATACTACCCTTTATTTCCTTAGTTATCCAAGGCCGGCTTTCCCCACACTGACTGTCCTTACTATTGACTGGAATATACTTTTGAAGTTCTCACCTGCAGACCAGCCTGTCCAGCACCTTCATCACATGGGATGTGAGGGCAATTGGTCTGTAGTCAATAAATTCAGGTGGAGTTCCCTTCTTGGGTGCAAGCAGGAAATCTTCCATAACACTGGTATCTTAACCTGATTCAGTCCTGATTGTAAAGGTGCTGCAAAATACCAGACAGCTGGTTTACACAGGCCTTCAGGATCCTAAGGCTGTTGCGTTCCAGTCCAGCAGCCCTGCCCTGGTGTAGCCTCTCCAGCTGTCTCTTAACCTGATCTGCAATCACAGTCAGGCTGGGTAGGGTGGTCATCCCCAGGAGGCAGGATACTTAAAAGCTTGAGGGTTTGGAACATAAGCAGTCACCAGAGGGGAAGAAGGGGTGGAGGGAGAAGGCTTCGGGGGTAGGGAAGCTGTGTGATTTGGGCAAGTGGAGGAGGGGACAGCAGGAGGCCCCATGCTGAACCTGTTGAAAAACGTGTTCAATTTGTTGGCCCAGTCCATCTCGATCTTCCTTTCCTTCAGCTTGAAGCCAATGATCTGCTTCATGCCCAACCATACATCCCTTATGATATTCTACTGAAGCTTGCACTCCAGCTTCTTCTTGTAAGATTCTTTGCGCTCCCTCAGCTTTACCCTCAGTCCACTCTGTACTCGCCTCAGTACTTGTCTATCTTCAGACCTGAAGGCTTTCTTTTTCTTGTTCAAAAGTTCTTCAGGTCACTGGTGATCTAGGGCTTGTTGTTGGGGAAGCAGTGTACAGTCCTGGCTGGCAAGATGGTGTTCTCACAGAATTTGATATAGTCTGTGATACAATCAGTCATTTTGTTAATGTCCTCCCTGTGTGGCTGACATAACACATCCCAGTCTATCCTCTCACTGCATTCCTGTAGTACCTCGTTAATATCCTGAGTCCACCTCCTTACAATCCATGTTGATTCAGGCTGCCGGTGGACAAGAGGCACGTACCCGGGTGTTAGCAGGGCCAGGATATGATTAGATCTGCCAAGTAGGGGAAGGGCAACCGCACTGTATGCGTCCTTTACATTTGCATACAGAAGGTCCAGTGTTCTTTTGTTCTATGTAGGGCAACTGACATATTGATAAAAAGTTGATATTGTTACCTTGAGAGAACCATGATTAAAATCCCCAGTAACAGCCACAAAAGCATTGGGATATTGAGTTTGTATTCTAGAGACGGTTGAAAGAATAGTGTCGCACCACCACATTTGCATCAGCCAATGGTTGAATGTAAACAACAGCTAAAACATCGGTTGAGAATTCCTGAGGCAAATAATATGGTCATATCCCATGCTTGATGTCCAGGCTACCTCATCATTCCTTTACAGTACATGTGTGAGCTTACACCACCTTTCATTCACATTTATGTAGTAGTAAAGGCAGTGACTGCTTTCACATAATTATATTTGCTATAATTTGATTTTCTTCTGACTTAAACGCTGGTGATTGGAGAAAAAAAAGCAAGGAGGATGAAAAATATCTTTTTGAAAGCGAGAGATTTCTGCTATCAAGCACACTATGTGATGCATACTGAATTATTGCTGTGACACATACCGAAAGCCCTTTGGTGATGGGATCTTACTGCATTGCAATTGAGTACTACACAAGTGCTCCACATCAGTCTTGACCTCAGACGTGTTCTATTTCTGAAACTGGGTGCAAACTCAAAGCACAGAACTGCAGTGAGAAAGCTGCAATCGAGCCAGGTGAACAATAATGCAATTGCAGAAATTGAGTTGGGAATAAAGGAGAAAACTTGCCATTGGGGAATGACAGAAGGAAAAAGACAGCTGGTTGCTGAAGCAACACACATCAAAGTTGCTGGTGAACGCAGCACGCCAAGCAGCATCTTGAGGAAGAGGTACAGTCGATGTTTTGGGCCGAGACCCTTCGTCAGGACTAACTGAAGGAAGAGCTAGTAAGAAATTTGAAAGTGGGAGGGGGAGGGGGAGATCCAAAATGATAGGAGAAGACAGGAGGGGGAGGGATGGAGCCAAGAGCTGGACAGGTGATTGGCAAAAGGGATATGAGAGGATCATAGGACAGGAGGCCCAGGGAGAAGGAAAAAGGGGGGGGGGCAGAAACCCAGAGGATGGGCAAGGGGTATAGTCAGAGGGACAGAGGGAGAAAAAGGAGAGAGAGAAAGAATGTGTGTATATAAATAAATAATGGATGTGGTACGTTTTGGTGGCTTTGTGGAACAATATATGTTCCAAACCTATTCTGGTATCTGTCCCCCACTTTTCCTTCGCTACATCGACGACTGCATTGGCGCTGCTTCCTGCACGCATGCTGAGCTCGTTGACTTCATTAACTTTGCCTCCAACTTTCACACTGCCCTCAAGTTTACCTGGTCCATTTCCGACACCGCCCTCCCCTTTCTAGATCTTTCTGTCTCTGTCTCTGGAGACAGCTTATCTACTGATGTCTGCTATAACCCTACTGACTCTCACAGCTATCTGGACTATTCCTCTTCTCACCCTATCTCTTGGAAAAATGCCATCCCCTTCTCGCAATTCCTCTGTCTCCACCACATCTGCTCTCAGGATGAGGCTTTTCGTTCCAGGACGAGGGAGATGTCCTCCTTTTTTAAAGAAAGGGGCTTCCCTTCCTCCACCATCAACTCTGCTCTCAAACGTATCTCCCCCATTTCACGCACATCTGCTCTCACTCCATCCTCCCGCCACCCCACTAGGAATAGGGTTCCTCTGGTCCTCACCTACCGCCCCACCAGCCTCCAGGTCCAACATATTATTCTCTGTAACTTCCGCCACCTCCAGTGGGATCCCACCACTAAGCACATCTTTCCCTCCCCCCGTCTCTGCTTTCCGCAGGGATCTCTCCCTACACAACTCCCTTGTCCATTCGTCCCCCATCCCTCCCCACTGATCTCCCTCCTGGCACTTATCCTTGTAAGCGGAACAAGTGCTACACATGCCCTTACACTTCCTCCCTTACCACCATTCAGGGCCCCAGACTGTACTTCCAGGTGAGGTGACACTTCACCTGTGAGTCGGCTGGGGTGATATACTGCGTCCGGTGCTCCCGATGTGGCCTTCTGTATATTGGCGAGACCCAACGCAGACTGGGAGACCGCTTTGCTGAACATCTACGCTCTGTCTGCCAGAGAAAGCAGGATCTCCCAGTGGCCACACATTTTAATTCCACATCCCATTCCCATTCTGACATGTCTATCCATGGCCTCCTCTACTGTAAAGATGAAGCCACACTCAGGTTGGAGGAACAACACCTTATATTCCGTCTGGGTAGCCTCCAACCTGATGGCATGAACATTGACTTCTCTAACTTCCGCTAATGCCCCAACTCCCCCTCGTACCCCATCTGTTACTTATTTTTATACACACATTCTTTCTCTCACTCTCCTTTTTCTCCCTCTGTCCCTCTGAATATACCCCTTGCCCATCCTCTGGGTTCCCCTCCCTGCCCCTTTTCCTTCTCCCTGGGCCTCCTGTCCCATGATCCTCTCGTATCCCTTTTGCCAATCACCTGTCCAGCTCTTGGCTCCATCCCTTCCCCTCCTGTCTTCTCCTATCATTTTGGATCTCCCCCTCCCCCTCCAACTTTCAAATCCCTTACTCACTCTTCCTTCAGTTAGTCCTGACGAAGGGTCTCGGCCCGAAACGTCGACTGTACCTCTTCCTAGAGATGCTGCCTGGCCTGCTGTGTTCACCAGCAACTTTGATGTGTGTTGCTTGAATTTCCAGCATCTGCTGAATTCCTCGTGTTTGAGCTGGTTGCTGAGATTAGGTGACTTTGCCTTCCCATACCCATTTCCAAGTTGTCACACACAGTTCCTAATCCAATTTTACATTTGAGTGTCAGTTTAAATGTAGGTGCAAAAGTCTCTGGAGTTAAGATTTGAACCCACAGCCTTCTGATGCTGGAGACTTAAACCAAGGCTGACTTACGTTTAGTTTTAATTTTCTATTTTATCACTTCTCCACAGCTGCTAATGTTTTACTCTCAGAACAAGGTGACGTCAAGCTCGCAGACTTTGGAGTTGCAGGCCAACTAACAGATACCCAAATAAAGAGGAACACTTTTGTGGGCACACCCTTCTGGATGGCACCAGAAGTCATCAAACAGTCTGCATATGACTTCAAAGTAAGTGAACAAATGCAGTCATTTGGTCTGTGGGTTTGTGTTCTACTCTCCTCCAGGATTGTTCCTATTGCTATCAACAAACACCTTTAGTGCACAAAACCAGAGAAAATTCAATTCAACACAAGCACTATTCCAGGAATAACATTTGAATATTGCTCAAATTGCCTGGGCAAGTGGCTTCCCCCAGCTAAGTTGTAATGGGAAGAAGTGGAAGATGATTGTTAAACTCAACTATTCCAAATTTTGAGCTGTGACCAATTACAGTACTTCAACTAACTTAATAGATATTACTTGATTAGATAGATACTTTATTGATCCCAAAGGAAATTACAATGTCACAGTAGAGTTACAGGTGCACAGATATCCAGTATTAGAAGAGAAGTAAGAAAGAATTTTTCAAAAAGTTACCTTGAACAATCTAACAGGACGGTATCATCACTTCCCCAGATATAAGTTGATTCATTATAGAATGTAATGGCCGAGGGTAAGAATGACCTCATGTAGCACTCTTTGGAGCAGCACAATAGTCTTAATCTATTACTAAAATGACTCTTCTGTTCAGGCAAGGTGGCATGCAGAGGGTGAGAAACATTGTCCAGAATTGCCAGGACTTTACATAAATTGCCTTGATAGTTCTCCCACAGTTTCCAGTATGACTCCTATAACAGAGCCAGCCTTTCTGATCGCTTTATTGAGTCTGTTGGCATCACCTGTGCTGATGCCATAGCCCCAACACACCACGCATTGAAGATTGTACTGGCAACAACAGGCTGTATGAACATGTGATTTTTTTTTTATTATTCTTCCCCCCCCCCCGCCCCCCCATCAATGAGAGCTGTATGGTGTTCGGCCCGCTTGGCCTCCCCCCCCCCCCCCCCAGCTCTTTCCAGCTCGGGGGCCCCCCTTTCCCTCCCCCCCCACCCTCTCGTTCCCCCTCTCCCCTCCCCCCCCTTCCCTGCTTTAATTCATCATGAAGTTATTTAAAACAAAATGCAGAAATGCATTAACTTCTTGCCTCAGGCCTTCTGCAGAGCAGAAGATCAGGTATATGATAACCACCTTATTCCTGCCACCGCCTCTGCAAGGCATCAGAAAGTGCAGCTACCAGCAAACCTCATAAGAAGTAGAAAATATGGCCCGTTGTGTCTGTTCTGCCATTCAGTATGATCGTGGCTGATCTTCCCTGCACTAATTCGATAAATAAGGATTCCCTTGAAAGCTGAACAATTCATAAGTGGTTATTTAACCAAATCTATTCATCTCACTTGACTGAACTCAACCATTGAACTCTCACAGCCCTTTGTGCTGTGTGTTGCAAGGATTTATCAATCTGTGTGCAGAAATTTCTTCTCATTTCTGTCATGATTATTCCACCCCTTGCTTTAAGACTGACTTCTTTCTTGACACCGCAATCTGAGAAACATTAACTAAAAATCTTTCCTGAAAAGGCTCCATTGAATTTTTGTTGTTGTTGTTAGACTGCTAGCTAAAAAGCACGTGATCTGACCTGACATTACCAAACTGCTCTGATAAAAGGTCTTGACCTGAAATCTCTGCTGCCTCCAGAGATAATGTCTGTTCTGCCATTTCCAGCATTTTCTCTTTATTTCTCCTTGTATGTGTCTGGTATTTGTAGTTATGTGTTTTTGACTTTGCTCATTCAGCACTAATCCTTGAAAAATAAATTCAGAGGTTATTTAAGCAATGATAAATATTATAGCTGCAATAAAATACTATGACTTTGTGAAAATGGGAAAAATCTTAGTAGATCTCGGGTGTCTCAGCCACAGCTCATGGATTCTAAATCAGGTCAACTAGATAAAATCCTTCTGGTCTTAAGCAAAATTGGCTAATTTTGTTACTCAGTAATCTGCATTTACTTACATGTTGTGCTACCATTATTGGTAAAATGCATGTGCTACTAATTCCATTTTGCCCGCTGTACTTTTTCTCCCATTTGTGCATGTGGTTCCTTTTATCTTCCACACCAATTTTGCCATTTGTTTTCCATCTTTTGCCTTTTTGTTTCTGTTCCCCCCCTTTATTTTTAATTGTATCTGTGTTACTCAATAGTTTCAGTTAGATAACTGGATCACTCCAGAAATTACTTTTCTATCTAATTGGTTGAAGGTCCAATTAATGTAAGTTTTAATCATTGTTAAGTATGAAGGTGGCTTCATGCCACAAAGGTCATTGGAGCAGAGAAGCCCGATGAGGGTGGGGAGAGGGAACCAAACTTTTCCACATCATGAGTAAACAGATTAAACTTGATTATTCTTCTAAATGAACTAAACCAAAGAACGAGACTTAAGCAAAATGAACTCCCAGTCTGTTAACCTGTCCTGTACAGTTTGGGTTCACTACACTGCAATGTATGAAAGAGAGCCAGCGTGTTCTTTAGAAGCGACAGGTTCAACAATGAACAAAATCTGGTCACTTCTCTGCACAGACTGGAAATAGGTGGTGAGCTAGGAATGGTGGTGTGGTTTGGAGATTAGGTCTAGATTTGCCAGGTGACGAATTGGAAATGTAGTTGCCACTGCGGCAACCCAGAGTGGTGTGCAAGATTAGTTAATTTTGGAATCCATGCTTTTGGAAGCTCTGTTGAATGACTTCAACAGCTCTGTCACATTTAAAAACCAAGACACTACCAGTTTTTTAAATAACAATATTTTCATCGGCAATTTTTTAGTCTGATATATCACAGCTGCTTCTGTATTCATACTTATAAATAGAAAAGTTGCCAAATGTAGACTGATGTAGAGACCTAGTCTTTTTTAAATAGTTTCTCGTTCTCTGACATTAATTTTCAGGCAGACATCTGGTCCCTTGGAATAACTGCAATTGAATTAGCAAAGGGGGAGCCGCCTAACTCGGAGTTGCATCCTATGCGAGTTCTATTCCTTATTCCGAAGAACAACCCCCCAACTCTGGAAGGAAATTACAGCAAACCCTTCAAAGAATTTGTAGAGGCTTGCCTCAACAAAGACCCCAAATTTGTAAGTAGGTCTGATTTGTTTTGAAGGAAGGAATATGGATGGTCCAGAATGTGTAACTAATGAAGAGGTGTATATTCCAGTGTCTGTGCTTATGAAAAATTAAAAGGGAAGAAAGAATTAAAAAGCATCTACAATGTTTACAAAGAATATTGAGCACTTAATTCCCACAAATTACTTTGAGTTATGTTTATTATTGTAAAGAAATTTAATAGCTAATTTGTGCATTCAACACTGAGAAGTGTGGTAAATACCAGTTGATGTGTTATTCCAAACTTCACTGATGGATAAATGTTGGCTAGGAAATGAGGACAAATCAGACTCAGATTGTGCTGTAAAATCCTTTATTCACCAAGGCAGAAAGAGAGCATACTTGCATTTACTACTTATCTGAGGATGGTGCATCTAAAAGTATAGCCCAAAAAAACTAAACTAAATACAGACTTGGATCAAGTGTAGTGAGTGAAGTTTTAGTTTACAATCTTTCTACATTGAGGCATCAGATCTACCGTCAAGGCTGGATGTGTTAAACAAAGGCTTTATATAGAGAAGTATTTGTGCGGCTGCTCTACTGTTATCAGGATGAGGGAATGTTAAAAGAAATATGTAAGATCTGCTGTAGTGTAGAGATTATAAGTGTGAGGTTGTGTAGTGCTACACATGAATGTAGATAAACCAGTTTGTTAAACAAACAAATAATCTTAAAGTTGATGTAGATTGTATTAGAGAAAAATGGGTGGAGCAATATTTCAAAAGTAGTTATACATTTGCGTAGTGTTCAGAATTTCTCTGCTTTGGCTTGGTTCTGTCTGCTGGTAGCTTCTCAGTTTCTTCCCAAGAAATTATCCAGCTTAAGTATGACAGTCCTGCTTCTCAGATTGGATAAACAACATCTCATATTCTGCCTGGGTAGCCTCCAACCTGAACTTCTGGTAATTTCTCCCCCGTCCCCTTCTGTCCATTTCCATCTCCCATTCTGGGTCCACTCTCATTTCTTCTCCTTTCCTCACTTGACTATCACCTCTCTCTGTCCCTCCTCCTTCCCTTTCTCCCATGGTCCACTCTTCTGTCCTGACAGATTTCTCCTTCAGCCTTTTTATACATTTTCCACCTATCACCTCCTAGCTTATCAATTCACCCCCTCCACTACCTACCTACCTTCTTCCTTACATATCACCTTGTACACTTCCCCTCCCCCCATTCTTATTTAGACTTCTTCCCTTTTCCTTTCAGTCATGATGAAGGGTCTCAGCTCAAAACACGAATTCTTTATCCATTTCTGTAAATGCTACCTGACCTGCTGAGTTCCACTTAGCACTTTGTGTGTGTTACTCTGGTTTTCCAGCATTGACTGAATCTCTTCTGTTTATGACAATTCTGGTTCCTCATTTGTCAATATATAGTACTTTCCAAAAAGTGTTACTGGATGTCTGCAGGGAGCAGAAATCCATTTGTGTCCCACCTTCCCCCTCCTATCCCATGAAATGTAATAACACCAGTTGTTACAGCCATTTCTGCTTATAGTGTGGCAAGTATTGTCTTCATATTGTTACGTACCCCGTAACTGGATTGCCAAACCAGCAGAAATCTGGAGTCTGGATTACTGGAACTAAGAAAGTTTTATTAAAGAAGTAAGTAACACAGTACTCTAAACATAAGGATATAAATGCAACAGGTTAGCAATGATAAAACACACATGGACACAGAACTAGGATAATAGGATCAATCAAGCTCTGTCGCAGTCTAGGGGTAAAATGATCAGTCTCAAGTGACACAGAGTTCAGTTCAGTGTAGTTCAGTTCGCAGTAGTCGCTGTTGTGCCGTTGGGGGGAGAGAGAGAGAGAGAGAGAGAGCGAATGATGATATTCAAATCGGATTCAAACAGACCTCGCAGTTAGCTTTCGGGCGAGCCCTTTGTAATGTCTTCTGAGGTCACCGACTGTGACTCCTCCGTTCCGGATACGATTGTTCTTCTGCGGTGAACCCGGCACCCAGACAAGGGCGGACACACACACCAGGTTCCCGCCGATCGTACCTTTTCACCCTGTGCGTCTATGGTCGGTCCTGCGACCAGACCTCCAAAAACTCCCACCAACTTGTGGGGGGGGCACAACACACTTCCAGGGTCTCATTATCGTGGTGTCATGGTGTGTCACTTGCCTTAGCGAACCTGTTCCTTTTATCCCCCTGCTGGGGTATCGCCTGTCCATCAAACTTCAAATAGTTCAGGTTCAAAGCAACTGGTCTAAACAATACTCGGAACTGTGTCTCTTTTCGTTAATCTCTCTCGTCTCTCTCTTATTAGCATTTTGAATGTTTCCCCCATTTGTCTCTTTCTTATCTCTCTTATCGGCATCAATCTTCTGATAACTTGGTCTGTTGTCACACCCCTACCCTTCAAAGGATTTTTACCGGGGTAAAAATTATAGGCATGAATACATTATTAGATACTCACAAATAGACATGTTCATCAGCTATTTGGCTGATACAGAGAACTTTAAGTTGTCAACACCTTGACAGACAGTCAGCAATCACATTTTCCATTCCTTTTATATGTGTTATTTTAATAATCCTCTAAGACCAGGCTCCAACTTAGCAAACTTCATAGTGGCCAAAAACACTAATGAGTTGTGATCAGTGTAACTTCTCTGGTTTTCGTCCTGGACACAGATAACAAGGGTTGTCCCACACCAACTTAGCATTCTTTGGCAAGGGCTTAGTAAGAGGGTGGGTAATATCTGCAAAGTTTTTGCCAAACTTCTGATAGTACCCCACCATCTCCAAGAACCTTCTCAGGGCTCTCTTGTCTGTCAGGGTTGGGACGTCAGAGATAGCCCGCACCTTAACTTGCATCGGTGCCAGCTGCCCCTGTCTTACCACAAATCCCAGATAAGTGATTTTTCCGTGGCCGAATTCACTTTTTGCAAGGTTCACTGTCAGGCTGGCTTCAAACAGCCGTTTAAACAGTGCCACAATGTGCTCCTCCCACGTGTCACTCCAGCCCACTACATCGTCAATATACGCTTCTGCGTTCTTTAGCCAGTTTGTCACTGAATTAATCATCCTATAGGGGTGTTGCTCACTAGGCTGACCTGATGTGAACACAATCCCATGTCCCAGCTCTTTGCATCGCCTTGGGACATTGGGACATACGTGTGCGTGCCGTTTAATTAGCTTTGGCGGCAGCTGGCTTTGTTGGGGAGTTAGGTGAGAGAACTCATCAGCAAAGTTGGTCAACACAGTTATCCCATCTGGTCGGCACACTTATCTTTTCAAAATGGGTCCTCCCCTTATACTTGTTAGTAGGGAAGTGGTGTTAGGTAAATTGAAGGGATTGAAGGCAGGTAAATCCCCAGGGCCAGATGGTCTGCATCCTAGAGTGCTTAAGGAAGTAGCCCAAGAAATAGTGGATGCATTAGTGATAATTTTTCAAAACTCGTTAGATTCTGGACTAGTTCCTGAGGATTGGAGGGTGGCTAATGTAACCCCACTTTTTAAAAAAGGAGGGAGAGAGAAACTGGGGAATTATAGACCGGTTAGCCTAACGTCGGTGGTGGGGAAACTGCTGGAGTCAGTTATCACATTTGGAAAGCGGTGAAATCATCGGACAAAGTCAACATGGATTTGTGAAAAGAAAATCATGTCTGACGAATCTCATAGAATTTTTTGAGGATGTAACTAGTAGAGTGGATAGGGGAGAACCAGTGGACGTGGTATATTTGGATTTTCAAAAGGCTTTTGACAAGGTCCCACACAGGAGATTAGTGCGCAAACTTAAAGCACATGGTATTGGGGGTAAGGTATTGATGTGGGTGGAGAATTGGTTAGCAGACAGGAAGCAAAGAGTGGGAATAAACAGGACCTTTTCAGAATGGCAGGCGGTGACTAGTGGGGTACCGCAAGGCTCAGTGCTGGGACCCCAGTTGTTTACAATATATATTAATGACTTGGATGAGGGAATTAAATGCAGCATCTCCAAGTTTGCGGATGACACGAAGCTGGGTGGCAGTGTTAGCTGTGAGGAGGATGCTAAGAGGATGCAGGGTGACTTGGATAGGTTGGGTGAGTGGGCAAATTCATGGCAGATGCAATTTAATGTGGATAAATGTGAAGTTATCCACTTTGGTGGCAAAAATAGGAAAACAAATTATTATCTGAATGATGGCCGATTAGGAAAAGGGGAGGTGCAACGAGACCTGGGTGTCATTATACACCAGTCATTGAAAGTGGGCATGCAGGTACAGTAGGCGGTGAAAAAGGCGAATGGTATGCTGGCATTTATAGCGAGAGGATTCGAGTACAGGAGCAGGGAGGTACTACTGCAGTTGTACAAGGCCTTGGTGAGACCACACCTGGAGTATTGTGTGCAGTTTTGGTCCCCTAATCTGAGGAAAGACATCCTTGCCATAGAGGGAGTACAAAGAAGGTTCACCAGATTGATTCCTGGGATGGCAGGACTTTCATATGAAGAAAGACTGGATGAACTGGGCTTGTACTCGTTGGAATTTAGAAGATTGAGGGGAGGATCTGATTGAAGCGTATAAAATCCTAAAGGGGTTGGACAGGCTTGATGCAGGAAGATTGTTCCCGATGTTGGGGAAGTCCAGAACAAGGGGTCACAGTTTGAGGATAAAGGGGAAGCCTTTTAGGACCGAGATTAGGAAAAACTTCTTCACACAGAGAGTGGTGAATCTGTGGAATTCTCTGCCACAGGAAACAGTTGAGGCCAGTTCATTGGCTATATTTAAGAGGGAGTTAGATATGGCCCTTGTGGCTATGGGGGTCAGGTGGTTTGGAGGGAAGGCTGGGGCGGGGTTCTGAGTTGGATGATCAGCCATGATCATAATAAATGGTGGTGCAGGCTCGAAGGGCCGAATGGCCTACTCCTGCACTTATTTTCTATGTTTATCAGGTGGCACCCTAGCCTCATTAATTTTCATGATAACACCAACTAGGTTTGTTCGCCTATCGTGGCAAGCTGTTAGCATATCAGAAGCCTCGAACTGTGTTAACTCACGTCTACAATAGTCAATAACATCCTTCCTCCTGTGTGGCCAGGAAAACTCTCATGATTCTACCGACTGTTTTCTTCCCCCCAAAATGTCCACCAAGGGGTATCTTGTGGGCCAGGTTAAGAATCTCATCCCCATAAATTTTTGGCACCACCCCCCCATTCCTCATCTGCGGGCACGGTACTTGGTCTCCATTTCTTCCTTTGCACTCCCTCCTCCACACAATAGCCCACTGGCTCCCTTTTTAATTCTGCTTCAGAGAGAGCTGTCTCCGCCAAAACCATCAGCTCCTCGTCTCGCTCCTGTGCCTGTACAAATTCCTTCCTTGCTTATGATAAATTTACCTTAATTTCTGTTTCACTACGCTGCTCCTCACTTTCTAACCCCTTCTGATACAAGGCTGGTAAAAACGTCTCAGCCAATTCTATATTTTCTTCGGCAGCCTTTCTGGACACACGCCAAGTCACTGCACAAATGGGATAAACCTGTGAGCCCATGGGCGGGACCTCAATGCTGGCAGGCTGGCTTGTCGATCTTACTGCTGGGTACACCTCTCCGCCGGCAAGGTCATTACCAAGTAAGACCTCCATGTCTTTCATCGGTAGTTCGGGCCTCACCCCTATCGTGACCGGTCCAGAGACCAAGTGGCTTTTTCGGTGTATCTGGTGCAAAGGTACTGCTTCAGTCCCTTTTCCAATGCCTTTTACAACCCTGACCTCCCCAGTCTGGGTCTCTGAACTAAAGTCTAACACACTCTTTAATATCAATGACTGACAAGCTCCAGTGTCTCTCCAGATCCATACTGGAACTGGGTTTAACCCCTTCTTCACCAACACCAATTCAGCCGAGATAAACCTCTCGCGCCCTTCCTGAACCTTATCAGACCTCTTCTCTCCTGGCAGTTTGTTTACCAGCTCAATACAACCAGTCGGAACCGCCGTTTTTCCTTTCCCCATCTCCTTCTTTGGGGCAAAGCAACTGGACGCAAAGTGTCTGACTTTCCCACAATTATAGCATACGACCCCAGGAGACTTCCTACCAAACTGCTCCCAGTCTACCTTATCCTTCTAACTAGTCCCTGGCTTACTTTCTGACTTTTCTGGCGGACTCTCCCCGCCGTCCTGACTACCCTTCTGGTAGCCTTTACTCGGGGCAAACTTCGTTTTATGTGTCAATGCATACTCATCCGCTAACTTAGCAGTTGCGGCTAAAGTGTCTGCCTCTTTCTCATTTAGGTAGGGTCTCATACCTTCAGGGACACAACCTTTAAACTGCTCAATCAGGATGAGCTGTAGCAGTCTATCATAATCCCCATTGACCCCTTTCGAGGCACACCAATGCTCACAATATGTCTGCAGCTCACGGGCAAACTCTAAATACTGCTTCCTCGCATTCCGGAACCTCTGCCGGTATGCCTCCGGAACCAACTCATAAATCCTGAGGATGGCCTCTTTCACCACCTCATACCTCTGGGCATCTTCTGCGGACAAAGCCGAGTAAGCTTGTTGGGCTTTTCCTTTAAGTACACTCTGAAGCAAAACAGCCCACTTATCCCTCGGCCAGTCCTGACTTGCAGCAACTTTTTCAAAATGGAGAAAATACCAATCAACATCGGTCTTGTCAAATGGGGGAACCAGCCTAACCTCCTGGGTCGCCCTGAACCTTCCACCTTGGTTCGGCATGGGCCCCTGTGCTGCCGTCATCTTTAACCTCTCCAGCTGTTGGGGGGAGAGAGAGAGCGAATGATGATATTCAAATCGGATTCAAACAGACCTTTGATATTCCTCGCAGTTAGCTTTCGGGCGAGCCCTTTGTAATGTCTTCTGAGGTCACCGACTGTTACCCCTCCATTCCGGATACGATCGTTCTTCTGCGGTGAACCCGGCACCCAGGCAAGGGCGGGCACACACACCAGGTTCCCGCGATCGTACCTTTTCACCCTGTGCGTCTATGGTCGGTGCCGCGATCAGACCTCCAAAAACTCCCACCAACTTGGGGGGCACAACGCACTTCCAGGGTCTCGTTATCTCGTGGTGTCATGGTGTGTCGCTTGCCTTAGTGAACCTGTTCCTTTTATTCACCTGCTGGGGTGTATCGCCTGTCCATCAAACTTCAAACAGTTCAGGTTCAAAGCAACCGGTCTAAACAATACTCGGAACTGTGTCTCTTTTTGATAATCTCTCTCGTCTCTCTCTTATTAGCATTTTGAATGTTTCCTCCATTTGTCTCTCTTATCCCTCTTATCGGCATCAATCTTCTGATAACTTGGTCTGTTGTCACAATATGCTGAACTTTCAAGGGCTATGGAGGCTGTGGAAGCAGGGTGTGATTTAGGGAAAGAATACTGATGTATGTATTTAGGCTCTTTGGACTAAATGGTTCATCTTTCATATTCTCATTGTGGAAAAACTTCCTTCAACTAATGACAATAAGCTGATGTACTGAATTTGTGTAGTTGAGCAATAGTGATCCATAAAGTGAAGCAAATCAGTTGAGAGAAAATATTTAGCGGGAAAAGAAAAAGTAGATTCAAGGACGGCTATAAAAAGCATCAAAGGAAACAGAAAAATGTACAAGCTGTACAATGAAAATGTCGCAAGAACATTTAAGCTGTCAGAGTGTAAAGGAATTGAGAGATAAGGAAGAATGAAAGTACATTAAATATAAATATGGGCAATATTGTAATGGTTAATAAGGAAATGGAAGAAGACTTAAGTATTTTATGTATTTTTAAATAGAGGAATATACCACAAGTAGATGGAATCTAAAAATATCAAGTGGAGGAACTAATTAGAGGCCTTAAATTTTAAAGTCATGAATTTGAAAATAATAATTAGAAAAGTACACCTTCAAGACCATGGGAGGACTAGAGAATAACCAGCGTTGTTCCCTTGTATAAGAAAGGCATTTGGGACAAACCAGGAAATCCTAATGCAGTGAACCTTGCGTCAGTTGTAGGGAAATTATTAGGAGAAGATCCTTAAGGATAAAATTTTCTCACGTCTATAAATGCCTGGTTTTATTATGGATGTTCACAAGGTTTGCATGAGGGAGGTCATGCTGGCTAACCATTTTAATTCCTATCCCCATTCCTGTTCTGACAGGTCAGGCCATGGCCTCGGCCTCCTTTTTTGCCATGATTAGGCCACTCTCTGGGTTGAGGAGCAACACCTCATATTCAGTCTGGATAACCTCCAACCTGATGGCATGAACATCAATTTGACCTTCCAGTTTTTCTTTCCTTCCCTCCTTCCCTCTTCTTCTATTCCCATTCTGGCTGCTTACTACTTCTCACCTGCCTATCACCTCCCCCAATGCCCCTCCTTCTTCCCTTTTTCCCGTGGTCCACTATCTTCTCCTATCTGATTCGTTCTTCTTTAGCCCTTTACCTTTCCCATCCACTTGGCTTCACCTATCAGCTTCTACCTAGTCCTCCTTATCCAATCCCCTACCTTTTTATTCTGTCTTCCCCATTTCTTTCCAGTCCTGAAGAAGGGTCTCAGTCTGAAACATCAACTGTTTATTCAATTCTATAAATGCTGCCTGACCTGCTGAGTTCCTCCAGCATTTCGTATGTCTTGCCATGGTTTTACAAATTTTTGAGGAGATGACAAGGGTAATCGGTGAGGCCAATATCTTAAGTAAAGCATTCAACAAGGTAATTCGTGTTGGGTGATCCAGAAAATTAAGGTAGCTGAGATCCACAGAAGCTTGGTAAATCGGATTCAGGCTGGCTTGACCTTCGAAAACAGAGGAGAGTGGTGGAGTATTGTTATTCTGACTGGAGGTCTGTGACTACTGGAGGAATCGGTACTATGGCTTCTGTTGTTTGTAATCGGTGCTATGGCTTCTGTTGTTTGTGATATACATTAATGATTTGTATGAAGATATAGGTGGACTGATTGGTAAGTTCACAGGAGTCACAAAAGTTGGTGGAGTTGTGTAGAGTGAGGAAGCAGCAGCATATAGATCAGGTGGAAATCTGGGCCGAGGAATAGCTGCTAGAGGTTAATCTGGATACATGTAAGGTATTGTGCTGTGCCATCTCAAGTGTAAGATGGAAGTATCACTAAATGTCTGAATCCATGGGAGTATTGCTGTATAGAGGGATCTTGGGGTGTTTTTCGGCTTCTTAGGTAAGGAGAGTTGTGTGTCTATTTACAGATGACACCAGGTTCGAAGTGCAGTATGTTGTGTGTGATGAAGCAGAAAATTATAAAGCTGGAAGGACCAGAAATGCTCAGCATGTGGATTATGAAAATGTCAAATCTGGCTGAGTCAGACCAGAATATTTTCAGAATTGGAAGGGGAAAATGTTTTTGATGTTCACTCAAATATCTTGAAAGCCTTGTACACTTAGCCAAAAGTAATCAAAAATAATAACAAGCAACACACACAAAAGTTGCTGGTGAACGCAGCAGGCCAGGATGTTGACTCCAGCAACAACCATGGACAAGCCTGGCCTGCTGCGTTCACCAGCAACTTTTATGTGTGTTGCTTGAATTTCCAGCATCTGCAGAATTCCTGTTGTTTGCAAAAATAATAACGACTGTTTAAAATGTTGGCTACCCTTTTCAGCCAGGGGTGCCACAGAGGTTATCCTTATTATTATTTTCTTCACAAAACCAGTTTTTGACCAATTTGCTTCAATGCCAATGACACCAAGCATTGAGCACAAAGGTTATGGACTTCAACAATATCCTGATAGTGCTGAAAAATTGTCCTTTAGATGCAGCTCTTAGATGCAGATCAAGCTCTTTCTGCACCTGCAATGGTGTCTACCCATTGTGGAGTGAAGTTGTATGATTATGTCCAGGGGAAGCCATGAAGGATAATTTTACCTAGTCACTGAACCACTCCATTTATCTGCTCTCAATTGACATTAAAGTGATGGAATAGGTCTGATACATTCACTCACCATTAACTTCATATCTGTTGATTCTAGGTTCTGCAGGGATCAGATAACTAAGTTCAGCACATCCTTGTCCAAAGTACATAGAAAAGGGCAAAGACTGGTGGTGATATCAAGGCAGAATATAATTGTGTACCCATGAGAAACCCAAGTAAAATGGAAATCAATAGGAAAATGTTTGACTGTCTAAGTTCACTTGTCACAAGTGGAAGCTACTGTGCAGTTCTAAGAGGAAAATCAGTTTGGCCCAAAGACATTGCTACATCTGACCCTTGTGAGAGTGTTTGAGGCATACCCAATTCGGCTGCTTCATCAGTGATCCTCTCTAGTTTAACATAAGAATTGGAAACATTAGCTAATGAATAAGTAATATGCAGTTTCATTTTAAGGTTCTCAGATACACATAGGCACATGCAGCAAGACTTGGGCAATCTCCAGGTTTGGGTTGAAGTGGTGAGGTTTATCCAAGCAACACGACAACCTTCTCTATATCCTAGGAGTCATCAGTGACTGGAGACTTAATTAAACTGGCCAGATAAATGCAGTACATGGGGATGGGGGTAAAAGGACAAAAAAAAACACGTCAAGCTGTGCTTCTTCAAAGCTTTTACTAGCATAACTCAGGTGTATGCTGTGTTATACTCTAGCTGTGTAATTCCAATTACAGTGAGTAAAGCTTTACACCAATCAACCCAAGGCAATCTGCTTGACTAATGCACCATCTGCCCCTCAAAATCTTAATGGCTTTCTTGAGGCACAAAATGACTAGTGCATAATACTTATGAGATTTACTAAATCATGTTTTCAGACTTTCTTTGAAAGTTTCTCACAGCTTATGACTTCCATCCAGAGGTACACCAGCACCTCCACATTTCCTCTAAGTTAAAACTTGTGTTGATTTTGATTTATGCGATAGTTCCTTCGTTGTTGCTGTTGCAACATTCTGAAATTACTACTTAACAGCAGAGTGAAATGTCACATAGATTACTGTAGTACAAGAAAATGATTCTGAACACCTTATCAAGGACAATTACAGCTTCCCAAATGTTGGTTGTCAGTAATGCACTTAAAGAAAAGTTTTGCAAGCTGGAGTTAGCTCTCTAAGCCTCCATTGGCATCTACTTCTCTTTCCTCTAAAGATGCTTTCTAAAACATTTTTGATTAAACTTTAAATCATCTGATTATTTCCTTCATGATTAATTTTTACTAATGCTCCTGGGAAGTGTTGTGGGATTTCGCAATCAAGGACGTATCTTGTGGAATTTATTGTTTTGCAGTGGTAGTACAGTGCAAGACAATAAAATTACTTTAAGTTACAAAATAAATAAATAGTTCAAAAGTTGAAAATTAAAGTATAATCAATGGACTGGTCAGAAATCTGATGGCGGAAGGGAAGAAGCTGTTCTTAAAATGTTGAATGTGAGCTTCAAGCTCCTGTACCTCCTTCCCAATGGTAGAAATGAGAGAAGTCATGTCCCAGATGATGGTGGTCTTTAATGGTAGATGCAAATTTAGAGATGGTGTTTGAGCTGTGCCTGGCCACACAGTTATGAGCATAGAGAGAGTTGATTAGTGGGCTAAGTATGCCCACATCCTTGAGGTGCACCTGTGCTGATTAACAGTGAGATGATCTTGCTGCATCGAAGGTACTACATAAATGGAAGTTACCCTTGCTGAGCAGAGTTGTATCTAATCAGGTGGCAGGCCACGTTAAAAATGTCTTCACCTAATTTGCTGAAACTTCAGGCTAGCTTCTATCATTTTGTAAAAAGCTGGATGTGTGTTTTTGTGGTTTGCCTATTTGTACCTATTAACTTCAGTTGGATGTATGGAAAATGTTATCAATAGGTCTGTATGAGAATGCAATTCAAGGTTTCAAGTGAGTTATAGATCACCAGTAGCACTGAGCCAGTGTATGAAAGTTAACTAGAGATATTAAAGTAATGACAAAAGAATGGTCTGAATATTAAACTGAAAGGGCGGCTAAAAACCACATGACTGGAAAATGAGAAACAGGAAATACTGCAGGTGATGCAGGGGAGATCAAAAGATCCATGGAACTCTAAAACCTCTGGTTTCAAATCCTAGAGACCAACAGCAAAAGAACTTCTGAAACACAAGTACATCCAGCGCTACACAAAGAAAACTTCTTACTTAACAGAACTGATTGACCGCTACAAACGTTGGAAATCAGAAGGTCATGGTGAGGAGTCCAGTTCCGAAGACTCTGACCTGTAAGTATCTATGTGATAGGAGGGGGTACACAATAACTGAATGTGTGTTCCTGCATTCAGTCTACTCTGAGGAACACATTTTTATTCAAAATGTATTTTCCTTTCATTTAATACACTTTATTATTCATTGGTTTGTCAGGAATATTCTGTGCAATCAAATAATCGGTTTATCCTGTTTCAGTCACGAGATACTGCAGATGCTTAAGATCTTAAGTAACACAAACAAATGCTGGAGGAAACTCCACAAGCCAGTCAGCATCTATGGAGAGGAATAAACAATCAAACCTTCAGGCCAAGTCCCTTCACTAGGACTAGAAAGGAAGGAGGCAGAAGCCAGAATAAGATGGTGGGGGTGGGGAGAAAGAGTACAAGGTGGCAGGTGATGGGCAGAGAGGGATGAAGTAAGAAGCTGGGAGGTGATAGGCAAAAGAAGGAAGATATTAATAGAAGAGCTCAAGTTTTACAGCATTTGCATAATCTCTTGTGTTGATTTGCTGCTCCACTGTGAAGTCTCTTAAGATGTGCATACTCTTAAGAAGTATAAATCCTTTCTTCAATGGGAATTCATTGAGACCCTCTCTCACTGCTGTTCCCTGACTCTTTGGTAGTTACTCCCCTCCCCCCTTTTTTTAAATTTACCCTTTTACCCCTTTTCTTCTCACCTACCAATCACCTCCCTCTGGTTCTCCACCTCCTTTCCTTTCTTCCATGGTTCACTGTCCTCCCTCTTAGATTCCTTCTTCTTCAGCCCTTTACCTCTTCCACCTATCACCACCCAGCTTCTTCATCCATTCTCCCTCACCCACCCACCTTCCCCCTCACCTGGTTTCACCCATCACCTGCCAACTTGTACCCGTTCCCCTTCCCCACTACCTTATTCTGGCTTCTTCCCCCTTCCTTTCCAGTTGTGATGAAGGGTCTTAACCCAAAGCATCAACTGTTTATTCCCCTCCATAGATGCTGCCTGACTTGCTGAGTTCCCCAGGCATTTTGTGTGTGTTAGCATGTTTTAGTATTTGTTGAGACATTTTAAGATTCTCCTCTCCAAGTTTGTATCTCAGTCTCAAGCCTATTCCTGTTGAATGCAGGCATGGACAATAATGTTATAGAATGGAGTTGTAAATGTGGAATAAATTTAATTATTGGTGTGAGATGGCACCTTTTGACAGAAGGAGCAGATCAGAAAACAGCATATACAGTAATCACCTTGATTAGCAATGTAGGTTAACATGAAAATGAAAGCAAAATACTTGAGAAAGAGAACATAAAAAAGAGGAACTGCAGTTGAATCTGGGAACTAGCTGTTTTTATTTGGTGAGGTGATGCCATACATCAAGTCCCTTTTGGTGCTGTTATGAATATGACTGCCTCTGAGAATGACTAGAAATACTGAAGCTATTTAATAAAGATTAACTGAAGTTCCCTGTGTGGTTCTGATGTTAAGTATTCTCATGGGAGCTTGCTATCTGTAAACAGTGAAGCTGATGCCGATGAAAGAGATCAGTGTCCAGTTTGGACTTTCCCCACTGTACGCCCCAGCACCTTAAGCAAGCTGCAAAACGGAATGCCTGTACAGAGTTCTCAGAAGGTAAGTCTGTATACATCTAGCACCTTCTCACTGACGTTATAGCAATAAGTGGGTTTGGCAATTTCCATAAAAGTACTCTGAGAATTTGCATGGTTGCAGCACTCCTTTAATCCTATGGCTGTAAAGACAGGCAGTTCTATTTTTCTAGTCTCTGGGCTTCTTTTCTTCTCTGCTTCTCTTCTCATGCCATCCCAAGCCATAGTTTGACCAAGGATGATCAAAAATCTATCTCTTTATTTGCACCAAAATGAAATTGAACTAAAAACAAGAAGAGAATACATTCAGGCAACATTTGGGAAAAGAAAGATAATTAATGTTATTGGTCCAAGACCTTTTTCTGGAAATGGGAAAGAGAAAATAACTGTTTTCAATAGCACAGAAGTTGGGTTATTTGCTTTTGGAAACTAACTTGTATCCTTTGCTGAAAAATCAAAAATCTCATTTGCTAGAACTGTGAAATAAAAACAAAAGCTGCTCAAAGTATTCAGTTCAGGCAGTACATGTGGAAAGGAAATAGTTGTTTCAGATATGGGACTCTTCATATTCGTATTCAAAGTTCTGACAAAGGGTCCTGAACCTGAAATCTCAAGTGTATCTCTTCACTCAAGTATTGTCTGATGACTTGCTATGTATGTCTGAGGAGAAACATCAGCATTTTAATGTTTTGTATACTGAATCTTGACTGCATTCAAAGAATGCTCGATCTGCACAAAAACACTACATAGAAGATGTTGAGGCACAAAGATCAGAAAACCAATTCCATTGTTTTGTCTGCACCAGGATTGACTTTTCCATTAAGCATACTTTGGAGGCACATGCAGCACCTGAGGTTGAAAATCAGACAAGTTTAGCAAAGGGGTACCATAGGTTAAGGCTTCAGGAGCACAAGACACAGGCATCAGTTAAAATCAGGCCAAATATTAAAAAAGTTACCACTATGGAGCTCTAGACAGTTACACGCTCAGCAGAAGGAAAAGGCCATAAAGGAATTTGAAAATGTCAGGCAGTCCTGCTTTAAATTGTAAGTTTAGAGGGTGGAGGTAAGCCAGCTGTATCTGAGGAAAGTCAATATAATGAGAGAAATAAATTGGAACAACCAATAAGGCAAGGCATAATATAGTGATGTTACCAAGCTGGAAACAAATGGATTTACAGATGTGAAGTGTACAAGGACTGAAAGTGACAGTGATATGTGACATCAAACTGACAATCTATCTATTTTGTCAAAGGACTAAAACAGAGGTCTGAAATTTTATTGGTTTCCATTGGTAAGGCAAGGAAATTCAGAGCCCTGTGGAAAGTTCAAAAGCATTGAGTATGGTATGAAGTAGAGGCAATTGTGGTTGAGATCAATTGCATGGAATTTTCACCATTGGTTTGTTTACTGTTCTTTTGTGTTATTTTAAAATAAGCCCTCGGAACCAATGAAGCGACTGCCAAAGTCGAAGTGCTTGACAACCCTGGTCAATCCCATGTTCAGAGAGGTAATATAGCACTATGTGACCATTTACTACTTATGAATATACTTGTGCTTACACCAGTTGCTTTGGACCACAATGAATTATTTTCCCATTGATTAATACCAAGAGAAATTAAGTACAAGGATGGGTTGGCCAAATGCCCAATTTTCCTGTCTTTATTAAGTGTGACTTTTTTCCCAACTAACATGATGTCGACCAAGCTAATCCCAGTGTCCTGCTTGAGACCTTAGCCCTCTAGACCCCTGCTATCCACATACTTGTCTCAACCACATTCTCCGGTAGTTCATTCTGTAGGTACACTACCCTCTATTTGAAGAGGTTACTCTTCGTATTCCCTTTCAAAGTTCAAAGTAAATATATTATTAAAGTACGTATATGTAACCAGATACAACCCTGAGATTAATTTTCTTGCGGGCATACTCAATAAATACATAATAGAATGAATGAAAGACGGCATCAACTTGAGCATTCACCCATTGTGCAAAAGACACAGACTGCAAATACAAAAAGAAAGAAATTATGCTAATAAATAAGCAATAAATATCAAGAACATGAGATGTAGAGTCC
This sequence comes from Mobula birostris, assembly GCF_030028105.1. Classification (NCBI taxonomy): domain Eukaryota; kingdom Metazoa; phylum Chordata; class Chondrichthyes; order Myliobatiformes; family Myliobatidae; genus Mobula; species Mobula birostris. Next base: position 92,226,867 of record NC_092373.1, read on the forward strand.
TTGAAATTGAGTCCATAGGTTGTAGGAATATTTCACTGATGAAATTGAGTGAAGTTTTCCGTTTTGGTCAGGAACCTGCTGGTTGAGGGGCAATAACTGTTTTTGAGCCTGGTGGTGTGAGTCTTGAGGCTCCTGTACCACCTTCCCTGATGGCAGAAGTGAGAAGAGAGCTTGTCCTACGTGGTGAGGGTCCCTGATGATGGATGCTGATTTCCTGCAACAACGTTTCATGTAGATGTGCTCAGTGGTGGGGAAAACTTTACCTGTGATGGACTGGGCCATATTAACTATTTTTTTGTAGGATTTTCCATTTCAAGGTGTTGATGTTTCCATACCAGGCTGTGATATAGCCCATCAATACGCTTTCCACTACACATCTATAGAAGTTTGTCAAAGTTTTAGATGTCATGCTGAATCTTCACATTAAACCTATGCAGTTTGATTTTTAATTTCCTTTCACAGGCGAAAACACATTGTATGAATTCACCCTAGCAATGCTCCTCATGATTTCATATACCTCCTCAATCTCCCACATTCCAAAGTCCTTGCTTGCTCAACCTCTCCCAGGTTCTTGAGTCCTGGCTGCATTTTAACAAATCTATTTTATTGATAATAGCACCCAGAATATCATTCCAAATCTCTTTTATTTTTAAGATGTCATAGATCTGACATATTTTCCTTCATTATCTGAAATAATTTTATTCTAGCTGTCTGCAGTTGTATTCTGAAGATGTTGTTATCATTGTAAGATGCCAGTTAGTTAAAGACTTGTTACAATGAAACATTTGTTAAACTGCATTTGTCAAGTCGGCTCTTTAGTATAGTGAATTTTTATATTAAGGTAACTCACTCCCTAAAAATGTCAAGAAGTTTATCCCTCCCTTTGATCACCCTCTTTTAGTTCTGATCCTTAGTGCAAGTCCCATCCCATACTATTTGAAGTTGGTTGTTTTTCTTTGATGTTGGCATGTTGATCAACAGTTTTTTTTAATTTTGGTGAAGCTACAAGAAAAGCACAAAGTAAGTGGTGGGAATCTGGGTGCCATTGAAGAGCTGGAGAATGCTTTTAATCTGGCAGAGGAATCGTGTCCAGGCATTTCGGATAAACTGGTAGCACACATGGTGGAGCGGGTACAAAGGTGAGTTAACCACTGTGCATTGTGCAGCAATGTGGTCACAGAATTAAGTGAGTTTCCTTGTATAAATAGTAAATCCTCGTTACCTTTTATGATTTGGAATATGTTAGTGTTTTTGTATTAAGCACACACTAAACTGAGGACTGATCTGTTCATTAAACTTTCAAATGCATTCAAGTAGGAACCGACTCCTGATAAATCCAAAACCTACTTTTAATTCATATGATAATTTCCTTGGCTGTTGATTAAGAAATGCCATAGAGCTGAACACTAACAAAGCTAGCACCTTACCAAAAGGGAACTGAGTTGCCAGAGGTACTGTGATTCTAAAAAACAAATTTACTTTTAAAACAAGTGACACGACTGCTTGCATTTGCATTGCAGTAGAAATTAAATCAAACTTTTGATGTATTTTGTGTTCAACTGAGCAGCCATATACGCACATTTAGTACCTACAAGTATGTGAAGAGCAAGAGGATAAGATGTGGGAGAATAGGACCAATCAAATATGACAGTGGAAAAGTGTGTATGGAACTGGAGGAGATAGCAGAGGTACTTAATGAGTACTTTGCTTCAGTATTCACTACGGTAAAGGGCCTTAGTGATTGTACGGACGACTTATAGTGGACTGAAAAGCTTGAGCATATAGACATAAAGAAAGAGGATGTGCTAGAGCTTTTGGAAAGCATCAAGTTGGATAAGTCACTGGAACCGTGGCTACTGTGGGAGGTGAGGAAGGAGATTGCTGAGCCTCTGGCAATGATCTTTGCATCATCAATGGGAACGGAAGGGTTCCGGAGGATTGGAGGGTTGCAAATGTTGTTCCCTTATTCAAGAAAGGGAGTAGAGATAGCCCAGGAAATTATAGACCAGTGAGTCTTAGGTCAGTGGTTGGTAAGTTGATGGAGAACATTTGGAGAGGCATAATATGATTAGGAATAGTCAGCATGGCTATTAGGTTGTGCCTTAAGAGCCTGATTGAATTTTCTGAGGATGTGACTAAACACATGAAGGAAGAGCAGCAGATGTGTATATAGAGTTCAGCAAGATTTGATGCAAGGCTTATTGAGAAATTAAGGAGGCTTGAGATCCAAGGGGACCTTGCTTTGTGAATCCAAAGAGTGGTTGTAGATGGGTCATTTTCTGCATGGAGGTTAGTGACCAGTGGTGTGCCTCAAGGACCTGTTCTGGGACCCCTTGTCTTCATGATTTTTATAAATGACCTGGATGAGGAAGTGGAGGGATGGGTTAGTAAATTTGCTGATGACACAAAGGTTGGGGGTGTGCTACTCGTCCTCCTTCCATTCATTGCAAATTCCTAGATTTCATGGTGTGCTACAGTGTTATTGAACTAAGGGTGTGATATCCTGTTTCAGTCATGCTGTTAAACATCATTGACTTTGCTCAACATCACTGATGTTCCATCAGAAGTGAAGTTGATCAATTTATGGAGGTCAAGTTTGTTCTTTTCATAAAACTCTTTGGGCAGGTTTTATGATGGAGGAAGCATCACATGCCTTCAGCTGAGCTATTCCACCAAAAAAAGTTTTATACACAGTACAACTTTTCTACAGGTCTGAACTTGAAGCACAGAATGAGATATTTGTTGACGGCTATATCTGGATTCATCCACAGTTAAAGTGTGAAAATCTGCTGATGCTATTTCTTCAAACATGTCTTTTTGAACAATACTGTTGATAACATCAATAAATTCAAACGCATAGTTTTTGCTTCTTCGGCTACCCAGGATTTGAGCATACTTTTCCATATGTTTATTAATGTGTTGAACTGAATATATAGAGGTATTCATTTTAAAAGCTAGCTAAACACTATCAGTAAGAACTTTGTTCTCCTCTGAGTCTGATCATTTTCACTCTCGTTCATCTGCACTCTCTCAAAATATGAGTTGTGGGTAATGAAGGATTTTCTCATGGAGCTCTTGCACACCACCCATATGTGATTTGCTTGCTAAATGACGCTTTCAAATGTCAAGTTTCCAAATATCAGTCCACTTCTTCCCACTCGCAAATTCTCCAGCAACTTTTACATCGCAACAATACACAAAGGTAACACCAGTTTCTGTATTGTACATAAACATTTCTCGTAACTGCACGTTCCTAACCTCGGTTTTGGTATTGCAGTTTCTACTGTTTCATTAAGCCACTTCGCTTTCAGTGAACTTAGTTCTTTTGCGCTTCATGCCCTTTTGCTTCTTTGGAATTTGACATAGTGAATCAATAATTTCTTCAATAAAAATAGTATAAATAAGCTAGTTCTAAAATCTGCAGACAAATCATTGCAAACTCCACATTGTCAATACCATCTGCATCAGAAACGGAAATGTCATTGTGTACAATCGTGAAGTATACTTACAGCAACATGCCAACAAGGTAGAGGGTGACAACTTTTGTGCACAGTTTAAATTCCTTAACCCGAGCGTGTGGTGTGTTTTTTTTAAAACTCGAACATCTCGCTGCGCTTTGGCAGGTAGGTAGTCTCTCGGACTAGTTTTAAAACTTACACATCATCACTGTAATGTTTTGTGGCTCCAAAACAATAAACTAATTCAAAGAAAACCAGTGTCCAAAATGAGAGTCTTAGTTTCATTTTTACTTTAATCAAGGCACACATTAATGACGCAGTGGCGAGATGATGTATGCCATTCACGTACTTCGTACATATAACCATAATGAAAGCATAATAAAAAATGCTTAATCAAACAATATATTTAAAATATTACTTGTATATTAAATACACAACAGCTAAGTTTCCAGGGTATGATGCTGTGTCTCCTCTGACCATGTGGGATTCTAGTGCAGAAAATACAGAGGCCTTGGCAGAGGTATTTAAAACATCCTTAGTCACAGATAAGGTACTGGAGGATTGGAGAATAACTAATGTTGTTCCTTTGTTCAAGAAAGGCTCTAAGAATCAGCTGGGAAATTATAGACCAGTGAGCCTGGGTTCAGTAGTGGGTAAATTATTGGAAGAAATTCTGGCGGGCAAAATATATAAGTATTTGGATAACAACACACATCAGAGTTGCTGGTGAACGCAGCAGGCCAGGCAGCATCTCTAGGAAGAGGTACAGTCGACGTTTCAGGCCAAGACCCTTCGTCAGGACTAACTGAAGGAAGAGTTAACTCTTCCTAGAGATGCTGCCTGGCCTGCTGCGTTCACCAGCAACTTTGATGTGTGTTGCTTGAATTTCCAGCATCTGCAGAATTCCTGTTGTTTTGTTAAGTATTTGGATAGACAGGACTTGATTAGAGATAGTCATCATGGCCTTGTGTATGGTAGCTCATGTTTATAGAGTTTTTCAAAGAGATTATTAGGAAAGTTGATGCAGAAAATTCAGTGGACAATGTCTACATAGACTTAGCAAGGGCTTTGGCAAAGTTCCACATGGAAGGCTGTTCAGAAGGTCAGTGGCTTACCACTCAGGAAGTACACAATTGCAATCAGTATTAGCTTAGCAGGAGGGGCCTAGTGGTGTGCGCAAGGTTTGATGCTGGTCTGTTGTTGTTTTTCATCTATATTAATGATTTGGGTGATATTGTAATGTGGTAAACTGGATCAGCAAGTTTGCAAATGACACCAAGATTGGGGTGTAGTGGACAGCGAACAAGGCTGTCAAGAGCTTGCAGCAGGATCTGGACCAGCTGAAAAATGTCAGATGAAATTTAATGTAGACAAGTGTGAAGTGTTGCACTTTTTGGGAGGACAGACGAGGGTAAAGCTTGTTCAATGAACGGGAGGGTCCTGAGAAGTGCAGTAGAAAAGAGGGATCTGGAAATACAGACCCATAATTCCTTGAAAATGGTATTACAGATAGATAGGGGCGTAAAGAGAGCTTCTGGCACATTGGCCTTCAGCTCAGAGTATTGAGTAGAGGAGTTGGGGTGTTATGTTGAAGTTGCATAAGGGATTGGTGAGGCCTAATTTGGAGTATTGTGTGCAATTCTGGTCATCTACCTGCAGGAAAGATACCAATAAGATTGAAAGAGTACAGAGAAAATTTACAAAGATATCGTTGGGACTTTAGGACTTGCGTTATTTAGAAAAGTTGAATAGGTTAGCTCTTTATTCCCTGGAGCATAGGAGAATAAGAAGACATTTGATAAAAGTATACAAAATTAGGAGGGGTATAAATGAGGATAAATGCAAGCAAGATTTTTCCACTGAGGTTGGGTGGGATTAGATTTAGAGGTCATAGGTTAAGGGTGAATGTATTTTAGGGGAACCTGAGGAGGATCTACTTCACTCTGATGCAAGCATGGAACAAGCTGCCAGGGGAGGTTGTGGGTGCAGGTTCAATTGCAGCATTTAAGAGAAGTTTGGATAAGTACATGGATGGAAGGAGTATGGAGAGCTGTGGTCCAGGTGCAGGTTGATGGGACTGGCCAGAATAACAGTCGGCATGGACTAGATGGGTTGAAGGGCTTATTCCAATGCTGCGGTCCTCTGTGCCTAGATTCTACCACTCACTCAGCTCACACCGGGGTAATTTAGTGGCCAGTGTGGGAGGAAACTACAGCAGTTGGAGAAAGCCCACATCCCTCGCAGCACTGAAGGTCAGCATTGAACCTAGCCTCTGGGGTTGTGTAGCAGTAGCTGTCGCTGTAAATGTTAGCCATTTACTCAATGTTAAAATGTTGGATAGTCACATGTGGGATCTTGTTTCTTTTCCAAAATTAAAACTGATGGTTGGCTGCTATTGATGGTATTGCACACTTTATCTACAGTGAAAGATACAAAAATGTGAAAAAATGAGTTATGTTTTGAAAGGATTGTTTTAGCCCATTCCTTCCAACACAAGTACAAATTTCAAGTGGATAAGGGGAAAGGCAGAAATTCAAGTTTAAACCAATGCAGAATGAGTACAAGAATACAAGAAATATATAAACTTTTACAACACAGGTGTCCCAAATTGCTGAATTAGTTCTTTTGTAATCCTAATTGTAATGTAAGAATCAGAACAACCAATTTATATATGGTAGGTACCCATGAATGATCTGCCCAAGTTGCATAGATTGAGGTAGTAATACAGGCCATGGAATGGCTATAACTCCTTTACTGGTAAACAGACTTGATTTAGCATCTCATTTGACAAGGCAGCATTTTCTCATCAGGTCTCATACTGATGGGCAAACATTGAGAGAGGCATAAAGAGAGTAGATAGGTTTTTATTTTCTCCCCCCCCCCCCCCACAAGTGTAAAGATCAGATCGTAGAGGGTATAGGTTTAAGATGAGAGGGGCAAAGTGTAAAGGAGGTGTGCAAGGCAAGTTTTATTTTATATAGACAATGGTCAGTGCTGCCAGTTGAGCTGGTAGACACAGGTTTGTTAGCAATGTTTAAAAGGCACTCATACAGCTATATTCACAGGCAGGGAATAGAGGGATATGGACCATATGCAGACAGATTAGATTCATTATCTTGGCACTGGTTGCACAGAAAAGTCCACCTCAAAGGCCTACTAATCTGTTCCTTTGTACACTTAATATTTTCAAAGAACAAATGAGACCCTTCTCCTGCAGTCAATTGCCTATTCCATTCCCAAATGCAGTGCTCTTGAAGCAGTTGATTATCACGAAAACTGCATGTGTGTGTTTATGGGTGTGGGAGGGTGACAGGACAGAACTGAAATTGAGTGGGTGCAGTAGAACCAGTGGGTTTAAGCTGCTCGTTTAAGCATCTCTGTCTTTTCTCAGGTTTTCATTAAGCGGTTCTAGCAAGAACTCGGCACGGTGAGGATCTCGGCACCTTCAGGGGCTTCCTATGTGCCCCGTGACCCAGCACCCAACAACACCCTTCCTGCTGCAGTTAGGAAAGTCCGTGACTGCTGATGCCACTGCTTCATGGCCAAGGCGCTGAGACTCGATCACACTGTTGGATCAGAACTGAAGATGTTTTACTTTTAACACTGCTGCCATGAGGGGTGGCACCAAATATGAGGGGTTGATTTTTTTGTTGTTTTAATTAGAAGTTATAATATTTTTACAGTTTCTTTATATGCAGAGAAGGTTAATTGATGGTGTATATCAAACTGTATTAGTAGAAATGTACTGTGTGAGAGACAGCATCTCTTGCTTGCCTGTCTAGGTTCTGTTTCTGATTTCAATGGTCAATTTTTTAAAAATGGTTTTAAAATTAAATAATGCCATTTATAAGGGTGCGCAAGCATGGATTATATACATTCAGGGTAGAGACTCTGAGACAACTTTCACTGAACTACTCTGTTTAAGAGGGGGCTACGATGCTTTCTAAGATGTTAGTTGGATGTGGGAGTTGGATGTGCTTATCCAGACCTTAGATCAGTCAAATCAGCCAGGACTACCATTGGAGGAGTCTGATGGTATGGGCAAAATACCTCTCGACTGCCGAGGCTGCATTTTTTCAGTCAATCCAATCTGCTGACCTGATCAAGGGAGACTACTTGAGTAACAGCCTTCGAGATGGACCCTGCATATTGCAGGAGGAGATCGAGGTTGGCCATTGAAAAGACCAGCTCAGCAACTGGAAGGGAGAATTCGTGAAGGATAAGGTTAAAGGAGGATTGAAAACAATTTTATTAAAAAAATATGCATTTAAATGTGAAGTTATAGAAATATGAATGTTACTCTTGAGTATATAATAATCCCTCATCTAAGACAGCACAAAGCTCCCTTTTCTGCCACCTTTCCAATACCCCAAATTACAGTGACATCACCCATATTCTAATTTTTGCTATGACCTGCAAAAGTGATTCTGTCTCTTCATAGGACAGTTCCACAGTGCTGAATTGTAGAGTTGGTTGAAAGGATGCAAGTCTCACCTGTTGGGGCTCACACCTTGTTCCCCTGCAGACTTTTTTGATGGAGGAGAGAGGAACATTTTGCCTTCCTAGGCCAGATCTCAGTAAGTACTCCAGTCTGGGTTGTGACACAAGAGCAGGAAACAAACAAAATAGGTTGTTACTTGGATCAGATGGTAGACAAGTTGAAGACTGAATGGCTTAAATCAGAGGCTAGTCACATCTGGAACAGTTTCTCTTCAGATTAACACTCCAAACTTGTAACTAAATTGTTGGCAATGAGTGATCTTTGGGGAGCTGGAAAAGAATATTCTCTCTTGTTTTAAGGACCGATTCTCAGATGTTATAACCATAATCTGCACCCTCACCCCAACACTGATTTTGCATTGTTAGTGCTCCAGCGAACAAGAATTTGTAGGCATATTGAAGAAGTATTACTATTACCATTTGTACAGCAATGGAGTTGCTGTTGCCAAAGGATCACCAGGTCATTGGAGATCTGTGGAACTGTGTTCAGTCCTTGAACTGAAACGCTGCTGGCCAATGTCTTTAATGGCATTGACATGGACTTTCCTACTGAACAAACTGGGGAAATCCTGGTGTTAGCAGGACTCATGACAAATGAGTTTTGCAAAGCAGTTTTTAATTCCTCTGTTTTCTTTATCTCACTCAATGTAGCACAAAAAAGTTATCATAATATCGTGTCCCAATTACGTTTGTGTTTTCCTCTGCGAGTACATAAATGTTCCATTGTGCGAGTACGATCACATTCCTTCTAGGTTCTATTATATAAGTTGGAATCAGTGATAATTTTGAATGGATCCTCTGTATGGCCTTAAAAGGGATGCCAAGCTGATTGGATTATTTTGCTTTTACACTATGCATTAAGAAGGTAAACAAAATGAGTGACAATAGCACGATAAGGTATGCCCAGCCACATTGTCCTACTTATACAATAAAAACATTTGCCCCAAATCTGGTAAAAATGCCATGATATAATTAGGGGTGAGCTAAACAAATGAGTTTTTTTTAAGAGTGGAGGAACTGTGTTTAGAACTTAAATGTTCTTGATCTAAAAGACTGTAGTAAAACTTGAGGGTGGACATTTGGTAGTAAAGCTGGGGAGTAACAAAAACTGTAGCAAAATGTAAAGGAAAATGAGATGTGCGAAAGAGTTTTTTTAAAAATACAGTTGGTAACATCCAGGCAAGAACTCAGTGTGTGAGAGTAGCAGTCGACCATGAGTTACAGCTGTAAGTTTTGCAAGATTCCCAGGAAGAACTAGTTGATTCATTTTGCAGAGTTTTACCCCAGGGCTGTGGCTGGAGATCTGGAGAAACCCACCCTAATGTGACTCAGGATCATGGTTTGCTGGCACAAAATCTGACTTTTCTTTACAAATTATTGATTCTGCTTTTCATCAAGGGCCTATTCTCTTGGTGATTCCAGGTCTGACACACAGCCGTATGCAGTTCGAAGTTCTAGATACCTGCATCCCATTGAGGAGATGAGCAGTAACTCCACAACCTTGTCAGCAAAACTGGGGATTGTATTCCTGTCTGTCTTATATTTGTATACTGCATGCATCAGCAGTGTACGTCTGCACACTAGGTCTGCAAATCCAGTTATTACTCATCTTAAAATCCAGTTTAGGTTTGGTTGTAGTTATTTATGGTGAAGGAACGTATCCATGCTCTTGGAGCACCGGGTCGTGTTTTATATACAGTGTAATGAACAAGAATAAAAATCAAGAATGGGCCACCTGCTGTTTCTGACTTTATTTGCAACAACTACTTCAAGGTGGGTCTGTTTCCACCCATGCATATTTAAGGAAGAAATGTTGATACTCACATGATTGGTCAGCTAATTTGTTTTAAGTGAGGAGGAATTCTGCCTAAGGTACCCAGAAAACTGCTATAACACTCTCAACAACACCTAGTTATCCTCAGTCAGCTGAGAGACAGCAACAAGGGTCATTAATTAATATTTTACAGACCCCCCCCCCCCCCGGTTATGGCAGGGTTTGGTTCCTCTGAATTGTTCACAATCCAAACAGTGTACAGCTCATAAGTGCAGTCACAAGCCAAGTTCCTATGGGCTATAAATAAAAATAAATCGGGTGTTCATAAGCAGATTCAAAGGCATCAGAACAAAACAGAATCACTGGCAAAGTTCTCCCTTCAGCTTGAAGGACATGATTTGATGTTTTCCAGCTCAGTCTGGTGGTAAACTCCTGTGTTTGTTATCTACCATAACTGTTCTGGTGTATAACCGTTCAAATCCCAGGTGTTAGGGAGATTTTCACCGGAGAGCAGTTGGAAATAAGGAAATTGTTGAGAAGTAGTGTTCAATCTTAGAGGTGTGGAAAGGTATTTTTATGCCTTTTATAGAGCTGAGTGATGATGGATTACTCATCCTTGGACAAAGTGAGAGAAGGGGATGAGTGGGATTATGGATCACTTCCATGTTTTCCCTCTGACCACATGAGTTTCCTCTGGGTGATCCAGTTGCCTTTCATATCCTAAATACATGTGTTTTGTTAGGTTGTGCTGGGCTGCTGTGCTGCTACAAATTGTCCCAAGTGTGTAAGTGAGTGGTGGACTTGGGGGGGGGGGGGCAGGGGGTAGTTGATTGAATGTAGGGAGAATAAATGGGTGTTTGGTGGCATGGACTCGGTCGCTTCACTTTGACTACGGTTTGGCAATGAAATCCATTTGAGCTGGGCTGCATTGCTGCTTGTTTCCACCTGATTGTACTTCCTAATCTATGAGACCAGGGATTTTTTCTTTGTGACGCACCAACATGTGTTGTTGATATTCTACCTATTGCAGTCCTCATTTGATAAGTTGTCATTTGTCTCTTTGCTAAAATCATCCACCCAATCAATACACTGCCCTTATAAGTGGACGTTTAAGATATGCTAGGGGAAATAGTCAAACTACTTTCCCCAATTCTGGGTGCTTTTTAAACCGAAAGCTAGTTGGATATTTCAAAATGGCAAATGCTAGTAGGTGGCGTGTTACAGAAGCCATGATGAAATCTGTATTAGCACTTTTTGATGCATTAAATCTAGCAAGTTGCATCCGTTAGTGAATCACCTTTTTGAACCACGGCTAGTAGGTAGAATATTAGGATTGTAACCTTCGGCACAGTAGTACAAATGTCTCATGGCTCGAGCTGACTGGCTTTGAATCTGAGCCCAGGTCTGTTGGTGCAGTTTGAAAACACTTCCACCACGCCAGCATGTGCTAGATGTCTGGTTTCCTCCTACATCCTGAATTTGTGCTGGTGGGTTACTTGGTTGCTTTAACTTGACCCTTTGTACATATAGTGGCAAAAATACTGATATGTGCATATAAGGGAGACAACAAAGGAGAAAATGAATATGACAAATAGGATTGGTACCTGGGAGCCAGCATGATCCTGATGGGCTGAAATGCTTCCTATGTTAGTCTACATTCAAGGAAGCAAACATTTTAGAGTGATTCCTATGAACTTTACTGATGTTCAACTTATCACATTTGCATCTGCGTTAGGTGGAACAACAGAGCAGGGATTTGATCCGTTGTTAGGGGGAGCACCTAGCCTAATCTATGAGCCATTGCTATGTAGCTCTACCCAAGACCACCTTTCCTTCTAGCAACACCCATACCTGCTCCTGGTGTACCTTTCTGCAATAAACCAGCGTTTATCCTCGGTGATGGTAAATAAGACAGGCTGTGTGTGTTGTGGCTCTGAGGTTATGATGGAATAAATTTGCAAGTAAAAAATGACAGATGTACAAGTAGGCACCAGTGCAATGCAAAATTACAGCAGCATTACAGGCTCATAAGCAGCATTCACAAGAAAAGCAAACATAATTACAGAACTTGCACTGGTAGTGGTGATGACCCAAAGAAATGTGCATGACCAACCAAAGACTGCAACCAAATTTGTCAGAGACTGGACACATAAGACTTTCGCTCCAGATTGCAACATCTGCAAACTACCAAAGGAATTCAAAGTCAGGCAGCCTCTGTGAAGACAGAGGGAAGCAAGAACTATTCTTTTGCCTCCACAGCTGCTGCTGACCTACTGAATGTCTCCAGCAGGTGGCTGTTGGTGGGTTTTTTTTGTCCCTGGTGATTACAACTTACCCATGACTTGATAATTGTTAGTTACTCATGGTTAATCACTCACTGAAACAATTATTGCAAGTGTCAATATCGAATTATTCTCCCTCATTGACCATTTCCTTGGTAATTATCTCTGTTTACCTCTAGAATTTATACCATCTTTCTATTAGTTTGCTATCTGTCCGCACAGTGCACACAATGTAGGAACAATTATTGCAAATGTGGATATTCAACCATTGTTAGTGATTTTAAAATGCAAGTGTGCAAAGCATGTTCTTGCTGGTGCTCTTCTTAAACTAATTGTTCAACCTTTATTTCTCTTCCTGAGCCCAAATTTGACATTCAAGTTCACAAGTGAATTATCTGCCTGCACACAAAAATATAAAACCCAAGCACCCGGTGGGAAACGCAAGTACACATCGTTAGGTGATAATGTTACTTAAACCAGACAATGCAGTTTTATCACTTCAGAACTCCAGGATTCCAGTAACATACTGGCTGCCAGCTGTGTTAACTACAATCTGAGCTGGAAGATTTGAACAACGATTAGAGCTTGGACACTGGCTCCTCTCTTCTCCTATGGCCAGCAAAATGCAGACAGAGAAACATTACTAATTTGAAGCAAGCAATTAAAAATGGTTAAAACCATGAAAAATAACATTGACTATAACATTCCAAGGTTTCAGGACTTGGCTAATTTTGATGGATGCGAGGTCTTAAAGGGTTATTTTCCAGTTGTATGACCAAGTTCCACCATTCTTGATTACCTGACTGGAAGACCACAGTACGTGTGCTTGCAACACTGTGTTCGACAGAGTGATCAGCAGCACTGGGGCTCCACAGGGGACTGTCTTGTCTTGTCATCTTCAGGAAGTTTTCTGATGACTCTGCCATAGTTGGATGCATCAGCAAGGGAGATGAGGCTGAGTACAGGGCTACGGTAGGAAACTTTGTCACGTAGTGTGAGCAGAATTATCTGCAACTTAATGTGAAAAAGACTAAGGAGCTGGTGGTAGACCTGAGGAGAGCTAAGGTACCGGTGGCCCGTTTCCATCCAGGGGGTCAGTGTGGACATGGTGGAGGATTACAAATACCTGGGGTACCAATTGACAATAAACTGGACTGGTCTAAGAACACTGAGGCTGTCTACAAGAAGGAACAGAGCCGTCTCTATTTCCTGAGGAGACTGAGGTTCTTTAACATCTGCCGGACGATGCTGAGGATGTTCTACGAGTCTGTGGTGGCCAGTGCTATCATGTTTGCTGTTGTGTGCTGGGGCAGCAGGCTGAGGGTACCAGACACCAACAGAATCAACAAACTCATTCGTAAGGCCAGTGATGTTGTGGGGATGGAACTGGACTCTCTCACGGTGGTGTCTGAAAAGAGGATGCTGTCTAAGTTGCATGCCATCTTGGTCAAATGTCTCCCATCCACTACCTAATGTACTGGGTGGGCACAGGAGTACGTTCAGCCAGAGACTCATTCCACTGAGATGCAACACAGAGCATCATAGGAAGTCATTTCTGCCTGTGGCCATCAAACTTTACAACTCCCTTGGAGGGTCAGACACCCTGAGCCAATAGGCTGGTCCTGGACTTATTTCATAATTTACTGGCATAATTTATATATTACTATTTAACTATTTATGGTTCTATTACTATTTATTATTTATGGTGCAACTGTAACGAAAACCAATTTCCCCCCAGGATCAATAAAGTATGACTATGACTAAGAATTTTGGTGAACATCACTACCCAGAAGTCTGGCAGTAAGTCCCAGACTCTGCCTGTAAGGCAATGGAGTCATACAGCCCAGAAACAGGCTCACCACTGAGTCTGTTCTGCCATTCCATTATGACCGATTTATTATCCCTCTCAACCCCATTCTCCCGCTTTTACCCCATGATCTTTGATGCCCGGACTAATCAAGAACCTATCAACCTTTACTTTAAATATACCCAGTGCTTTGACCTCCATAGCTATCTGTGATGATGAATTCCACAGATTCCTCTCATCAGTTCTAAAGGAGCATCCTTCTATTCTGAGACTGTGCCCTCTGGTCTCAGAAACTGACCACCCCCACCAATCCTCTCCACATCTATTCTCTAACCAGTCCTTTAAATATTCAATAGGTTTCAATGAGATCTCTTCCCTCCCCCCCCCACCTTTCTTCTAAACTTTAGCAGGCACACGCCCGGAGCCATCAAATACTCCTCGTGTTAAACCTTTCATTCTTGAGAACCTCCTCTGGACACTCTCCAGTGCTAACACATCTCTTCTTAGGTAAGGGGCCCAAACCTGCTCTCAAGAAGATTAGCTGACTGGCAGGAGGCAAAGAATGGGAATATAGGAGGCTTTTTCTGGTTGCCTGCCAGTAACTAATGGTGTTTCACAGGGGTCAGTGTTGGGACTGCTTCTTTTCATGTCATATGTCAATGATCTGGATGATGGAATTGATGGCTTTGTGGTCAAAATGGTGGATGATATAAGGATAGGTGGAGGGGCAGGTAATGTTGATGAAGCAGTGTCTGCAGAAGAACTTAGATTAGGAGAATGGGCAAAAAATGGCAGGTGGAATGCAGTGTACGGAGGTGTATTGTCATGTACTTCAGTAGATGGAATAAAGGCGTAGACATTTATCAATGAGTAGAAAACTCAGAATCCGAGGACTTGGGAGTTCTTGTGCAGGATTCTGTAAAGGATAACTTGGTGGCTGAGTCAATGTAAGGAAGGCAAATGCAATGCCATTGTGCATTCCAAGAGAACAAGGATGTAATGCTGAGGCTTTATAAGGCATTCGTCAGACCACACAATGTGTTGTGAGCATCAGTCTTCACAGTGGAAGACACTAGCCATATGGTGGTAGTTCTGGGTGTCGGGGGCATGAAGCGTGAGAAGTTATCACAACTAGATAGAAGATTATTGGGAAACTGAAAGGTCTGAAGGCAGGTAAGTCACCTGGACTAGATGGTGTACACCTCAGGGTTCTGAAAGAGGTGGCTGAAGATCTTGCTGAATGATCTTTCAAGAATCATCAGATCCCTAAATGGTTCTGGAAGACTGGAAAATTACACATATCACTCCACTATTCAAGAAGGGAGAGAGGCAGAAGAAAGGAAACTACAGGCCAGTTTGACTGACCTCAGTGGTTGGGAAGATGTTGGAATCGATTATTGAGGATGAGGTCTCAGGGTACTTGGAGGCAATTGATAAAATAGGCTGTAGTCAGCATAGTTTTCCCAAGGGAAAATCTTGCCTGACAAATCTGTTGGAATTATTTGAAGAAATAACAAGCAAGATAGACAAAGGAGAATCAGTTAATGTTGTGTACTTGGACTTTCAGAAGGCTTTTGACAAGAAACTACACATGAAGCTGCTTAAGCTATGAGCCCATGGTATTACAGGAAAGATTCTATCATGGATAAAGCACTGGCTGATTGGCAGGAGGCAGAGTGGGAATGAAGGGAGCCTTTTCCGGCTGGCTGCCGGTGACTAGTGGGGTTCCGCAGGATTCTTTGTTGGGACTGATTCTTTTTACATTATATATCAATGATTTGGATGATGGAATTGATGGCTTTGTTGCAAAGTTTGCAGATAATATGAAGATAGGTCTAGGAGCAGGTATTTTTGAGGAAGTAGAGAGGCTACAGAAGGACTTAGACAAATTAGAAGAATGGGCAAAGAAATGGCAGATGGAATACAGTGTCAGGAAGTGTATGGTCATGCACTTCGGTAGAAAAAATGAAAGGTTTGCCCGTTTTCTAAATGGAGAAAAAAATACAAAAAAATGAGGTGCGAAGGGACTTGGGAGTCCTTCTGCAGGATTCCCTAAAGGTTAAATTGCAGGTTGATTCTGTGGTGAGGAAGGCAAATGCAATGTTAGCATTCATTTCAAGAGTACGAGAATATAAAAGAAAACATGTAATGTTGAAACTTTATAAAGCACTGGTGAGGCCTCACAGAGTATTGTGAGCAGGTTTGGGCCCCTTATCTTAGAAAGGATGTGCTGAAACTGGAAAGGGTTCAAAGGATGTTTACGAAAATGATTACAAGATCGAATGGCTTGTCATATGAAGAGCATTTGATGGCTCTGGGCCTGTATTCAGTAGAATTCAGAAGGAGTGGGGTGACCTCATTGAAACCTATTGAATGGTGAAAGGCCTTAATAAGGTGGAAGTGGAGAGGATGTTTCCTATGATGGGAGAGTCTAAGACTAGAGGACACAGCCTCAGAACAGAGGGATGTCCTTTCAGAACGGAGATGAGGAGGAATTTCTTTAGCCAGAGGGTGGTGAATCTGTGGAATTCTTTGCCACAGGCAGCTGTGGAGACCAAGTCTTTATGTATATTTAAGGCAATGATTGATAAATTCATGATTGGTCAGGGCATGATGGGATGTGGGAAGAAGGCAGGAGATTAGGGCTGAGAGGAAAATTAGATCAGCCAAGATGAAATTGACAGAAAAGATGTGATAGACAAAATGGCCTAATTCTGCTCCTATATCTTATGGTCTTATGAAAATCTGAAATAAAAATGTTGGAAACACAGTGTCAATGGATGGAGAAACAATTAAGAGTTCAGGTTGAAGACATCTCATCTGAGTTTGTTCCTATTTCCAAAAAGAACACTGACCTCAAATGTCAACTGTTTCTCTCCACAGATGCTGTATTTTGTGTCACACTTGTGTGCCCAGATTCCGTGCCTACACCTCCAGATAATAAGACCTGCGATATTTTGCAGGTTATACAAACTATTTAGCCAACTGTATATCATCAACTTGCAACCATCATTGCTCCACGCTCACACATACATTTCAGGTAGTGCCACAACAGACACCTCCAGATGCAGTGCCGGACTCATCCTCGGTCTCCCCAGGGGAGTGCAGGATGTTGCAAAGCTTCTCCTGCATTGTGGACTTATAGAAGGCTATGGTCTCATACAGTATCTTGGACCCAGATTCATAGAGGCAGACAGACATGGTGGAGCAAGTCCCCTGGTGTGTTGTGGCTGGATGTGGACCAGGTCTGAGTAGGTACTGGGACCAGGGTGAATCACCCTGGGCTCTGACAAGCTGCCTGGTCCCTGTGGGGAGGTGCAGCCGGGACGTGGGGCTGGCAGGTGGTATTAAAGCACCCAGGTAGGCATGGGCGGCCGGCAGCAAGTCCCCAGCTCTGGTGCTGAGGTGTAGAGGGGAGGTCTGGGAAAGAGGAACAATCACTAGCCCTGGATTCTTCAGCCCACCCCAGAATGGGAACTGGGAAACCAGCCACCCTGCCATTGTGACCATTGCGTGGTTCCACCAGCTTGCTGATGAGGGTTCCTCCTGGAAGACAGACCCTAGGTCCATGCTTGGCGCCTGAGTTCAGCAGTTGCCTGTTGTCCTGGCATTGAAGTTTAGGCACTGTGTCCATGACCTCCATCCAGCACCACCAGTTGGCACTCCACTGTCTCCAGGTTGCTAATGAACTCTGCAAAACCCCAATGCTTGTCCTGATTGTCACTGTAAAAGGCAAAGTAGTGTGGGCTGCTCCTACACCTCCTTCTGAAGCACTCCAGTATGTGTAGACTGGCACAAGGAACTGCCTGCACTACAGTTGGAGTCTGTGGCCAGGACAGAGTCCGAACGTGGCCCAGCGTGAAATCTGCCTGGTTGGAGCTGCTCATGCAGAGATGGATCATGCTGAGTTCGGTGTGCAGCTGGTGCGTCACTGAGATCCCGCCTGGGACCGTGCTGAAGAAGAGGAAGAGAGCATGGCTGACCCTGTTGTACATGGGTCACAGGTTCACAGCCCTGTGGTCTTGCAGCTGTGCCAAGGCCAGCACCTCCACATTCCCTCCACTGGAACATAAAGTCAGGCACGGTATATCACAGATGAAACTAATAGTGACCCTAATCGTGTCACCAAAATGCCTTGACAGTTCTCCAAAAAGACCAATAGAACAAACATCTGTCTTCCCAGAAACAACACCTCCAAATATCAGAGAAACTCGGATAGAGAACCGAAATAAGCCAATCGGCCCAGCTGGTCCAGGCAACCCCAGGTGCCCATCTAAGCCAGTCCCATTTGCACCTATATGGCCCATATCCCTCTAGACCTTTCCTGCCCATGTACCTATCCAACTGTCTTTTATATGTAATTGTACCAGCCTTGTCACTTCCTTTGGTAGCTCATTCCATATACATACCATCCTATGTTTAAAAAAAACCTTCAAGTTCTGTTAAAATCTAGTTCTCTATTCCCCTGAACTGGGGAAAAGACTGAGTGCATTCATAGATAGATAGATAGACATACTTTATTGATCCCAAGGGAAACGGTTTCATTATAGTTGCACCAAGAATAGAGTCTATTAGAGTATATTTATGCCCCTTGATTTTTTTAAAACTTCTAACATCTCAGTCTCTGATGCACCAATGAAATAGCTGCTCCCTTTAACTAACTCTACCAAGTCCTGGCAACATCCTTGAAAATATTTTCTGCAATCTTTCCAGTCTAATAAGACTTTTCCTACAGCAATGCAAACAAAACTGACTAACAGCCCATGCACAAGCCCCTAAGCAGCTTGTACAACAGTAACATCACCTCCTCTATACTCAGTGCCTTGACTGATGAAGGATAGTGGTCAAAAGACTTCTTCATCACCCTGTCTACCTTTAATGCCACTTTCAAGAAACCATGTACCTGAACTCCCTGGTCCCTCTGTTCCATAATACTCCCAGGGCTCGACCATGTTACTGTGGAAGTCCTACCTGGAATTGACTTTCCATAACGCAACACTTCACACTTATTTTGCAAGAGGCAGTGAACTGAACACTAGAACATCAAAGAAATAGCTGCTTATCCCCTCAGATCTCATCTCATCTGGTATTTCAAATAAAATGCATCTACTTTCCCTTTAAATATTCCCAGTGATCCAATCTCCACAGAGAGAATTCAGAAATTCACTCCCCATTCTGAGAAGTATCTTGTTCAAGATTGTGTCACTATTGATAATATCTCAACATCTATCCCATCATATCTCAAGATCGTTTAATGTCAGTTCCTGTACACAGTGTAAGAATGAAATAATTTGTACTCCAGATCCGATCCGACACAAAGAAACACTAAAGATAAAGATCACAATAATAATAAAACACACAATAAATATAAATACATGAGATAGACTGGAAAGACAGAGTATCGGGATCGGAGGCAAGAGCCAATTTCACTCGCTCTCCTGCTCTGTCCATGGTGCTGGGCTGCTGGGCTCCGTGCCGGCTAATATGATGGGCTGACACTGATGCTTTGGGCCTACTCTGGGCTGCTCCAGGGTTCGGATTTGAGAACTCAGGTTGGTTCAGAATGTTGTTGCTCGCTTCTATAGTTTGCATGATTTGTGTTTTTTTCCCTTCTTTGCACATCGGGGGTTGGTCTTTTTCTTAAAATGGGTTCTTTCAGGTTTTTTTGCTTTGTGGCTACCTGTAAGCAAACAAATCTCAAGGTTGTACACTTGATACATTCTTCGATAATAAACGTACTCTGAAACTTGAAACGTACATACGTAGATTGATTGTACGATCTTAAAGTGATGCAAGACTGTACATAAGGTGGCTGACGGGAAATAATAAAGTGGGGGAGGTGTTATTCAATCTTACTTCTTGGGGGAAGTAACTTTTAGAGTCTGGTGGTCCTGGCTCACAAGGTCACCTACTCATTCTGCTGAAGTCCAAACCTCAAGCCCCAAGAAACTGGCACACACGGATCTCCAGTGCTGCATAATCAGCAAATTCTCTAACCACTGCATGTTAATGAAGCCCCAACGAATTTTCAGTCAAGAGCTTCGCACTAAGTACAGTTGGAAGATTCCAAGAGCTGGTGTCAGGCCAGTTTATTGTGCTCCCACTCCACATTATCATTACGATTTTCATTTGACCGGCAGTAGGTTAGTGGAATCTTACCGTCCTTGCTTCAACAAGTATTAATGTAGTCTTAACAAAGCCTCGTCATTTCTAAGCTCGGAACCCTTCGCAAATAATGGTACGCTGGCGTACCGTGTACCTTTTTTTTTACCACTCCTGGGCTCAATTGTTAACTTTTCATTAAGTGTGCATAAAAACATTTCTCATCGTTTTTGATAAACCTTTAACTCTACAAACCTGGGCACCGCGCGCCTCCGACCGCACTCACCTCCTGTGCCACGGTCAGAATTTTAATCGGGTCTCTTTTAAACCATGAGGGTGGGAGATGGAAGTAGAGAGAGAAAGGCGGGGGGGGGGGGTGGCGGTGAGAAGCAGAGAAACATGATTTAACAAAAAGGAGTGGAGGGGAGCTACCTGCACTCACCCAGACCATCACCCCGGTGTCTGTTCACCTCCATGCAGTTCCGGGACACTTCCCCAGGTCACACGCCCATCACGTCAGCGCCCAAATCAGAGAGCCCGCGTCCTTTCTCGGCGAACGTGAGGAGGATCCCCGAGGCAGGCATGTAGAGTGGAGCCGGGATCCAGTATCCGGCTTCACCCGTCCCCTGCTCTAACAGAATAATCCTCGTCAGGAGGTAGCGGGAGAGCATCTTGAGCAAGCCCAGGGGTGGGAACAAGCAGGGGGAAGCGGGAAGGGTCTCTCAGGCTGTGGGAAGTCATAGGAACTGGAGAGAACCGCCATAATATCAGCGCGACAGACAACGATCGGTCACAAGACGGTGCAAACCCGCGCTACCACCGGGTTAACTCCCTCCTCACCGCAGGCTTCCGGCGTAAGATATAGCGCGATCACAGAGGGGCGAGGTGTGGTGAAGGATACAACGGGAGAGGTTGGAGGGGAGATAGAATGGGAGATATTAGGGGGAGACACAGAGGGAGAGGTTGGGGGAGATACAACGGGAAGAAGGTGGGGGATGCTACAGGGAGGAAAATGCAGGAATTGAATCTCCTGTATGCGAAAAGTCAGACTTGTGGTAGCTCATTGAGAATAATTGTGAAACAGATCTGTGAGTGACCACACGTGGGTCAAAATGACCAAATCATATACGTGACTGCTAAACCGGTTAGGTTCACACATAAGCTACACCCTGAATAGTCACACCAATTATCTGTCATCGGGCATTTGGACAGGTGTCATCAGCTGACCATCCTGAACCAGGACTGGGATTCTGGTGCAAATCAATTCCTGGGCTAAATATTTGGTTGAGAATTCTCCCTGAAAACGCACCAGCCGTTGTAACACTATTTTATTGCCAACACTTAGATCGATGGTCCAACTGGCAGTGGTCAAAAGATCAAAATCTGTTTGTACTTTAATATTTAAAATAAGACAAGCTAATATTGGGACAGGTAACAAAATCCTCAGATAGGTTTGAAAGGACAGGAACGGTTGCAGTTAGGATTCAGGGCCTGGACAGCTAATGCCCAGTGATGAAGGAATGAAAAAATGGCCAAAAAAGGGAGAAATCCCACTGGATCTTCCATAGGAAGGAAGGGGGAGATGAAGAAGTGCTGCAGAATGGCAATGCTTAACAAAAACTGCTTAACAAATAATTATTTGCCCATGAAGGCCTTGACAATAAACTGAGCTACTTACTATACCTATCAACACACACACACAAAGTGCTGGAGGGACTCAGGTCAGGCAGCATCTGTGGAAATGAATAGATAGTCGATGTTTTGGGCCGAGGCCCTTCTTCAGGTCTGAGAAAGAAGGGGGAAGATGCCAGAATAAAAAGATGGGTGGAGGGGAAAGAGGATAGATGGAACCAGGTGGGTGGGAAAGGTCTGGGTGAGTACATGGTCGAAGAGTTGAAGGACAGAGATCACAGAGGGGGAGCAGTGAGAGAGGGTTACTTATCATACCTTCCCCATTCACCTTTCTATCCCAGGAGTGTCCAGCAGACCATTCACTGCAATCAGTTTTCACATGGTGTTATCAATTATAGGTCATTCAGTCCCCTGAGGTTTTGCCAGCTTTCAGAGCAATGCCATCAGCCCCACTTCCTGAATAAACCCCTCTGACCTGTACTCTCACATGTGACCCCTCTCCCATTCTCCATCCACTCTCCTACACTAAGGAGTGACTCGCAATGATCAATTAACCAACCAGCCTGCACATCTTTGGGATGTGGCAGGAAACCAGAGCCTCCAGCAGAATCCCACATGGTCGCAGGGAGAAAGCAGTGCTGGAGGTCAAGATTGAACTTGGGTCTCTGAAACCATGAGACAGTGGTGCCAACCAGACCTGTGCACCCACCACTCCTACTGGGAAAGGCATCTCACCATCAAGGGCGGGAAGAGATAAGGCACTGAAAACCAGCCATATTACCATCACCCATGTCTTTCTTTCTTTTTAAATCTTTTTATTAATTTTCCAAAGTTATAAACAAAATAACAATGTTGATACACAGACTGGAATAATCTTATTGTTAATAAGCTTATACAAAAAAGATTTCAAATAATACAAGTATAATAGACTTCCAAACTCATGATGTAATTAATCATAGAGAAAAAAGAAATAAAAAGAAAAAAAAATACAAAGAAAACCCCCAAAAAGAAACAAAGAAAAGAACTAAATACTAAACCCAAAAAAGCAAACGGAACAAAACAGGGCTAGACCATTATCTTAAATCGAACACGTTCAATAATGTCGTCAACTCTGCTCCTCTATTCATATATTTTAAGTTAATAAGAAGGATTCGGAAAGGTCAAATTACATCATATGAAAATGTTGAATAAATGTTTTCCAAGTCTCTTCAAATTTAACCGAAGGATCAAAAATGTCACTTCTAATTTTTTCTAAATTTAAACATAATATAGTTTGGGAAAACCATTGAAATGTGGTAGGAGGGTTGGTCTCCTTCCAGTTCAATAAAATGGATCTTCTGGCAATTAAAGTAACAAATGCGATCATCCAACAGGCTGAGGAGGATAAAAGATCTATGTTCTACCATTGGCAAACCAAAAATTGCCGTAATAGGATGGGGTTGTAAATCAAAACACAGAACTGTTGAGATAATATCAAAAATATCTTTCCAGTATTTTTCCAAAAGACGACAGGACCTAAACATATGAGTTAAAGAAGCCACCTCAGAATGACATCTGTCACAACAAGGGTTTATATGGGAATAAAAATGGGCTAATTTATCTTTAGATATATGGGCCCTATTTACTACTTTAAATTGTATTAATGTATATTTAGCACATATAGAGGAAGTACTGACTAACTGAAAAATTTTATCCCATTTCTCTATAGGTAGGCAAAGTTGAAGTTCCCTTTCCCATTCATTTTAAATTTGATCAGATATACCTGCCTGTAATTTCATAACTATATCATAGATGGATGCTATTAATCCCTTCTGAAGAGGATTTAAACCTAAAATTTCATCGATGATATCTGTAGGGTTTGAGGTCGGGAAGGTAGGCAGCATGGTATTTAAAAAATTTTTTATTTGTAAATATCTAAAAAAAATGGGAACGAGGCAAATCAGATTTCTTAGATAACTGTTCAAAAGACATGAAACAGTTATCTAGAAATAAGTCACGAAAACATGTTATACCTTTCGTTTTCCATATCAAAACGGCTTGGTCCATAACCGAGGGTTGAAAAAAAATGAGATATAATAGGGCTTGATAATATAAATCTGTCCAAACCAAAAAATTTTCAAAATTGAAACCATATTCATAATGTATGTTTAACTATTGGATTAACCATTTGTTTATTCAATATAGATAATATAGTGGCCGTGCCTCCGGCACAGAGTCTGGCCCTGTAGCTCAGAAGGGTAGGGCAAGGAAGAGGAGGGCAGTTGTGATAGGGGACTCGATAGTAAGGGGGTCAGATAGGCGATTCTGTGGACGCAGTCCAGAGACCCGGATGGCAGTTTGCCTCCCTGGTGCCAGGATCCGGGATATTTCTGATCGTGTCCAAGATATCCTGAAGTGGGAGGGTGAGGAGCCAGAGGTCGTGGTACATATAGGTACCAATGACATAGGTAGGAAAAGGGAAGAGGTCCTGAAAGGAGAATATAGGGAGCTAGGAAGGGAGTTGAGAAAAAGGACCGCAAAGGTAGTAATCTCGGGATTACTGCCTGTGCCACGCGACAGTGAGAGTAGGAATGCGATGAGGTGGAGGATAAATGCGTGACTGAGGGATTGGAGCAGGGGGCAGGGATTCAAGTTTTTGGATCATTGGGACCT
Organism: Mobula birostris; assembly: GCF_030028105.1. Lineage (NCBI taxonomy): Eukaryota > Metazoa > Chordata > Chondrichthyes > Myliobatiformes > Myliobatidae > Mobula > Mobula birostris. The sequence goes on from NC_092373.1 coordinate 92,251,074, forward strand.
CTTTTGGCGCAGGCGTGACCTGTACAAAAAGGACGGGTTACACTTGAATCCTAGGGGGACCAATATCCTGGCAGGGAGATTAGCGGGGGCTACTGAGGTGACTTTAAACTAGAATGGTTGGGGGGTGGGAATCAAATTAAAGGGCTAGGCGTGAGGAGGTTAGTTCACAACAGGGGGATGGGAACCAGTGCAGAGAGACAGAGGGGTGTAAAGTGAGGGTAGAAACAAAAAGTACTAAGGAGAAAAGTAAAAGTGGCAGGCCGACAAATCCAGGGCAAGCATTAAAAAGGGCCACTTTTCAGCATAATTGTATAAGGGCTAAGAGAGTTGTAAAAGAGCGCCTGAAGGCTTTGTGTGTCAATGCAAGGAGCATTCGTAATAAGGTGGATGAATTGAAAGTGCAGATTGTTATTAATGATTATGATATAGTTGGGATCACAGAGACATGGCTCCAGGGTGACCAGGGATGGGAGCTCAACGTTCAGGGATATTCAATATTCAGGAGGGATAGACATGAAGGAAGGGGAGGTGGGGTGGCGTTGCTGGTTAAAAAAGAGATTAACGCAATAGAAAGGAAGGACATAAGCCGGGAAGATGTGGAATCGATATGGGTAGAGCTGCGTAACACTAAGGGGCAGAAGACGCGGGTGGGAGTTGTGTACAGGCCACCTAACAGTAGTAGTGAGGTCGGGATGGTATTAAACAGGAAATTAGAAATGTGTGCAATAAAGGAACAGCAGTTATAATGGGTGACTTCAATCTACATGTAGATTGGGTGAACCAAATTGGTAAAGGTGCTGAGGAAGAGGATTTCTTGGAATGTATGCGGGATGGTTTTTTGAACCAACATGTCGAGGAACCAACAAGAGAGCAGGCTATTCTGGACTGGGTTTTGAGCAATGAGGAAGGGTTAATTAGCGATCTTGTCGTGAGAGGCCCCTTGGGTAAGAGTGACCATAATATGGTGGAATTCTTCATTAAGATGGAGAGTGACATAGTTAATTCAGAAACAAAGGTTCTGAACTTAAAGAGGGATAACTTTGAAGGTATGAGACGTGAATTAGCTAAGATAGACTAGCAAATGACACTTAAAGGATTGACGGTGGATATGCAATGGCAAGCATTTAAAGGTTGCATGGATGAACTACAACAATTGTTCATCCCAGTTTGGCAAAAGAATAAATCAAGGAAGGTAGTGCACCCGTGGCTGACAAGAGAAATTAGGGATAGTATCAATTCCAAAGAAGAAGCATACAAATTAGCCAGAGAAAGTGGCTCACCTGAGGACTGGGAGAAATTCAGAGTTCAGCAGAGGAGGACAAAGGGCTTAATTAGGAAAGGGAAAAAAGATTATGAGAGAAAACTGGCAGGGAACATAAAAACAGACTGTAAAAGCTTTTACAGATATGTAAAAAGGAAAAGACTGGTAAAGACAAATGTAGGTCCCCTGCAGACAGAAATGGGTGAATTGATTATGGGGAGCAAGGACATGGCAGACCAATTGAATAATTACTTTTGTTCTGTCTTCACTAAGGAGGACATAAATAATCTTCCAGAAATAGTAGGGGACAGAGGGTCCAGTGAGATGGAGGAACTGAGCGAAATACATGTTAGTAGGGAAGTGGTGTTAGGTAAATTGAAGGGATTGAAGGCAGATAAATCCCCAGGGCCAGGTGGTCTGCATCCTAGAGTGCTTAAGGAAGTAGCCCAAGAAATAGTGGATGGGTTAGTGATAACTTTTCAAAACTCGTTAGATTCTGGACTAGTTCCTGAGGATTGGAGGGTGGCTAATGTAACTCCACTTTTTAAAAAAGGAGGGAGAGAGAAACCGGGGAATTATAGACCGGTTAGCCTAACGTCGGTGGTGGGGAAACTGCTGGAGTCAGTTATCAAGGATGTGATAACAGCACATTTGGAAAGCGGTGAAATGATCGGACAAAGTCAGAATGGATTTGTGAAAGGAAAATCATGTCTGACGAATCTCATAGAATTTTTTGAGGATGTAACTAGTAGAGTGGATAGGGGAGAACCAGTGGATGTGGTATATTTGGATTTTCAAAAGGCTTTTGACAAGGTCCCACACAGGAGATTAGTGTGCAAACTTAAAGCACACGGTATTGGGGGTAAGGTATTGGTGTGGGTGGAGAATTGGTTAGCAGACAGGAAGCAAAGAGTGGGAATAAACGGGACCTTTTCAGAATGGCAGGCAGTGACTAGTGGGGTACCGCAAGGCTCAGTGCTGGGACCCCAGTTGTTTACAATATATATTAATGACTTGGATGAGGGAATTAAGTGCAGCATCTCCAAGTTTGCGGATGACACGAAGCTGGGTGGCAGTGTTAGCTGTGAGGAGGATGCTAAGAGGATGCAGGGTGACTTGGATAGGTTGGGTGAGTGGGTAAGTTCATGGCAGATGCAATTTAATGTGGATAAATGTGAAGTTACCCACTTTGGTGGCAAAAATAGGAAAACAGATTATTATCTGAATGGTGGCCGATTAGGAAAAGGGGAGGTGCAACGAGACCTGGGTGTTATTATACACCAGTCATTGAAAGTGGGCATGCAGGTACGGCAGGCGGTGAAAAAGGCGAAGGGTATGCTGGCATTTATAGCAAGAGGATTTGAGCACAGGAGCAGGGAGGTACTACTGCAGTTGTACAAGGCCTTGGTGAGACCACACCTGGAGTATTGTGTGCAGTTTTGGTCCCCTAATCTGAGGAAAGACATCCTTGCCATAGAGGGAGTACAAAGAAGGTTCACCAGATTGATTCCTGGGATGGCAGGACTTTCATATGAAGAAAGACTGGATGAACTGGGCTTGTACTCATTGGAATTTAGAAGATTGAGGGGGGATCTGATTGAAACGTATAAGATCCTAAAGGGATTGGACAGGCTAGATGCAGGAAGATTATTCCCGATGTTGGGGAAGTCCAGAACGAGGGGCCACAGTTTGAGGATAGAGGGGAAGCCTTTTAGGACCGAGATTAGGAAAAACTTCTTCACACAGAGAGTGGTGAATCTGTGGAATTCTCTGCCACAGGAAACAGTTGAGGCCAATTCATTGGCTATATTTAAGAGGGAGTTAGATATGGCCCTTGTGGCTACGGGAGTCAGGGGGTATGGAGGGAAGGCTGGGGCAGGGTTCTGAGTTGGATGATCAGCCATGATCATAATGAATGGCGGTGCAGGCTCGAAGGGCCGAATGGCCTACTCCTGCACCTATTTTCTATGTTTCTATGTAATACAAAAGGAAGTGAAGTTCCTATAATGGAAGCCAAAGAGAACCCTTGTACAGAGTAACCTTCAAGGTTTACTCAATGTGGCCTTGGAATTATATTCCAATCTTGCATCCAAAATATTAAATATCAAATATTAATTGCCCAATAATAGAATCTTAGATTAAGCAGTGCTAAACCACCATCTTTCTTGGACTTCTGTAAATATTTTTTACTTAATCTGGGATTTTTGTTCTGCCATATATAAGAGGAAATTTTAGAATCGATAGTATCAAAAAAGGATTTAGGAATAAAAATTGGTATTGCTTGAAATAAATATAAGAATTTAGGTAAAATAATCATTTTATTAGCATGAATTCAGCCAATCAGTGATAGAGACAATGGGGACCACTTAGTAATCAGTTGTTTAACCTGACTAATTAACGGTAAAAGATTGAAATTGAATAGGTCCTCATGTCTCTTAGTAATTTTAACTCCCAAATAGGTAAAATAGTCAGTAATCACTCTGAATGGAGAAAATCTATAAATAGGAACCTGCATATTTAATGGAAAAAGTTCACTCTTACCTAGATTCAATTTATAATCAGAAAAACTACTGAACTGAGCAAGCAAAGTTAATACTGCCGGAATGGATTTTCCCGGGTTAGAAATATATAATAGTAGATCGTCTGCATACAGTGATAATTTATGTGTCTCATTTCCACGGGTAATACCAAATATATTAGGGGAGTCACGAATAGCAATAGCTAGCGGTTCCAAGGCAATGTCGAATAGTAGTGGACTAAGAGGGCAACCCTGCCTAATATCACGGAATAGATGAAAAAGGGGAGATCTTTGATTGTTAGTAAATACCGAAGCCAAAGGAGTAAGATATATCCATTTAATCCAAGATATAAATATTGGACTAAAATTAAATTTCTCAAGGGTATTAAATATGTCCATTCAACTCTGTCAAAGGCTTTCTCAGTGTCCAATGAAATGATACATTCTGGAATTCTGGGTGAAGGCGTATAAACAATATTCATTAATCTCCTAATATTAAAAAAAGAGTAACGATTTTTAATAAATCCAGTTTGATCAGCAGAAATAATTTGGGGTAATACATTCTCCAATCTCATTGCCAATATTTTAGAAAAAATCTTAGAATCGACATTCAGCAGAGATATAGGCCTATAAGATGCACATTCAGTAGGATCCTTATCTTTTCTAAGAATTAGGGAAATAGAAGCTCGATAAAAAGATTGTGGTAATTTACCTATTGACACTGCATCCCTAAAAACACTACATAGCCAAGGAGTTAGTGTAGTAGAGAAAAATTTTAAAAATTCTACTGAATATCCGTCTGGGCCAGGTGCTTTACCTGAGTTCATCGAAAAAATAGCATTTTTTATTTCCTCTACCGTAGTAGGTACGTCTAGTTTTAAACGTTCATTAGATGATAATTTTGGAATATTCAATTTCTTTAAGAATTCATGCATTATAGTGTAGTCATCAGGAAATTCTGATTGTTATAGGGAGGTATAAAATTCTTGAAAGGATTTATTTATCTCGTCATGGTCAACCATCAGAGTGCCAACTTGTTTATGAATCTTAACAATCTGTCGCTTACCCAAGGCCGATTTCAATTGATTAGCCAATAGTTTCCCAGTTTTATCACCATGTATATAGAATTGACTCTTAGTTTTGGTTAATTGACTTTCAATCGAAGATGATAGTAATAGATTACGTTGTTTATGGGTGGAGATTTTAACTGTTCTTTAAATCCTTTGATGGATAGATAGATCTATGTCCAATCAAGTACTTCCAAATAAATCAGCTACTCTTATTAGGCCAGGCAGCATCTATAGGAAGAGGTACAGTCGACGTTTTGGGCCGAGACCCTTCGTCAGGACCAACTGAAAGAAAAGCTAGTAAGAAATTTGAAAGTAGGGGTGGAGGGGGAGATCCAAAATGATAGGAGAAGACAGGAGGGGGAGGGATGGAGCCAAGAGCTGGACAGGTGATTGGCAAAAGGGATATGAGAGGATCATGGGACAGGAGGCCTAGGGAGAAAGAAAAGGGGGAGGGCGGAAGCCCAGAGGATGGGCAAGGGGTATAGTGAGAGGGACAGAGGGAGAAAAAGGAGAGAGAGAAAGAATGTGTGTATATAAATAAATAAATAACAGATGGGGTACGAGGGGGAGGTGGAGCATTAGTGGAAGTTTGAGAAGTCAATGTTCATGCCATCAGGTTGGAGGCTACCCAGACGGAATATAAGGTGTTGTTTCTCCAACCTGAGTGTGGCTTCATCTTTACAGTAGAGGAGGCCGTGGATAGACATGTCAGAATGGGAATGGGATGTGGAATTAAAATGTGTGGCCACTGGGAGATCCTGCTTTCTCTGGCGACAGAGTGTAGGTGTTCAGCGAAATGATCTCCCAGTCTGCATTGGTTCTCGCCAATATACAGAGGGCCGCATCAGGAGCACCTGACGCAGTATATCACCCCAGCCAACTCACAGGTGAAGTGTCGCCTCACCTGGAAGGACTGTTTGGGGCCCTGAATGGTAGTGTGGGAGGAAGTGTAAGGGCATGTGTAGCACTTGTTCTGCTTACAAGGATAAGTGCTGAGAGGGAGATCGGTGGGAGGGATGAGGGGGGGAACGAATGGACAAGGGAGTTGTGTAGGGAGCGATCCCTGCGGAAAGCAGAGAGACAGGGGGAGGGAAAGATGTGCTTAGTGGTGGGATCCCGTTGGAGGTGGCGGAAATTATGGAGAATTATATGTTGGATCCGGAGGCTGGTGGGGTGGTAGTGAGGACCAGGGGAACCCTATTCCTAGTGGGGTGACGGGAGGATGGAGTGAGAGCAGATGTGCGTGAAATGGGGGAGATACGTTTGAGAGCAGAGTTGATGGTGGAGGAAGGGAAGCCCCTTGCTTTAAAAAAGGAAGACATCTCCCTCGTCCTGGAATGAAAAGCCTCATCCTGAGAGCAGATGCGACGGAGACAGAGGAATTGTGAGAAGGGGATGGCATTTTTGCAAGAGACAGGGTGAGAAGAGGAATAGTCCAGATAGCTGTGAGAGTCAGTAGGCTTATAGTAGACATCAGTGGATAAGCTGTCTCCAGAGATAGAGACAGAAAGATCTAGAAAGGGGAGGGAGGTGTCGGAAATGGACCAGGTAAACTTGAGGGCAGGGTGAAAGTTGGAGGCAAAGTTAATGAAGTCAACGAGCTCAGCATGTGTGCAGGAAGCAGCGCCAATGCAGTCGTCGATGTAGCGAAGGAAAAGTGAGGGACAGATACCAGAATAGGTTTGGAACATAGGTGGGGCATTAGGTTTGGAACACTAATGCCCTACCTCCCCCTCGTACCCCATCCGTTATTTATTTATATACAAACATTCTTTTTCTCTCTCCCCTTTTTCTCCCTCTGTCTCTCTCACTATACCCCTTGCCCATCCTCTGGGCTTCCCCCCTCCCCCTTTTATTTTTCCCTAGGCCTTCCCATGATCCTCTCATATCCCCTTTCCCAATCACCTGTCCAGCTCTTGGCTCCATCCCTCCCCCTCCTGTCTTCTCCTATCATTTTGGATCTCCCTCTCCTCCTCCCACTTTCAAATCTCTTACTAGTTCTTCTTTCAGTTAGTCCTGACGAAGGGTCTTTGCCCGAAACGTCGACTGTACCTCTTCCTAGAGATTCTGCCTGGCCTGCTGCGTTCACCAGCAACTTTGATGTGTGTTGCTTGAAATTCCAGCATCTGCAGAATTCCTGTTGTTGGCTACTCTTATTAACTCTTTTATGACTGACTCTGGAATCTCAGAAATTTGGAGATTCTTGCATCCAAATGAGAAAGAGTTCTCATTTTTTTCACGAGTATCATCACTATTCAATAATTGATTATTTTCTTATCAATTCTCGATTAATTCCACTTGTTATTGGTTGCAAATGTGATTCCATTGCTGTTTCTGATCATGCTCCGTTGAAACTATCTATTAAATCAAAGGATACATCTTCTAGTTCTAGACAATGGCAATTTAATACCACTTTGCTTCAAGATTCGGATTTTGTCAAGTTTATTGAGGAACAGATTCATTTTTTTTTTACAATGAATTCTACAGAAGATATTTCCAGTGGGACACTATGGGATACTTTTAAAGCATATATTCGTGGACAAATTATTTCATCTACTGCTGGATTAAAAAAGTGAACTAGTAATGAAATACTTAAACTGGTTGACAAGATTAAAGAAATTGACAAGAAATATTCTATAGCCCCTCATCAGGAGCTTTACAAAGAGAGAGTTGAACTTCAAATGGAACATAATCTATTACTATCATCACCCATGTCCTTGGACTTAATTAAGATGCAAAATCATCTGAATTGACTGTGCTGTGGCCAAGTTGGAAAATTGTTAATTAGTTTATTATTGTCACATATACTAAGGGGCAGTGAAAAAATTTGTTTTGCATGCCATCCATACTGATCATTTCATCTCATCAGCCACAGACAACTGTGAGGCCAAGTCATTGGCTGATAGGTTCTTGATCAGGAAGGGGGTCAAATGTTACAGGGAGAAGACAGGAGAATAGGGTTGAGAGGGAAAATAGGTCAGCCATGATGGAATGGTGGAGCAGACTTAATGGGCTGAATGGCCTAATTCTGCTCCGATGTCTTCTGGTCTCAGCAGAACATTGTGGTAAATTTTAAAGTCCAATATTACACCATCTTTCCTACATCATAAAGCTAGAAATGTTGTAGAATATCAGTGGGTTTCCCCCAGCAAACTGAATGAACATGAATTGTTGTGATGGATAAGGTGAAGCACTGTGTAACACTGTAAACAGTGGTGCTGACGATAGTAATGCAGCTTCAGAGTTTCATTATACCCTGTGTAATGATGAAGCATTTGTATTCAGTGTACGAGAATACCACAGGTACAGGTCGACCCGTATTGGCATTCATTCTTTTGAGTTCCAGTTAAACTTATTGTTAGTTGTGTGGCCAGATCAAGACTGAAGTAATAGACAAACATTAACATTTAGAGGAATATCACAGTTTATTTGTGTTTAATTTAATAACATTGGTCTAGTGGAGGATTGAAGAAGCTACACGAATCCATTGGGTGTGATAAAAATTGGACAAAATTAGATCTGCCCAAGCGCAAGATCTCATGGGCAGAGTTATGGAGACTGGAGCCCTTCCGTATTTCCCTCCTCTTGCGATCGGTGTATGACTCTCTTCCTTCCCCATTACATCTGTACACATGGGGGATGAGAGAGGACCTGAACTGTAAGCTCTGTGGTCAAAAGGGGACACTGGCTCATATACTGTCCGGATGTAAAACAGCTCTAACTCAGGGACAATATAGGTGGCGCCATGATAAGCTGCTTCTGGCTCTCACTGACACACTAGAGTGGGAGAGATGCAAGAAGAGGATGGCTGGCACAGATTTGAGGAAGGCCATCACCTTCATCAAAGAGGGAGCCAGGCCTTTCGTAACCAAACAATCAAAGCCCAATCTGCTGCTAACGGCCAGGTCCTGGGAGATGAAGGTCGATGTGGGAAGGAGGCTGCAGTTCCCAGATGTGGTGCATACAATCCTACGCCTGGACATTGTACTGTGGTCAATTGAAGACAGGAAAATAATTCTGGTGGAGCTGACTGTGCCGTGGGAGGAGGGATGGGAAGAGGACCACGAGAGAAAGGCCTTGAAGTACCAGCCCTTAGTGCAGGAGAGTAAAGACAAGGGATGGCAGGCATGGTTGTTCCCTGTGGAGATCAGCGGCAGAGATTTCCCAGTCAAATCAGTATGGCGGTTGTTGTCAGATCTGGGCCTGGGCAAAAGAAGCAAAAACAAGCAGCTCGTAGGATGGGGGAAGAGGCAGAACGAGCCTCTTGTTGGATTTGGATTAGGCGAGAGGAGGGAAGCTGGAAGCCAGGAGCAGATGGGCAGTGATTTGGCCACCACTGCCAGCCCACCAACTGGAGAGTGTCGTGGTTAAGGATCGAAACACTCGATGAAGGCTGGGGACCACCTGACGACATCTGCTCCTGGCTGAAGGCTACGGTTACTTTATAACGTATCTGGAGAATGCACCCTAACAGGTGTATGTAACAAGTAACAAGCAAGCTGATTAGTTTCAATTATATGAGGGTTCCAACCAATGAAACAAGCCTGTGATGTTCGGGAGGTCAATATGTCACCAACAAGCTGCTATCTACCAAAAATACAACCAAAAAATCCATTTATGATCTGAAAGCTACATATAAGAGCCTCCAGGCTACTGACTGCAAGGAGTATGGAGAAGAATGTTATATTCCAGACCACAATGTTCTTGGGTTCCTCACAAGTTCTCCAGCGTGAAGAGTCATGTAGGTAGCTTACAGCACTGCAGGCAAAAGATACAAAACACACCACACAGTCAGATCTCATATCACACATGGAAGAAACAGAAACTCATCAAGAGAGATGAGAACATGGTCTGTTCTGACCACACTGAGAGTACGCTACCCCCCAATACCAATGCTCTGGGTTAAAGAGAAAGGAGATGTTACAACACTTTTTGAATTAATTTACAATAAAAGAAAATGAAGTTTTCTTTGAATTATGAATTACAAAAAAGTCACACTAATTACGGGCAAAGGTTTTTAGAGATTAAGTACCAAGTGTTACCTGACATTCCTCTCCTGGAATGGGTAATCCCACAGCTGAACATGGCTCTTGTTGGGTAAGGTGACATTAAATAAGCAAAGAGGTCCCTCTGCAAGTCCAATGGTAGATATACCAAAACAAAGTGCTGAGCCAACAATTGCTAATAAGGAGTAAAAGATGGAGGCAAACATCTGTAGACAAGGAATAAAAGACAGTTACTCAACCCATAATATGCCTTCCACTTCCCTTAATATTGCTCCTGAATTCTGTTTTAGTGAGCTCCATTTTCTCCCAATGTGCTGGTGCCTTATCATAACTGGGACTCCCAAACCTGCATTGAAGATACTATCCAGGCTGTGACAATGTTTGGAGTGCTAAAGTTAGCCAAAATACCTTTAAGTCACACAGAGCAAAATATGATATCTCTACATGCTTTGCAATGTCTTGGTCTTGTATGTGAAAGTTTCAGATGAGGGTCAATTGTGCAGGCACATGAGACTTCAGATGCCGGAATCTGCAGCAACAAACTATCTGCTGGGGGAGCTCAGTGGGTCAAATAACATCTAGGAGAGATAAGGAATTGTTAATGATTCAGGTTGAAATCCTGCTTCGGGGCCGACAATGAAGGGCGAAGTTGGCCAGTATAATAGTTGGGGGGAGGAGTTGAGACAGGAGCCAGGGTGACTGATAGACTGAGGGCTGGTGGTTGGATGATAAACTAGTAGGGGAGGGGAACGGCTGAAGATGGGACACAAGAGCAGGTGGACGGTAGATGGAGGTAGAACAATTCAGAAATAAAAACAGAAAAATCAGAAACACCCAGCAGGTCAAGCACCATCAATGGAACAGAAACGAAATGAACATTTAATCTAAGGCCCTTTATCAGAAAAGTGAGAATGATTACAACCAACTTGTTTTCTGACTTCTCGTGACCTGCTGAGTGTTTCCGTTTTCATTAGAAACTTTAAAGTTGTGTTCTGTAGAATTTAGCACCTTAATTTGGTTAAAGTTTACAAAATATTCAAGCAAATTCTACGGGTAGATACAGAACTCCAGTAACCAACATGTTGGGAACTGGAGGTGTCACATCAGCTGATTTTCTGCATTATTAACTGTTGTATGTTAATACTCCAATAACCATATAATTCATCATGTTTAACATATGTCACACAGTAGGAAAATACAATTTCCAAAGAACCTGATAGTTTAAAGGGAATGTGGAGAGTTTGTTAAAGGGAGTACGAGGGCCAACACTCAGTCAGCTGGACACTGAACGATGAGAATTCCCAAATGGTCAAATAGCAGATTACTGGAATTTTGTGGAGAAAGGGGTTTGAAATTCAATTTTAAGGTTATTGTTGTCATAAACATACATCCACAGTGTAAATGCCATGAAATTAGCTTTTTGCAGCAGCACAGTACATTACATTCACATATGGTTGTCATGTTCGTAATGTTGAAGTTACATAAATTTAAGATTTAAGATTTAAGCCTGGGAAGCCCAGTGATAAGGAATACAGAGAGACATGACTTTCAGAAATGAAACAAGAACAGGAAACACTCAGCAGATCAGGCTGCATCTGTGGGAAGAGAAATGGAGCGAACACTTGAGGTCAAAGGCCCTTCATCAGAGTCGTGAGAGAGACATGAAACTTGTTTACACTATGAAAGCCCTACCCTATTTTGACTTTCCAAAATGCTACACCTCACACTTCACGACATGAGGGACTGCAGATGCTGGAAAATGGAGCAACAAACAATCTGCTGGAGGAACTCAGCAGATTGAGAAGCAACTGTGAGAGAAAGACATTGACAATTTCTTTCACTTGGTGCTCGGCCTGCTGTCCCTCCAGCAGATTGGTTGTTACCTTACACTTAACTAGGTTCAATTCCACTTGCTGTTCTTCAGTCCAATTATCTAGCTGATCAACATTTGATAACTTTCTTCATTATCTACGGTGTTATTTTGATGTCATTTGCAAATGTTAACCATGCCTTGTACATTTTCATTCAAATCATTTAGATAAATGAAGAAAAATGGGCCCAGCACCAAACTCTGGGGCACATCACTAATCATAGGACTCCAGTGCAAAAAACAACCTTCCATCATCAACCTCTGCTTCCTACCATCAAGACTCTCCCTTCATCCATTGTGGTATCATCTTCCACACTACCCTTCCATGCAGGACCTTGTTAAAGGCCTTGCTAAGGTTCACACAGACAACATTCACGGTCCTTCCCTCATCAATCCTCTTAGTTACCTTTTCAACAAAGTCCTACAAATTTGTGAGACATGATCTCCCACACTCGAAGCTCTGCTGACTCTTCCTAATCAGAACATATCTATCCAAATGCTGGTAGATCCTGTCCCTCAGAACCCTTTCCAGTAATGTATTCACCACTGATGTCTGGCTCACCTTCTCCTTCTATTTTACTGCCCTTTTTAAATAATGACACAATATCAGCTGCCCTCCAGTTTTCTTGAACATCACTTGTGGTGAACGAATATGCAAATATTTTTGCAAAGGCCCCATAATTTCTTCACTACCTTTTCACAAGGTCTAAGGATGCACCTGGCCAGGCCATGGGGATTTATCCACTTTAATGTACTTTAGGATTGCTAATGCCTCATCTTTAGTAATTTGTTGCTGAGGAGCTAGTTCAAGGGGCAGAGATTCAGGTTCTTAGATCATTGGACTTGAACTGGAGGGGGACCTGCATCCAGGTGAGAGATTTGCTAGTGTTACTCAGAAAGGTTTAACCTAGAGATTGACAGGGGAGGTCCCTGAGCAGAAATGAGGCTGTATAGAAATTTGGGAGAAAATACCATAGTCAATGACAGCAAGTTTGGTAGACAGGACTGTCAAAATCGTAGCAAAGAAACAGGAAAGACCGCAGGCATAAACTGCAATTATTTCAATGCCAGAGGGTTAACAGGTAAGGCATATGATCTCAGGGTGTGAACTGACCCAGGGCACTAGGATATTATAGCCATAACAGAAATATGGCCATGAGATGGGCAGGACTTAGCAGCACAATGTTCCAAGATACAAACCCTCCAACTGTGATAGAAGTGTAAGCAAGAGTTCAAAGTACATATGTCACTACATACTACACTTGAGATTTAATTTTTGCAGACATTCACAGTAATTACAAAGAGAGACAATAGGATTGTTGAAAAAATACTCACAAAGGCAGACACGCCACCAATGTGCATAAAAAGACCAGCTGTGCAATTACAAAATGACAAATAATAACGATAATAAAAAAATATTTAAGTGAATCTACTGGGTGTTTTTTTTATAGACCACCCAATGGTAACAGGGACATCAAGGAGCAGATTGGGAGACAGATTCTGGAAAGGTGTAATAATAACAAGGTTGTCGAGGTGGGAGATTTTAATTTCCCAAATATCGACTGGCATCTCCCTAGAGCAAGAGGTTTAGATGGGGTGGAGTTTGTTAGGTGTGTTCAGGAAGGTTTTCAGGAGAGGCTGTACTTGATTTGGTATTGGAAAATGAACCTGGTCAGGTGTCAGGTCTCTCAGCGGGAGGGCATTTTGGATATAGTAATCGTAATTCTATCTCCTTTACCATAGCACTGGCGAGGGATAGGAACGGACAAGTTAGGAAAGCTATTAATTGGAGTAAGGGGAAATATGAGACTATCAGGCAGGAACTTGGAAGCATAAATTGGAAACAGATGTTCTCAGGGAAATGCACGGAAGAAATGTGGCAAATGTTCAGGAGATATTTGCATGGAGTTCTGCGTAGGTATGTTCCAATGAGACAGGGAAAGGATGGTAGGGTACAGGAACCGTGATGTACAAAGGCTGTCGTAAATCTAGTCAAGAAAAAAGAAAAACTTATGAAAGGTTAAAAAAAACAGGTAATTATAGAGATCTAGAAGATTATAAGGCTAGCAGGAAGGAGCTTAAGAATGAAATTAGGAGAGCCAGAAGGGGCCATGAGAAAGCCTTGGCAGACAGGATTAAGGAAAACCCCAAGGCATTCTACAAGTATGTAAAGAGCAAGAGGATAAGACGTGAGATAATAGGACCAATCAAGTGTGACAGTGGGGAAGTGTGTATGGAACCGGAGGAGAGAGCAGAGGTACTTAATGAATACTTTGCTTCAGTATTCACTACAGAAAAGCATATTGGCGATTGTAGGGATGACTCACAGTGGACTGAAAAGTTTGAGCATGTAGACATTAAGAAAGAGGATGTGCTGGAGCTTTTGGAAAGCATCAAGTTGGATAAGCGACCGGGACCGGATGATATGTACCCCAGGCTATTGTGGGAGGTGAGAGAGGCGATTGCTGAGCCTCTGGCGATGATCTTTGCATCACCAATGGGGATGGGTGAGGTTCCGGAGGATTGGAGGGTTGCAATGTTGTTCCCTTAGTCAAGAAAGGGAGTAGAGATAGCCCAGGAAATTATAGACCAGTGAGTCTTACTTCAGTGGTTGGTAAATTGATGGAGAACATTTGGAGAGGCAAAATATGATTAGGAATAGTCAGCATGGCTTTGTCAGTGCCTTACGAGTCTGATTAAACTTTTTGAGGATGTGACTAAACACATTGATGAAGGTAGAGCCGTAGATGTAGTGTATATGGATTTCAGCAAGGCATTTGACAAGGTACCCCATGCAAGGCGTATTAAGAAGGTTGGGGGGCATGGGATCCAAGGGGACATTGATTTGTGGATCCAGAACTGGCTTACCCACAGAAGGCAAAGTGTGGTTGTAGTTGGGTCATATTCTGCATAGAGGTTGGTGACCAGTGGTGTGCCTCAGGGTTCTGTTCTGGGACCCCTACTCTGTGATTTTTATAAATGACCTGGATGAAGAAGTGGAGGGATGGATTAGTAAATTTGCTGATGACACAAAGGTTGGGGGTGTTGTGGATAGTGTGGAGGGCTGTCAGAGGTTACAGCAGGACATCGATAGGATGCAAAACTGGGCTGAGAAGTGGCAGATGGAGTTCAACCCAGATAAGTGTGAGGTGGTTCATTTTGGTGGGTCTTCAGCCCCTACTCTACACCCTGTACACTTACGACTACGCGGACAGATTCTGCTCTAATCGTATCTACATGTTTGCAGATGATACGACCAAAGTGGGCTGTACAGTGGAATAGATATGGAAGAAAGCGCTTGGAACTTTCCACAAAACTCTGACCTGTGGTGCGTCAGTGGTTCATTTACAAAGGAGACGCTGTCAAGGCGGACTTACCTTCAGCCTGGAGGCTGCGCAGAAACAGCAACAGCCATCGCCAACAGCAGCAGCGTTGATCTGCCAAGACACGACAATGATCTGCGAACGCCAGAGACGGTGAACACAAAGTTTAGTATTGAGTCAGATGTCTTTGAAACGACCCGCCCCTGCCCCATGCCCAGGAGCCGCCGCACCCTCCCGCTGAACGGTGAGATACCTGTACAGCGAGCACAGTTTGCGCTGCGGACGGACTTTCTCCGCCGGGGACACTGCCTGCAGGCGTGCCGCTCTGAGGGAACTACCCCGCTACTGCCGGGTACTGTGGAGGGCATAGGGCCTGGCCTCATCCGGGCAGCGTGCTCCTGCGTTGTTGGACGGTGCTCTGGCTGCTGGGGGGACTGGTCCCGATCCTGATCCTGATCCCATTACGGTGGGTTTGTGTCGGGAGGGCGCGGGGTCCCGGCTGCACCACCACCGGATGTGCTCTTCGGACCCAGACCACGGGGGAGGGTCCCACATACTGTGAGCCGCCTCGCCGGGATGCTCACCGTGCCGTTCCGAAGCGTTTCTTGTACAGGTTGCTGCTGCCCACGGGACTGGCCATTGACGAGTCGAGGTGGCGGGAAGTGGAAGGCCGACTGCCTGGCCCTTCTCCAAGGAAATGTTCATGCCTAGCTGTCCTTGGAGAGGGAGCATGCGGTCGCAATGGGTACATTGGGAGACTTCCGGGAGCGGTGCCATCCCCCCCCCCGGGTATTGATTGTCTAATAGACGGTAGTAACAATGTTTTATTTGAGTGGACTCACTGTCTTGTAAATACGGAATGTACCTCGTGTAAATAAACTTTTATAGTTTAAAAAAACCAAGGTTCCCGCTGCTCGCTGGACCCCGGACCAGTCCGAGCGAAGGGAGGCTCGGGCCCGTCAAATGCCGGGGTGGGCGGGTGGGGGCAGTCTTCACGTGGAGGCGCAAGAAAATTCTGATGTTACAATCTACAGAAACTCAGCCGGTCACGCGAAGATATAGTGAAGGCTTCTGTTTGAGACTGCATTGGGCTCTTTATGTGCTTCTGAAATACTTCTGATGCCTGAAGTCTTCTAAAAGTGATGTGAATACTTTAAATGAGGAAAGTAACTTTGAACATATCAACGATCGATACACCTGTGATCTCAGCTCCACCAACTGGAAGAGCTTCCCGCTGTCAACTCCATCCAGATTTCTCCTTTTATAGCCCTCCGTCAATTCACGCTCAGCTTTCTCCGCACCATCTAATGTATCCTTAGCTCTTATTGAAAAAAGACTTTATTCATAATAACCATATACTGTATTTACAAACTGCAAAACTTGTACATTCATGGGCATCCCATACAGTAGTGTACGCTAAGCACCATGGCAGCTCATGTAATCCCTCACCCTTTCACTGTTCGATGGGTTTCTTTGCCCGACTCACCTCCTCCATTTCCCGTAGCGGGGGGACTGTAGTCTTTCCCCACAACACTCCTGCGCTGACTACAGCAAGTTTCAGTGTGTCCTCAGCGTTGTCTTGAAGCCTGGAATGCGCCAGTCTACAGCATTCCCTTACAGACACCTCGTTGTGCTGGACGCCTACCTTGCACACAAAGACGAGGTCCATGCGGGACCGGCCGGAGCTGCTGATGCGGTGCGAGTGTACTACAGCTGAAGACGTCGCACAACTTTACATCTTTATCATCGACGAGGAGAAGTTGCTGGCACCTGCCTGTAGAACTGTTTTTTTCCTTCCATTGTCTCTAGGGCGGCTTCTTCATTTTCACCACTTGCCATTCCTCTTCCATTGATTCCTCCTCCTGGTAGAGGGCCTCCGAGCTTGAGGTTGCGGTTTTGAAGCTCACGGTGCTTGGTCTCTGATACATGGTTGCTGGACACAAACCCTTGCATTCGCCTCCACGCCCTCTTTTCAAATCCGGTTTGCAAAGAGGTGGGTGGAAGTCTCTCCCCACCCACCGCAGCCGTCCTTAGTGATATGTACAGGAAAGCTCTGACAAGAGGGTCCCACTCACCGTCAATCAAACTGGACCTTCGTGCTTTTTATTATTGAGATCTGGCGAAGAGGCATCTAACCATACAGTGTGGACAGTCTGCTCCGGCAACTACTCCACCATATGCATAGTGCCCCTGTCCCGTTGTGTTCCATACTGGCTAATGGACTTGTGGCCAAGGTGTTTGATTGGATGAATTCTTCAGTAAAGGACTAGAGGGAGCACTGGGACGTTTTGCAGTAAAGGGGCCAGACCCACCTTCCACAACACCAGGGATAGGTACGACCCTGGCGCGTGCTGCCCTGCTACTCTCGGTTCACACGCTGCCCGACACGAAGGTGGGCATCAGGTCGCGGGCAGAGTTGAGTATGTTTTTGCCCTCGTTTTCTAGGCCCCTATGCAACGTGATCCGACGGGCTCGGTCGTCTTGGATCCCAGGTAAACTCGGTACTGATCTATCGCTGCCCCTTAGGCTCAAGGACCAATTCTCGTAAACTTTATGGGTCCTCTCGAGCGTCTTCACATCTCTTCAATAATGTGGTGACCATAATTCAACACAACACAGATGAGGCTGAACTAGTGCTTTATAAAGATTTAGTTAAGACCATAAGACGTAGGGGCAGAATTAGGCCACTCGGCCCATCGGTAGCGTCATCGATAAAGTCCACAATGTATATGCGTTCGTTATGAACCACCTTCTGGGGCTACCCTGAATGATTTGTGCTCCATTATCCAAATCCCTCTACCCCTCAACCCCTTTGGAACAGTGAACTTAACTCCCTTTGTGTTAACTACATGCACATTTCAAAAGTAGAAATTAATTAAAAACCTTATACCATGGTAATGTAATACTTTAAACAAAACCTTCTGATGATGGAAGCCAGGACTGAATTGAACGCGTGTCCGGCGAGTCCTCTCCGGCTGTTGCTTCAGCAGGGTCCCAGTAAGCCTGGGTTCCGTCCCCGTACTCCGTTTGGGACTTTCTGTGCGGATATGGTTTCCTCCAGACCATTTATGGCGACCGCTCATCTTGCTAAACAGTCAGACCAGTGCAGTATGCTATTGTTTCAGCTGCTGTGTTTTAACCTTTCAAATATTACCCTCCCCCAGCATCCCGGGACGAGAGTGGTGGGACTTTGAGATTCTTTCTCCATGCTCAAGTGTTTGGATAAACTTGCCTTTCTCTTGCACACTTGCTTATAGACATCAATAGAGGATATCCACACCCAGAAATTATTTTTTCATAACTGCATTCCAAATGCCCAGCATCTGGCCAGAGTATTCATCAATGCTTGTACGGATGAAGAGTCTCTCGCCCGATTCTCCGACCTCCAACTTGCAACGCAGGCTCGCAACACAATCGGCAGATGCATTGTGATCAGGCAGTGGTTCAGCACAGAACCATCAACATGAAATCCGAAGTGAATTTAACCGGCATCCCCGCAAACTGCTGTCTGTGGAGAGAAGGGCAAACCGGTGTCCACCTCCTGGCAATCTCTAATGTTGTCTGCATCGGTAACTTGTATTGTGCAATTGTTGGGTAGAAGTTATGGGCAAAGAGATTGACATGGACCTCGTGGAATCAGTAGGCCACCAAGGAAAAAGGTTGGACAATGTTGCATTGTATAAAGGCAGAAATACGGTTGATAATCAATTTGCCAGGGTGGAAACGTTAAATACCAGTGAGCATATCTTTAAGTCGAGAGAAGTTGAAAGTAGCTGTATGAGTCATAAAGTCAAAAAAAAAAGCACAGCACAGAAACAGGCCTTCGGCCCATCTAGTCCACGTCTAACTATTTGAACTGCCTGCTCCCATCGACCTGCACCGGGTTCATAGCCATCCTTGCCCCCGCCTCCATGCACCTATCAGAACTTCTCTGAAACGGTGAAATCGCGCCTGCATCCACCACTTGCGCTGGCAGCTCGTTCCACATTCCCATGACCCCCTGAGTGACGTTTCCCCTCATGTTCCCCTTAAACTTCTCATCTTTCACTCTAAACCCATGACCTCCATCACATTTTCCCCTCAATATCCTACGTTCAAAGGAATAAAGTCTTAACCTACTTAATCTTTCCTTATAACTCAGGTCCTCCTGTTCCGGAAACATCCTTCTAATTTTTCTCTGCACTCTTTCAACCTTGTTTACATCTTTCCTGTAGGTAGGTGACCAAACTTCACTGAGTACTCCAAATTAGGCCTTGCCAAACATTTTTTACAACTTCAACGTAACATTCCATGTCCTCTATTCAGTACTTAGATTTATGAAGGCCAATGTGCCAAAAGCTTTCTTTAGGACCCTAGCTACCTGTGACGCCACTTCCCGTGAGTTATGGACCTATATTCCCAGATCCTTTTGTTCTACAGCACTCCTCTGTGCCCCACCTTTCACTGGTTTATCCCACTGAAGTGTAACACGCCACACTTGTCTGCATTAAATTCCATCTGCCATCTTCAACCCATTTTTCCATCTGGTCCAGATCCCACTGTAAGCTCTGATAGTCTTCCTCCCTTTTTCACTACACACCCAAGCTTGGTGTTATCCAGAAATTTGCTGATCCAGTTAACCACATTCTCATCCACATCATTGATATAGATGACATACAACACTGGACTCAGCACCAATCCCTGTGGCATTGGTCACTGACCTCCAGTTAGAGACACAACCATCTACTATCACCTTCTGGCTCCTCCCAGAAAGCCAATTTACTACCTCATCTTGAATTCCAAGCAACTGAACCTTCTTGACCAACCTCCCCACTTTTGAATGCCTCCCACTTACCAAGCACACCTTTGCCAGAAAACAGTCTGTCCCAATCCACACTTGCCAGATACCATCAAAATTGGCCTGTCTCCAATGTAGAATCTCAGCCGGCAGAGCAGGCCTATCTTTTTCCATATTTACTTTGAAACTAATGACATTGTGATCACTAGATACAAAGTGTCCCCCTACACAAACTTTCGTCACTTGTCTAATATCTCATTCCCTAATAGCAGATCAAATATTGCACACTCTGTCGTTGGGGCTTCTACCTATTGATTGAAGAAACCTTCCTGAACACATTTAACGAATTCAATCCCATCTAGTCCTTTTACAATATGGGAGTCCCTGTCAATATGTGGAAAGTTAAAATCGCGATCTCTCTACAAATTTGTTCCTCTAAATACCTGTTGGGTGATCTGTAATATAACCCCATTAACCTTTCTTATTTATCAGTTCCCCTCCCCCATAACGCCACACGAGACGAGTTCTCCCGTCTGTCCTGACTGAACACTGCCGTGACATTTCGCCTGACGAGTAATACCACCCCTTCTCCTTTAATCGCTCCCACATTTCACATCTAAAACATCGGGATCCCGGAATACTGAGCTGCCAGTCCTGCCGCTCCTGAAACCAAGTCTCACTAATAGCTACAATACTGTATCTTAATTCCACGTGTTCATCCGTGCCCTGAATTCACCTGCCTTTCCTTTTTTTTAAATTTTATTTTTATTTGGATAAGGAATTCACAAATATCATGTACTTTTTTCACACATATAACCTCTTCCATTTTTTTATATGTATAAAACTACAATTATTTATACATTCTTAAGTACACATTGAGATGATATAAAAGGAAAATAAACCTTTAAATAGGTAATTATGTACTGTGGTAAATCTAACCTATTAGGCTAAGCAATGGAATTAGTTGTTAAGAAAAATGGTAATAATAGTTTCCATATAACCCTTCTGGACCATTTCCACTGGTCCAAAATGTTGTATATAAGCCTATGTATCAACCATTGTAGGTGTTTATATCCTAATTTGTTCATGCTTGCTCCTGCCCGCAGACATAATTATCCAATCCCTATGTACTTATTTACTTAATTTTTTCATTTTTTTATCCCTTTCCCAAATCTTTCCCTTTACTTGTGTTAATTCTCTATTTTCCAAAAGAAAACCAAAAAAAAACAAACATTTAGACTAGGGGTGCTTACGTTAGTAATATTACTGTGTTGATGAGAAGAGCAGTATAAATCATTAGGATAGTCATCTAAAGTCTGCTCGCATTGGGGTTATATATTCAATCCATTTATTCCAGATTTGATAAAAACTTTTCTTTTTGAGTTCTCAGGGAGTAAGTCAACTTTTCCATTTTAAATATTTTCAAGATAATTTCATACCAATCTTCTAATGTAGGTGGTATTGGATTTAGCCATTTTCTAGTGATTGATTTCTTACTTGCCGCTAAGAGGGCCTGCAGCAACTTTATATCTTCCTTCTGTTCAAGAAACAATACATGCCCCAAATAGAGCGTCTCAAAGTTCAGAGGTATCTGGGACCTAAGCACCTTAACTAATGTTCTATGAATACCTTCCCAAAATAGACTTAATTTAGGGCAATCCCAAAAAATATGAAAATGATTTGCCTCCTTGGAGCCGCACCTTCTCCAACACATCACATTTGTATCTTTATATTTTTCCTGATATGGGGTCTTGAAGTATCTTATAATGTTTTTCCAACAATGTTCTGTCCAAGTCAAAGAATTAGTCGAGGACCATTGAAAGCTGCAGATTTTCTCCCAAGCCTCCTCTGAAAGCACCAACCCCGCTTCTTTCTCCCACTTCTCTTTAATATACAGTGTATTTACATTTTTAGCATGGGAGAGTGCATTATATAATCGAGAAACTGATTTACTAGGTATTGAACTGCAAGCCGAATTCAGAATCTTGAAAAATTCTAATTCTACTGTTGATAGGTCTGTATATCTACAACTCTGGTTAACATAGTTTCGTACTTGAAGGTACCTAAAAAAGTCATTATGTTCTAGGCCATGTTTGTCCTGCAGGATTTGGAAAAGCATAGTTAGATGCCACTAAGTAGATGGCAATGCCTTAACCATTTGTGTGTTGTAAGGCCACTAGGGCCCCTTCCATCCTTATCAAGGGGAGTGCTAACCTTCTCTCCTTTCATACAACACTCACCTGCCTTTCCTACGATACTTCCTGCATTGAAATACACAGAGCTCAGGATACAGTATTAGTCGCACCATGCTTGATCTTTTGATCCCTGTCTTCGTCTGAGGTCTCAACAGCATCTGTCTCCACAACCTCTCCACTATCTGTTGCGGCACTCTGAACTCACTCTGCAAAATCTCACAGTTCTTCCTACCTTTGCCATTGGATCACGACCTCTGGCTATTCACCCTCCCACTGGAGAATGCTGAGGACTCGATCGAGATGTCCGGGACCCTGGCACCCGCGAGGCAACAAACCAGCCGGGAATCTCGTTCTTGCCCAAAGACCCTCCTGTCCATCCCCCTAACTAACGGATCCCCTATCAGCACAGCTCGCCTCTTCTCCCCCTTCCCTTATGAGTCAGAGCCAGAGCCAGAGACCTGACTACTGTAACTTTCCTCTACTAGGTCACCCCCACACGTATCCAAAGTGGTATACGTGTTGTCGAGCAGGGTGGCCAGAGGTGTACTTTACACTGGCTGTAGAACCCTTCCCCCTTCCTGATTGTCATCCAATTTACTGTGTCCTGCACATTGTGTGTAACCATCTTTCTATATGCCCTGTCTATCACCCCTCAAGCCTTCTGAACGACCTGGAGTTCATCCGGATCCAGCTCCAACGCCTTAACGTGGAGTGTTAGAAGCGGCAGCTGGATGCACTTCTTGCAGTTGTAGTGGTCAGGGACAATGGTCATCCCACAGCCCGCAAGAGGAGCATTCCACTATCCTGCCTGGCGCCCCCTACTGTTCCAACTGAGAAAATATGTGTAAGTTTGAATTTACAAGAGAGTGGTGGGTGCCCAGGTTGGTGGTGATAGTGACGTTTAAGAGGTAGGTAGGGACACGAACTGACAGGGAATGGAGGGATATAGATCATGTGCAGGCAGAGGGATTTGTTAGATTTGGTACCGTGGTCAGCACAGACATCGTGGGCCGAAGAGCCTCTCCTGCGTTGTACGTTTCTATGTCGTATATCTCTATCACTCCGGATTCGGCAATTAACAAGAGCCCCCGACCAACCATTGTTTTTCATAGTTTTACGGTGATTGGAAATAGGTATCGATGGGATGTCAGGGGTAAGGGTGGTGGGTGGGTGGAATGCACTGCCGGCAGCGGCGGTGGAAGCGGATACAATAGGGTCTTTTAGGGGCCTCTTAGGTAGATGGAGCTTAGAAAAATGGAGGCAGTGTCTGGAGTGGGTTACATGGTCGGCAGAACATTGTGGGGCGAAGGGTCTATAATATGCTGTCGAAACAACGTCAAACCCAAGCTTCACAACTGCGTATCATTACATATTGAAACATTCTTAATAACTGCCTATACTCAGTCACCAGACGAAATGGAAGCAGTACTAATTCGGGAAATATAACAAGGTCGTGTAGCTGTTACTATATTATAACCAACTGGCCTACATCGTCCTCACCTATAGTACAACGTAGAGGAAAACCGGGTTCTCGGCCCGAAACGCCGATTGCTTATTCATTTCCATGGTTGCTGCCTGACCTGCTGAATTCCTGCAGCATTCTGTGTCTGTTACACTGACATTCAAGCATCTATCGAATCTCCTGTTCGGAAACATCCATGTCTGATACCTGTGGCGGGAATACTCACGCCTTCTCCTGCACGACGGTAAAATAATTATAACCAAGTTGTGATCATAGTTTTATTTGGAGCTTGGTGCTGTAAGGGCGAGATTAAAAAAAAACTTTTGTGGAGGAGATGTTTACCGTAATCACCCTGGAAACTTCAGGAAAGGAGAAATGAACCCCCAAAATACCCAAGCGCTCGGCATTTCGGCTGACGTCTGTACAGTATAGAGAGAAACGCTTTCGTTTCGGTTCAGAGAAACGACATCAGAACTGGGAAAAGATTTTGTTTTAAATTCAGTTGGAGGGGGAGGAGTGGGGAGAGATTAGAGGGCTATTTTTGACGAAGGGAGTCAGGCCTAAAACATTGACCTATTTCTCTCCCCAGAGCTGTTGCCTTACCTGCTGAGTGTGTCCGGATTTCCTGAGTGAAATCCTGTACTGTGCTGCCCCTTCTCTGATCGCACAACACTGTAACCTAATCTTTCCCCCACTGCTGAACCCCGAGAATGCACCTTTTATCCCAAAACGCTTTTATCTCTGTTCTGCGAAGGGTTTTGTCCCGAAACGTTGATTGCACTTTTTCCTGCTGAGATCTTCCAGCATTTTGTGTGTGTTGTTCAGATTTCCAGCATCTACAGAGTTTCTCGTTTATCTACGTTTATCTCCGCTTTGTAGTTCTTCTCCCTCCATTTCCCTTGCTCTTTGACCCTTGCCTTCCCTTGTCTTCATCTAGCAGTGAGACCTAACCCTCCTCTCCTGTACCTGTAGGGTTAACATGGGTCCCGCCAGGTGGTCAGTAACACTGGTTGTTTGCCCATTTCCACAACCTATCTGGAGTGCTGGGTTGAAGACAGGCATGGTTAGAGAAGAGGTACAGTTACCGCAGTGTAAACTGGGACCAACACCCAACACAGTAAAGACAAATACAACACCCGTGAACTCACAAAAAAAGGTACGTCTCTCGCCAAGCTCTTCCAATGTACAGTGTGATGAGAATACACATAGATTAAGATGTTAGCTGGCCTGTGCTGGCACCAGTGGGATCAGCAGTTGGTCTGCCACTTGTCTTCAGGAGAAAGAGAGATAAGGAAAACAATGGGGCAGCATTTGGAGATGTTAATGAAGGGATGGGAGAGAGTAACGGAAGGAGAGCTGTCAAGATCGGCTCCCCCTTTGAACCCTGAACTGTTTGAAGTGATGGACAGGCGATACCCCAGCAGGGGGATAAAAGGGGACAAGTTCGCTAAGGCAAGACACACACGACACCCCGAGGTAACGAGACCCTGGAAGCGGTGCGTCTCCCACAAGTCGGTGGGAAGTTTTGGAAGGCTGGTCGCGGGACCAAGCCATAGACGTACAGGGTGGAAAGGCACGATCAGCGGGAACCTGGTGTGTGTCCGCCCTTGCCTGGGTGCCAGGTTCACCGCAGAGAAACGATCGTATCTGGAAACGGAGGTGTCACGGTCGGTGACCTCAGAAGACATCACAAAGGACTCGCCCGACAGCTGACTGCGAAGAATATCGAAGGTCTGTGTGGAAGCCATTTGAATATTCATTCGTTTTTGCTCTCTCTCTCCTTCCCCCCACTGTCCATCTCCCACAGCAGTGATTACTGCGAACTGAACTGAACTTTGCGTCACTTTGAAACTGGTCATTTACCCCTAGACGACGATAGAGCTTGATTGATCCTGTTATCTTAATTCTGTGTACATGTGTGTTTATCTTTGCTGAACTGTTGCATTTATTATCCTTTTGATTAGAGTACTGTGTTGCTTGTTTCTTTAATAAAACTTTCTTCATTCTAGTAATCCAGATTCCAACTGAGTGATCCATTTCTGCTGGTTTGGCAACCCAGTTACGGGGTACGTAACAACAGGTATCCCCGCAAGACTATGCTACTAAACGCTGATTCCTTATTGCGTTTGCAAACCAACTTATTTCATATTTATTGCTCCCACAGCAATGAAACAACTCTTTGCCGCTGCGGCAATGTACAGAGGCTGCCTGTACGGAACGGTGTTTGATGGCCTGTGGTGAAGCATGTGGCTTCTCCACTGTTGAGATGTAGGACTCGGGCTTCACCCTGGTCGGCATGGAATGCAAGCCGTTGTCCGAGACCAGCACTGACTGTGCCACTGATCTCATCAGCACCGAGAAACTTAACACCAAGGTTAATGCTCCGAAAGGTTGCGGCGGCACAGCAGCTTAGCGGTTAGCGCAATGCTCTGCAGCAGCAGTCACCACCGATCGGGGTCTGTAGGTTTCCTCCCACCTTCCAAAGACGTACGGGTTAGGGTTAGCAAGTGTGTGGGCATACTACGTTGGCATGGTGACACTTGCGGACTGCCCAGCGCATCCCGGGACTGTGTTGGTCGTTGAGGATGCATTTGGCCAAGTTTAGATGTAAGCGTGACAAGTAAAGATAAAGCGGGAGGCAGGATTGAGCAAGCAGTTTGCTGTGAAACAATAAACAAAATGTTGGGATTTTCCAGATGAGAATACAGGAACTGAACAGGACAGACAGAAAGAAAGCCTCTGGAAGTCGCAAACAAGCTTGTGAGAAAGGACAGATATTGTCCAAATGTCTCTACACTGAAGCGCATATCGCCTGCCATGATATGAATGCACAAATTATCTCAACAAATGGGCTGATTTGATAACGTAGAAAAACACCTCGGAAGTCACAAAAAGGGTACATCCCTCGCCAAGCTGTTCCAGTATACCGGTACCCTATAAGACTACGCCACTGATCGCAAATACCCCGCTCTGATTTAGCGGGATTCTATTTTCCTACTTCGGGTTACACCGTCGTAAAAGCAATTTCCCTAAGCATCATTTGATGCAAATTACAACTGTTCCCGTATATCACTGCATACACTAGTTGGCTAACTCGGGCACGAACTCCTACAGGTTTAAGGCTGGGTATTACGTCCCTTCGTTCCTTCAATGTAACCGCACGTTCTAGTTAAATGGTCTTACCAATAATCCGCTTCCCCAAAGTCCGGCCTGAACCGTGGCCGTCCAGGTGATATGCTTCTCTGTTAAGTAGACAGTTTCTCCATTTGGAAAGAGCAAAGCGATACTGGCTACCATGGAGGTAAGTGCCAGAGGTATCAGAGATATGGCTATACAACGAGCGCAGTAGCCGGCGCCCATACTGCCTGTGCCTCCCAAGCCAAAGGTAACTCTTGGAAAATGAAGTCGTTGCCGGGGTGTTCTGCTCTATGCAGGCCTCTATACTTTCTTGTGGATTCACTGCAGACAGGAAAGGGATGGGACTAAACCTCTGTCCACACCACCTCGTAACCGAACTCTCATCTGTTGCCTCAAGTTGAAGCTGACAGTAAAAACTCATTCTGACACGTCATATCCGGCTCGTCTTAGGAAATCCTGGAAATTCTAACGCGCATACATTGCTTACTCTGGTGTCGGACCCCCACTGTTCCTACGCTACATCGACGACTGCATTGGTGCTGCTTCCTGCACCCATGCCCAGCTCGTCGACTTCATCAACTTTGCCTCCAACTTCCACCTTGCTGTCAAATTTATCTGGCCCATTTCCGACACCTACCTCCACATTCTCAATCTCCGGAGACAGCTTATTTACTGATGTCTATTACAAACTCACGGACTCTCACAGCTACCCGGACTCCACTTCTTCCCACCCTGTTGCTTGTAAAAATGCCACCCCCTTCTCTCAGTTCCTCCGTCTCCGCCGCATCTGCTCTCACGATGAAGCTTTTCATTCCAGAACGAAGGAGATGTCCTCCTCCTTTAAAGAAAGGGGCTTTCCGCCCTCCACCATCAACGCTGCTCTCAACAGCATCTTTCATTTCGCGCACGTCTACCCTCACCCCATCCTCCTGCCACCCTACCAAGGATAGGGTCCCTCTTGTCCTCACCCACCACCTCACCACCCTCCAGTCCAGCACATAATTCTCCGTATCTTCCGCCATCTCTAACGGGATCCCACCACCAAGTCCATCTTTCCCTCCTCTCCCCCCTCCCCCCCACTTTCTGCTTTCCGCAGGGATCGCCCAAACATGAGTAATTAATTGACAGAACCTGGACACAATGTTCAATGAGGGCAGATTCATTTTGTATCCCCTCCACAAAAGATGATTTGCCAATTAGGAGTTTTAAAATCAATCAGTAGCGGGCTAGCCTTTTATTTAACCTGACGGACGACCCATCCTGAACAAAAAGGTATAAGTTACAATTGGAGGTATCACTTTCAAGTCTATCAAGACTCTTAACACATGGATGTAAAATGATGGCTTTCTCTTTCAATTTAACTATGTTACTATAACTCAAGGTTAAAAGACCTTGTTATGGAATAAACGGCACCAGCAGTCCACAACCCTTCAATGCTCTTAAAATCACCTCTAAGGTAATTTCTCCATTGCCTCTTCTTGGTTAAGTCCATCATCCCCTCATACTTTCAACTCAACTCAACTTGCCTGCAGCCTTTGAGAGTAAAACATAGAACACTACAACACAGTACAGGCACTTTGGCCAATGATGTCATGCTGACATTTCAACATTCTCTTAAGATCAGTTTAATCCTGTTCTCCTATATAACCCTACATCTTTCTATTATTCACCTGTCTTAAGATTTTCTTAAATGCCCCTAATGTACCTGCCACTCTGGCAGGACTGTGTGAAAATATTTAAAACCCCTCCTATATTTTCCTTCGATCACCTTAAAATGATACCCCCTGGTATTAACTATTTCTTCCCTTGGAAAACATCTCTGGCTATGCACTCTATGTCTCCAATCATCTTTTATACCTCTATCGTCACCTTTCATCCTCCTTTCATTAAAAGAGAAAAGCCCTAGATCACAGAAAGCCCTATCGTCACAGAACATGCTCTCCATTCCATGAAGCACCCTCATGGAAACTTCCGGAAGCTTCCTATAATGAGGTGACTAGAACTAAACACAATATTCCAAGTGTTTTCTGACCAGGATTTTATAGAGCTGCAACTTTATCTTGCTGCTCTTGAACTAAATTCCCCACCTAATGAACACGCCATACACTTTTTTAACCAACCTATCAACTTGCA
The DNA here is from genome assembly GCF_030028105.1 of Mobula birostris. Classification (NCBI taxonomy): domain Eukaryota; kingdom Metazoa; phylum Chordata; class Chondrichthyes; order Myliobatiformes; family Myliobatidae; genus Mobula; species Mobula birostris. The sequence continues at coordinate 92,279,827 of NC_092373.1, forward strand.
TAGCAACTTTGAGGGACCTATCGGTGTGGACTCCAGGATCCCTCTGTTCCCCTATACTGTGAAGAATCATGCCATTAACTCTGTATTCTGCTTTCAAATTCCTCCTTCCAAAGTGAATCAGACCATACTTCTCTGGGTTGAACTCAATCTGCCACTTCTCAGTCCAGCTCTACATCCCATCAATGTCCTAATGTAACATACAACAAACTTCTACACTATCCATAACTCAACCAATCTTTGTGTCATCTGCACTTATTAACACATCCTTTCACTTTCTCATCCTGGTCATTTATAAAAATCACAAAGAGCGGGGATCTCAGACCAGATCCCTGTGGAACACCAACTTCCAGGCAGAATGTGCTTCATCTACTACCACCCTCTGTTTTCTTGCAAGCAAATTCTGAATCTAAGCAGCCAGGTTTTCCTAGATTTCCTGCCTCCTGAATTTCTGAATATGCCTATCATGGGGAATCTTTATCAAATGACTTACTAAAATCCATAGTTATCAATATGCTTTATCACATCCTCAAAAAATCCAATCATACTCTTGAGGAATGACCTGCCCCGAACAAAGCATTGCTGACTATTCCTAACCAGATTATTCAAATACTTATAAATCCTGCCTCTAAGAATCTTCTCCAAAAATTTGTCTATCACTTAAGTAAGACTCAGTGGTCTATAATTCCCAGAGTTATCCCTATAACCTTTCTTGAATAAAGGGATAACATTTGCCACTGTCCAATCATCCAGTACTACTCCTGTGGCCAGTGAGGACGCAAAGGCCATTGCCAAAGGAGCAGCAAATTCTTCCCTCGTTGCCCATAGTAGCCTGCGGTATATTCCATCTGGCCCCAGGGACTTAGCTATCTTAATTTTTCCCTCAGAAGTTCCAGCATATCCTTTCCTATAGCCAGTATGTTCAAGCTATCAGTCTGCTGTCCTCACAAATGTCAAGGTGGTTCTTACTCATGAATACTGAAGCAAAGTATTCACCAAGGACCTCCCCTACCTCTTTTGACTCCAGGCACATGGTTCCTCTTCTATCCCTGATCCACATGGCTCCTCTTCTATCTCTGATCGGTTCTATCCTCACTCTAGTCATCCACCTGTTGTCACATATGTGTAGAATGCCTTGGGGGTTTCCTTAATCCTACTCGCTAAGGTCTTCTCATGTGCCCTTCTAGCTCTCCTAAGTCCATTCTTAAGCTCCTTCCTGGCTACTTTGTAACCCTCTAGAACCCTGTGTAATCCACTTACCAGCCATGGTCCCTTTATCCTACATTCCTTTCCCTGCCTCTATGGGACAAACCTACGCAGAACCCGCAAGTGCTCCCTAAACTAGGTCCACATTTTCACTGTGAATTTCCCTGAGCACACCTGTTCCCAATTTATGCTCCCAAGTTCCTGCCTAATAGCTCCATAATTCCCCGTCCCTCAAATAAATACTTTCCCATGCCGTTTGCTCCTATCCCTGTCTTCAAAATGCTCACTAACTGAGAGGTCTGACACCTGTCCAGGTTCATTGCCTAGCACCAGAACCAGTTTGGCCTGTCCACATATTGTGTCTGGAATCCTTCCTGGACACTCCTAACATATTCTGTCCCATCTAAACATACTGCATTAAGGAGGTGCCAACTACACCACTTTTCTCCATCCTTGTCTGACTGGGCGAGAATGCACTTGTCCAATTCCAATCTCATCTATCGAATTGACCCAGAAAACCAACTACATTTGTGTCACTATTATCCACCCTCCACAGATCCTGGATTGCTTTCCTATTGTCTTCTACATCCTATCTCTCAGCAAAACGCACAAAAGAAACGCCTCCATGCCCATGATACCCAACTCTCACTCTCTCCATCTCTTCAATGTTCTTAGGCACTGAATTAATATCTGATAGTCAGTACAGGCACATAGAGGGAATGCTGAAGTCATTGATTCATGACACAAACACTTTTCACTGGCCATCAACTTCACCTGCAGCCAAAATGAACTGCTTACAAACTGATGTGGGACCTGAGGACGAGCTTACACACACCCACAGCACAAAGAAAAAAATATTATTTCTACTTTTAACAGCATATCTGCTCAAACCCAATCACTGTTGGAACCCTGTCATCCTGACTTGAGTCAAACACATCCCTAGCCACATGTCATACCTACTCATAAGTGTCAGCCCGTGTCATAACTTGAACTATCCAAAGACCTATCATTTCAACTCGCCTCAAAGTTTTTAATATTCTTAACTCTGTATCTCTCAAACTTACCATGGCTATAATTCTGCAAATTATTTCTGTAACTCCTTCCAGTCCTACAGTCTTCAAAGCCTAAGCACTTGAGGAACTCTTGTTGTAATTTCTATGACAATAGTCATGTCATCAGCTGATAAGAAAGTTACGCTATTTCATTTTTATCCTCTCAACTTCCACCGTCCTCTTCCAAGGTGTTACATAAGCATATTGACTAAGCTTTTTGTCATCTGCCCCGATCTCCCCTTACCTGAAAATCTGAAGATGCTGGAAGTTTGAAATAAAAAAGTTACGGGAAACACTCAGCTGGTCAGGCATCTACTATAGAGAGCAAACAGTTGAGAAAAAGAGAAAACCAGTTAGTTTTAAGTAACAGTGAAGATGGGGGAGGAAAGAATACGAATTATTTACGCAGAATATTGTTTGTTATTCTTTGACCACTCATACAGTCTGACCTGCTGTGTACATTTCAAAACCCCACCATTCTTCACACCTTTGTTTGTATTATTAGTTTTGTATCTGTTCTTGTCTCAAGCTTTTCCTATACTTCGTAACACTTTAACTGGCCTCATAAACCCAAGAACCAGATGATCTTTGAAAATCGGGGTAAAAAATACACCTATACAGCTCTGTTAAAAAGCAAACTATAAATTTTATTGATTGAGGTTTACAAAATGTGATATTGGTTGCCGCAGTCCTGTAATGTTCAAATTATTCAGTTTACTGGTTCACTTGGTCAGATGTGTGGGAACCGCCTAGTCTTTGGAGATCTTATCCAGGCAGTCTACTTGGGAGTATAAACTCATGTTTCACAAACTGAATAACTGAAGTACTATTAAAAACAAGTAGTAATCTGACATGATTTAATATTTCATTGAGATTTGGATGAAGAATTGATTGCAGAACCTGGGTGTACGATGTCTTATAGTCTGCACTGATCTGCTTTGTTTAGCTATTTACCATCTTCCTTTCACAAACAAGACAGAATCTGCAGATACTGGAAATCCAAGCAACACACACAAAATGCTGATGGAACTCAGCAGACCAGGCAGCATCTATGGAAAAGAATACAATCAACGTTTCGGGCTGAGTCCTGCTGAAGGGTTTCGGCCCAAAACATTGACTGTACTCTTTTCCATTGATACTGCCTGGCCTGCTGAGTTCCTCCAGCATTTTGTATGTAGTACCACCTTCCCTTACAATCAAGGAGCCATTTCCGTCCATCAAGTCCATGCCAGCTCACAAAGCAATCCTATTCCTCACTAATTTCCCCCATTGTAACCCTTTCTCCCACGTTTTCAAAGAATTGATCAAGATCATATCATATATCTGATGGTTACAGATTAAATGCAGAAAATCAGTGGACAGAATCCAAATATTATTGACCATCTTTTTTCGCAATTAAATTTCTGATCTCTCTTGTCCAGTTACATTATCACCAGCATGTTTATAACACAGCCCAACAATTTCCATATCTGTGGACTTGAAAGTGGCTAATTTTGAACATTATTTCATCAATCAAAATCTTGTTTAATTGCTAATGTTTATTCCTTTCACAGAATACAGAATGTTCATAGCCTCTGCTGGAAAAAATGATTGATAATTACAGGGATCAAAAACCTTAATTGGCAGAAAAAAAATGAACAAGGGACTTATTCTGCTATGATGCAATGCTCACCATACTTAATCACACACAGTAACAGTCTATTTCCAATATGGCTCTTTCCGAAGTGACAGAGCTCCTCCCACTTAATTATTTTTTCTTAGTCAGTCTCACACATTCTTACTTTACAGTTACCTGACCCAACACACACTCAACTGTTCTCATTGGTGTTCACCTTCCCTTTAATGCACAATGCTCCCACCCACCCCCACCCCTAATCTCCCTGTTGGGTCTGATCTCCTCCTTTGCCAACCCTCACCCACCCACCCAAAGGGCCCCAACTGTTCCAAACAATAATTCAATACCAACCATCCCCTAGCACATAGTTTCCAATGTGTTTCATGCTCTTTCCATGTATGTACAAATGCCTGCAGAACCATACAAGATCTGCTCGCTGTGTTCATACAAATTTGCCAAAGATACTTATTATCAATATACTTTCTCAAATTCCTCCCCTCCTCTGAATATGAAGGACCAGGCCTGAATACAGCCATAAAACACTGATTGTTCCCAGCAGGACACACTAACATTGCTCACTCCCTCCATGGTACCAGCTCTGTGGCAGATATACATAATTCTTTACTGTCCTTCATTAAACCCCAAAACTGTGCATCAATCACACATTAGCACCACCATCACCACCACATCCCTATCCCAACCCTCACCCATCACAGTTTGGGGCTCAAACCATTCTCAATGGGTAGGTTGCTCATCTCCAAAGTTTACCATGAAGGATCCTGCTTCATACAACCCCTCAAATTTGTAACATGACACAAACCAGAATGATAAGCAGGATCACAAAGAAATTCATGTCAGGAACCAGGTAAAACCTTGAAGTTTGGTGATGACAGAAATGAGCACAATCACTCAATTCTTGACCCTATATGGAGTAATGAACTGTGTAAAATCCCTCAGTATTAACCTTGCTTTAAGAACATAGAAGCTTCACCCTGATAGCTTAATGTCAAAGATCAAATGTGTATTCACAGGACTCGCTGCTCTAGTCAGGTGGGCTAGATTGCCTCGGGTCCCTTTAGAGCAGGGGTTCCCAACCTGGGATCCATGGAGCCCTCCGTTAACGGTAGGGGTCCATGGCATAAAAAAGGTTGAGAACCCCTGTTTTAGAGCTTGTTGATCTTGGAATGATGCACTAAACCATTAAATAATCATTCCACAGCAACTTGTGCCTCAAAAGTGCAGACTAAAGAAAAGTTGGTGGCTTTAGACCCAGCATGCCAGACCTATGAGATTACCCCAGGCTATGCTGAAATAACTCCACCCATAACATAAGGTCACGAATTCCAGCACAGGCCTGAGTTGGGTTGTTTGAAGATATCAGGGCAACTGAAGATGCATCATAGTGAACAACATCAAATTCCTATCACGTACTTACAGCCTAAATATGCAACACTACCAAGAGACAAAATCAAATCTTTTTGGATGCCAATCCGTCATTTCGCATCCTGCTTCCCCAGTGGTTCCTGTAGTGAACTGCTCTTAGTGCAAGGAAGGCTTCCTCCTAGTAGTAAAAATGCGAGGCTCTTGTAGATTTTGGTTTTGGCAACTTGGAGCATTGCCAAGACCAGCAGGTGTAGGGGGACAAATACAAATGAAACTGATGTCTGGCATTGTCCAAATGTAATGGGTCAAGCATAGAATGATGGACACTTTATGACTAACAAAACATAAATCATATCCAGTGTTCTATGGTCCAGTAAAAAGAGTTCTTCGTTTGGGAATCAAAAAGTATTAAGAATTGAGTGTAGATCACCAAATTTCTTCACATCAGTTGCCTCACTAGGTCCAGTAAAAAGATGAAAATACATAGTTCTCCTTGTTCAGGCTGAAGCCAGGTTATCACCAACCAACCAGATCTTGCAACATTTGTATAAAATCTTTTTTGCACTCCCAGGTTAATTTCGCTCCTGAACAAAGACAGTTTCCTGAGGGCACAGTCCAGCTTCTTGCAGTGTAATTTCATAGTCCAAGTGGGAGAGCTTCCTGCGTGGAAAGTTGGTGACCAGCTCAAACCGCTCATTTGGGTATCCTTTTGACTGGATGTGCTTCACCAGTGCCTGAGAGAAACACAAGGCAAAAGAGATTACTGAATGACACAGAAGAGAAGCTTTACTCAGAGTAATAGCTATCTCCATTATAGAGTTCAATGCTAGGCATTTAAATCTCACTTCAAACAGCTTTGGGCTATGGTTAGGGTTTCCACTCCAGAGTAAACCCAAATTCATTCAGTTGGGTCATATAGCTTATCTCCCCCCCGAGGATACATTTACTTGGAGATGGGCGGAAAACTTTTTTTGAGAATGAGTGCCCAAATTGGCAATAATCTTTTTAAAAAATTCTCTCGCATGTCATAATTGTGAACAGAGATTGTCATTGATTACTAACAACAATAATGGACTTTTTAAGGGAAAAAAGATTGAGTCCTTTTGCTTATTTACGTGTATTCATGGTTTTACTATTAAAATATAACAGAAACAAATTAAAATATAGCTGTTAACTTTTTAAAAATTATTAATCTTTTAAAACTTTGAAAAATAACGATTTCTAAATAGCATTCTTATTGCAAACATTTACTATCCAACTACTGATATGCACACCAAGTCTGTAAGGATTTCAAAACATATCATTCAAAGTCACATGTTCTTGCAACCATCTAGCTTGCACCAAGGCGGCGTGAGACATGTTCTGTGAAAACTTCTCACTGTTCTTAGTTACAGAAAGTCATTTGCAGCTTCATTTGGCCGTAAAGATAAACATTATGGTTTTAAAAAAATTATTGGTAGAGTTTAAAGAATCGAGGGGTAGCAGTGCATGCTGCGTGCCAACAAAATTTTTGTGTATGCCGTAGGTTCACCACCTATCAGGATCTACTGTCCACCAGCCGCACAACCAATGCAAGAACTATATTTTGCTGTACGAATCCTGTAATTAACATGTCAACTTTGCAACCTTCAACTTTTTAAATGAAAAGATATTGGTGCAAGCTTTGTCAAATGCAGCTGTGATCATATTTATTGTTTGAAAAAATATGGACCCACAGGACTCTACAACTCTCATTCCAATTCAATCCCAGATTTTCAATGACAAATGTAAAAATAATACCAGCCTTCGTTCCTACTCTCCCAAAGGTTTAAAGGTAAGTTTGGTTAAGTACATGGATGGGAGGGATATGGTGGTCTACAGTTCGGGGATGGGTAAATGGGAGTAGGGATGATAACAGCTGAGCTGAAGGACCTGTGGTTGCTATAGTGCTCTATCACTCATTGTTTACATCAACTCAACCTTCCTGAACTATGCCCACTTCCATTAATCCCTTAGTTTTCCAGCAATCAATTGATCGCCAACTGGAATTCACACAATTATCTATTTCAAACAACAAGAATTCTGCAGATGCTGGAAATTCAAGCAACACACATCAAAGTTGCTGGTGAACACAGCAGGCCAGGCAGCATCTGTAGGAAGAGCATCCTCGGTAGTATAGTGGTTAGTATCCCCGCCTGTCACGCGGGAGACCGGGGTAGGCATCTCTTCCTACAGATGCTGCCTGGCCTGGGCACCTCTTCCTACAGATGCTGCCTGGCCTGGCACCTCTTCCTACAGATGCTGCCTGGCCTGCTGCGTTCACCAGCAACTTTGATGTGTGTTGCTTGAATTTCCAGCATCTGCAGAATTCCTGTTGTTTGCATTTAAATTCACTACTGCGAAGCCTCTTCCAGTGATGCCTACACCGAAGAAGTTTAGATCCTCTCTTCGACGGGAGTTCAGTGAAACCATCTCTCACTGCTCCCCATCTGTAATTTCTTCAGCTCTTCAACTTTTCGACCACACTTTGACTCAGACTCGCTATCACAGCCATATATCCTTTCTTGGAACGTGCCTCTGTTGCCAACTTACTCCAGTTGGCTTTAGGATTCGTTTCCAAGCCTCTCAATTTGGACCTTCTGAGGATCCCAGGTACTCACATTTTATTGACTCTGCCTCTCGCCGCTTCTCCCGTCAAGCTCTGAAGGCGACTCTCTCCGCCATGAGGAGGTATTTGGTGTCCTTATCCCAGACCCTTCCACACCTTCGGGACACTTTCTTCGCCATCTGTAATGGTCCTACCCATTATTTCATCCTCCGTCGGATTCATGCCTGCAGTCGCCGTTTTTTTTACTTTTTCATGTTAGGCAAAGATCGCAAGATCCTACATCTACGGACTCCAGATCCTGCTGGCCATGAAACTAGCAGGCATGAACTTCAGATTGCGGCCTCTGCCATTGATCTCGGCGGCTCCAACACCTCAGGGCATATTCAAAACCCGGACTCCAGCAACGACCATGGACACCTTCACAGCGATTGCGCACCCACCAACTGCGACGCCAGCCTTGAACTCCAGGCCGGGTCTTCATGTGCTGCTGTTGTGACTCCCGTCTCCCCTTCCCCCACCACCACTCCGCAGCCCCGTCTTCCTCAGATCCCATCGTCAGCTCCTGGGCCCTCAGAGGCCCCATCTTCCTCTCACCCCAACCCTCCCCTCTCCACTGACACCCCCAGCTTCCCCCCTCACCCCTCTGATCCCAGCTCTCATCCGTGCCGGGTCTTTACCATCCCCTTCGACCTTCAACTGTCGGAGGCAGAACACTTGGTCCTCAGTAAGGGCCTCACGTTTGTTCCCCTTCGCCCACACCTCAGCGAGTTCCGTGTTCGCCATGATGCGGAACTTTTCTTCCGCCGTCTCCGTCTCCGAGCCTACTTCTTCGGCAAGGACTCTTCCACCCCCACCGATGACCCCTTCTCCCGTCTTCAACCCTCCTCTTCTTCATGGACACCCCGCTCTGGTCTTCTGCCTGCTCTGGATCTCTTTATCGCTAATTGCCGACGGGACATCAACCGTCTCGACTTCACCGCACCTTGTCCCCATTCCAACCTCACTCCTTCGGAACGCTCTGCTCTCCACTCCCTCTGCACTAATCCTAACCTTATTATTAAACCCGCCGATAAAGGGGGGTGCTGTTGTAGTCTGGCGTACTGACCTCTACCTTGCCGAGGCACAGCGACAACTCGCGGATACCTCCTCTTATTTACCCCTCGATCGTGACCCCACTAAGGAGCACCAGGCCATTGTCTCCCACACCATCACCGACTTTATCCGCTCATGGGATCTCCCATCAACTGCTACCAACCTTACAGTTCCCACACCCCGCACTTCCCATTTCTACCTCCTACCCAAGATTCACAAACCTGCCTGTCCTGGCCGACCTATTGTCTCAGCTTGCTCCTGCCCCACTGAACTCGTTTCTGCATACCTTGACACGGTTTTATCACCCCCTGTTCAATCCCTTCCGACCTATGTTCGTGACACTTCTCACGCTCTTAAACTTTTCGATGATTTTAAGTTCCCTGGCCCCCACCGCTTTATTTTCACCATGGATGTCCAGTCCTTATATACTTCCATCCCCCATCAGGAAGGTCTCAAAGCTCTACGCTTCTTTTTGGATTCCAGACCTAATCAGTTCCCCTCTACCACCACTCTGCTCCGTCTAGCGGAATTAGTCCTTACTCTTAATAATTTCTCCTTTGGCTCCTCCCACTTCCTCCAAACTAAAGGTGTAGCTATGGGCACCCGTACGGGTCCTAGCTATGCCTGCCTTTTTGTTGGGTTTGTGGAACAATCTATGTTCTGTGCCTATTCTGGTATCTGTCCCCCACTTTTCCTTCGCTACATCGACGACTGTATTGGCGCTGCTTCCTGCACGCATGCAGAACTCGTTGACTTTATTAACTTTGCCTCCAACTTTCACCCTGCCCTCAAGTTTACCTGGTCCATTTCCGACACCTCCCTCCCCTTTCTAGATCTTTCTGTCTCTGTCTCTGGAGACAGCTTATCCACTGATGTCTACTATTAGTCTACTGACTCTCACAGCTATCTGGACTATTCCTCTTCTCACCCTGTCTCTTGCAAAAACGCCATCCCCTTCTCGCAATTCCTCCATCTCCGCCGCATCTGCTCTCAGGATGAGGCTTTTCATTCTAGGACGAGGGAGATGTCTTCATTTTTTAAAGAAAGGGGCTTCCCTTCCTCCACTATCAACTCTGCTCTTAAACGCATCTCCCCCATTTCACGCACATCTGCTCTCACTCCATCCTCCCGCCACCCCACTAGGAATAGGGTCCAACATATTATTCTCCGTAACTTCCGCCACCTCCAACGGGATCCCACCACTAAGCACATCTTTCCCTCCCCCTCCCCCCGCATTCCGCAGGATTGCTCCCTACGCAACTCCCTTGTCCATTCGTCCCCCCCATCCCTCCCCACCGATCTCCCTCCTGGCACTTATCTGTGTAAGCGGAACAAGTGCTACACATGCCCTTACATTTCCTCCCTTACCACCATTCAGGGCCCCAAACAGTCCTTCCAGGTGAGGCAACACTTCACCTGTGAGTCGGCTGGGGTGATATACTGCGTCCGGTGCTCCCGATGTGGCCTTTTATATATTGGCGAGACCCGACGCAGACTGGGAGACCGTTTTGCTGAACATCTACGCTCTGTCCAACAGAGAAAGCAGGATCTCCCAGTGGCCACACATTTTAATTCCACATCCCATTCCCATTCTGACATGTCTATCCACGGCCTCCTCTACTGTAAAGATGAAGCCACACTCCGGTTGGAGGAACAACACCTTATATTCCGTCTGGGTAGCCTCCAACCTGATGGCATGAGCATTGACTTCTCTAACTTCCGCTAATGCCCCACCTCCCCCTCGTACCCCATCCGTTATTTATTTCTATACACACATTCTTTCTCTCACTCTCCTTTTTCTCCCTCTGTCCCTCTGACTATACCCCTTGCCCATCCTCTGGGTTTCTCCCCCACCTTGTCTTTCTCCTTGGACCTCCTGTCCCATGATCCTCTCGTATCCCCTTTGCCAATCACCTGTCCAGCTCTTGGCTCCATCCCTCCCCCTCCTGTCTTCTCCTATCATTTTGGATCTCCCCCTCCCCCTCCAACTTTCAAATCCCTTACTCACTCTTCCTTCAGTTCGTCCTGTTTTAAAAGGCACCTCTTCCTACAGATGCTGCCTGGCCTGCTGCGTTCACCAGCAACTTTGATGTGTGTTGCTTCAATTATCTATTTACTGCTTTTAACTTAAAGCTTCAGAAAACAGAAACCACAGATCTTTGAGTGAAGAATTTCATCATATTCACTGTCCTGAACAGTTATACCCCAATGGCAAGACTGTGTTTCTCAAGAATGCAAATTCCCTAACCCGAGGGCATATTCTGGATATACATAAAATTCCTTATATACAGTAGAAGAATGATATTATCTATCATTAGGTCACCTCCAATCATCAGGGGTAGAATGATCATAATAGTTTCTTATTACCAAGTATACAACAGTAATCTTAAGTCTACATAAAGTCATTAACAAAAATAAGGTCAATTACATTGACTTAAGGGTGAACCAGAAAATATGGCTGTGGAAATTACACAAAATATATGATGATGAAGAATCAAGAAACATTCAAATTGTCAACAGCTACATCTCTCTGAGAAATAAAAGCTCTATAGGAAAATGGTTCAATAATAGCTGATATAAGAAGGATAAAATTTAAATAAGTTTGTGTTATTGCAAACTTAGCTTGGTAAGGAAGTCATTGCTAGCATCAACAAGAATATCTCAGCCCTCAGAAGCTGAACTAACATGACTGTTCAACCGACTCTGACTTAGTGTGCATCAAGCATAAACAAGACTGAAACTTTAATCAAAAATTTTACCTGATGCACTGCAGGAAACAGGAAACATTCTAGGGAAGCACACATCACCAGGCTCAAGGACAGTTTCTATCCCACTGTTATTAGACTTTTGAACAGGCCTCTTGAACGATATGATGGACTCTTGGCCTCACAATCTTTCTACAATCTTGCACTTTAACCCGCACTGCATGTTTTCAGTAGCTTTCATACTTTATTCTACATTGTTATTGTTTTAACTTAAAAGTTAAAGCACAAGAGTAGAATTAAGCCATTTGGCCCATCGAGTCTGTTCCACCATTCCATCATGGATCATTTATTTTCATATAAATTAAAAGGATAGTACAGACCCACTGTGAGTGGGCAAGGTGGCAGCTGGGGTAATGAGCAATTCAGTTAGATAAAAAGAAAATGAAATGTCTGCCCTAAAAGGAGCAGCATAGGTATAATGTACAACTGAACCAGAGAGGTGGATTTATCATTGAAGGTGAAGACATGGGCTCAATGGTGAGTTAGAGAGGGGTGGTAGTAAAAAGGAACTGGAACCTCAAATCAGCAAATTCAAAACACTGGAGGGCTGTAACTTGATATCAGGGAATGGGAAACTAGACTGGACAAATGCTACTGAAATCCAGCTATCCCTGATGAAGAGTGCTCCGTGGAATACTGGAGCAGCAAACAGCACACTTCAGAACAATGCCCAGTATTTTTCCTCACGAAGCTATGAATGTACAAGTGTGGAGTGTGGCTCATTTGTGGAATTACCAGTGGAACATTTAAGGGTGGTGTGATTCTCAGAAAACAGAAGATTAATTTGCAGATACTGTATTCAAATTCAAAGCATTTGTTAAATAGGGAAAAAAAAACACTGAATAATGGTTGCTCTCACACACGCCACATAGAAAGTCAACAAACAATTAGACAGACCGGTGTATTAGCATTTACTGGAATGGGATTGGATACGAGGAAATTACACTACTACAATACATACAAGAATTCTGAAATACCTATATCCAAGTACGATCTGAAGTTTTGGTCTATCTCACCAAGTATACAAGGGCTTTGCTGGTAGTGGAATCAGAGTTTACCAGAGATTCCTGGCGCAAGTGGTCTACGCTGTGATTTAATGGAGTAGAATGGTCTTATATTTTTTGAAGTATGAGCGTGATCACATTGAAATATAGAAGATCCTAAGACCTGAGAGTGAAGATGCTAGAAACATAACAGCCTTTACATCAACACATACAAAATGCTGGTGGAACACAGCAGGCCAGACAGCATCCATAGGAAGAAGCACAGATGACGTTTCAGGCCGAGACCCGTCAGGACTAACAAAGTCGTGACGAAGGGTCTCAGCTTTCACCTATATTGATGGCGGCCAGAAACGTCGATTGTATTAGTCCTGACGAAGGGTCTCGGCCTGAAACGTCAACTGTGCTTCTCCCTATGGATGCTGTCTGGCCTGCTGCGTTCCACCAGCATTTTACGTGTGTTGCTTGAATTTCCAGCATCTGCAGATTTCCTCCTGTTTCACCTATATGGGAAGATGGAGCGTCCAGGACTAAGAGAAATAATTTCAGGGAAAGGAATTGTCTTTAAGGACACATCTGTGAGGAATTTGCACAAAGGTTTGTGAATCCTTGATCTAAAAATGTATTCAAAATTAGTAGTCAACAAGATGAGCATTAGTTTGTGTAAATCTGGAGAAATGAATAAGGCAAACAGGATGCAGGTGAATTAAACAGGTACATTTCCTCAGTCAACACACAAAGTTGCTGGTGAATGCAGCAGGTCAGGACTGACGAGGGGTCCCGGCCTGAAACGTCGCCTGTACCTCTTCCTAGAGATGCTGCCTGACCTGCTGCGTTCACCAGCAACTTTCATGTATGTTGCTTGAATTTCCAGCATCAGCAGAATTTCTCGTGTTAACATTTCCTCAGTTTTCGCCACATCCCAGAAGTAGCTGTAAATGAATTGGAAGGTAGGAAAGGAGCTCAGAAAAAATACAACCACCAGCGAATCAGTATTGAGCAAATTGATTGATCTAAAGGCTCAAACAGGAGGAAAACGAACCGGCAGGAGGAGAAGATGGCGACGCACTGCGTGTGCGCAGCTCTCCAGTGAAAATGATATCGATCTGTTAAATAGGGGCCGTGGACAATTCTGATTTGATGGAGAATGGACGTGAAAGCACAGAGGAACATCTGGAGAAACTTCTGAAACGCCCGTTCGCTGCTGTCATTACTGTGTGGTCGTGAATCTTTCGGAGGGTAGGCCTCAAAATCCCTGGCCTTGCCTGCTTTTGGCGACCGAGAAGGAGGTCGAATCGTTCGGACAGAGATGGCACTCAGTACTCGGTGTCGGAGAGCTGATCAGAGCTCAAAGTTTTCGGATGACTCAAGAGTCGGATTGTGGTCGGCATGGCAGGGAGAGTTTTTCCTCCTTCTCCCGTCTGCATGAGATGTGGGACATTTGAGAAACTTTGAACTTTACTGTGCTCACAGACTTCTTCATCGAGTTATGGTATTGTTACACTGTTTGTAACTATATGTTATAATTATGTGGTTTTGTTAGTTTTTTCAGTTTTGGTTTGTCCTGTGTTTTGTGATTATCACACCGGAGGAAATAATATATCATTTCTTAATGCATGCATTACTAAATGACAATAAAAGAGGACTTACATGTCTTCATAATCATAACAATAATCATAATCTGCAGATGCTGGAAATTCAACCAACACACACAAAATGCTGGTGGAACGCAGCAGGCCAGACAGCATCCATAGGGAGAAGCACAGTCGGCGTTTCAGGCCGCTATCAGTATAGGTGAAGGCCGAGACCCTTCGTCAGGACTAAACGTCGACTGTGCTTCTTCCTATGGATGCTGTCTGGCCTGCTGTGTTCCACCAGCATTTTGTATGTGTTAATCTAAAGGCTGATATGTTTCTAACATCTTCACTCTCAGATCTTAGAAGTAGATTAGAAGATAGTTGATGTGGGATGGTTTTATTTTTCTAAAATTTCCTGTATTTGGGAAGTTCCATTAGATTAGATTGGAAAGCAGCAATATCCCATACTCAGAAAGGAGTGAAAGAACATTGAAAACTACTAACCAGTTAGCTTCTCATCTATCACGAGCAAAATGTTAGAAGCTATTACTCAAAGACCTGTTAGCACAGAACTTAAGTAGTATTCAACTTAATAAGGCTAAGTCAACATAGTTTTGTAAGATGGAAATCATGGTTGACAAATTAGGTGGATTTGTTTTGAGATGTAACAAAAGGGGGAACCAGTCAATGTATGCCACACATGAGGCTACTTAACAAGATAAGAGCCCATGGAATTACAGGAAAGTTACATACGTGGATAGAGCGTTGGCTGATTGGCAGGAAACAAAGAATGGGAATAAAGAGATCCTATTCTGGTTGGCTGCCGGTTACCAGTGGTGTTCCACAGGGGTCAGTGTTGGGGCCGCTTCTTTTTACATTGTACATCAATGATTTGGATTATGGAATAGATGACTTTGTGGCTAAGTTTGCTGACGATACGAAGATAGGTGGAGGGGCCGGTAGTGCTGAGGAAATGGAGAGTCTGCAGAGAGACTTGGATAGATTGGATGAATGGGCAGAGAAGTGGCAAATGAAGTACAATGTTGGAAAGTGTATGGTTATGCACTTTGGCAGAAAAAATAAACGGGCAGACTATTATTTAAATGGGGAAAGAATTCAAAGTTCTGAGATGCAACGGGACTTGGGAGTACTCGTACAGGATACCCTTAAAGTTAACCTCCAGGTTGAGACAGTAGTGAAAAAGGCGAATGCAATGTTGGCATTCATTTCTAGAGGAATAGAGTATAGGAGCAGGGATGTGATGTTGAGGCTCTATAAGGCACCTCACTTGGAGTACTGTGGGCAGTTTTGGTCTCCTTATTTAAGAAAGGATGTGCTGACGTTGGAGAGGGTACGAAGAAGATTCACTAGAATGATTCCGGGAATGAGAGGGTTAACATATGAGGAATGTTTGTCCGCTCTTGGACTGTATTCCTTGGAGTCTAGAAGAATGAGGGGAGACCTCATAGAAACATTTCGAATGTTGAAAGGCATGGACAGAGTGGATGTGGCAAAGTTGTTTCCCATGATGGGGGAGTCTAGTACGAGAGGGCATGACTTAAGGATTGAAGGGCGCCCATTCAAAACAGAAATGCG
Source organism: Mobula birostris (assembly GCF_030028105.1). Classification (NCBI taxonomy): domain Eukaryota; kingdom Metazoa; phylum Chordata; class Chondrichthyes; order Myliobatiformes; family Myliobatidae; genus Mobula; species Mobula birostris. The sequence continues at coordinate 92,295,698 of NC_092373.1, forward strand.
AAGAAATTTTTTTAGTCAGAGGGTGGTGAATCTATGGAATTTGTTGCCACGGGCAGCAGTGGAGGCCAAGTCATTGGGTGTATTTAAGGCAGAGATTGATAGGTATCTGAGTAGCCAGAGCATCAAAGGTCATGGTGAGAAGGCAGGGGAGTGGGACTAAATAGGAGAATGGATCAGCTCATGATAAAATGGCGGAGCAGACTCGATGGGCCGAATGGCCTACTTCTGCTCCTTTGTCTTATGGTCTTATGGTGTTATATTATGCAGATTTCTAGAAAGCATTTGATACGGTATTTAGTCACTGGTTATGGTGAAAAATAGGTCACTGTATAAGAAGTAACATAAATGATGAAAAATAGCCAGGTGACAGGAATTGGATGAGGAATAAATTAATCTTTTTCTGCTTATTAAGATGCAGAGGGAACTGTGCTGGGCCTCACATTCTACCATTTTAAAAACATAAATGATTTGGATGAAAGTGTCAAAGGTTGCTAAATTTTCTGATGACTCAAGGATAATGTTAAGTGATCTGGGGAAATGTGAAATTGCCTGTTTTAGCAGGATGAAAGGCATATTATCCAATTATATGGTGGAACACCCAGCTCCCTCTGTGTCCTACTGTATAACTTGAATGAAGTTAGTATGAGAAATATTTTAAGTTGTTAAAGGCAGAGCAGTACAAAGTAGAAATAGGCCCTTCAGCCAACTCATCCATGCCAACCAACCAAGAGGCTCATTTACTCACGTTTGGACATTTAACAAAGTACACTGTACATTAGAAACATATCAGAGACTATTTACTACTCTGGCCTGCTTGCTTTATAGTCATAGTCATACTTTATTGATCCCAAGGGGAATTGGTTGGCAGGAAAGCTGGGCAGGAAAAGCTTGTATTTCTTGAAGACTAGAAGAATAAGGAACAAGAGTTTTGACAGAATGACCATGGGAGAATCTAGAACTAGGAAACACTGTTTGAAAATAACTGGCTGCCCTTTTGAGTGATGAGGATTGTGAATTTTTGAATATTTTAAAGGCAGAGGTAGATAGATTCCTGGTAAGTGAGGGGACAAAAGTACTGCAGGTAAACAGACGTATTAAGTGGCAATTCAGGTACTAAAGGGTCACCTCCTAATTTGTATATTCAAGCCTGGGAATGATAGATTTTGGATTCCAAAAGTGGTGGTGGTGAGGGGTGGGGAAGAAAGATGCTGGAAGAGAGGTGACAATCCTGTGAAATGACAGAACAGGCTGAAGTGCTATTGCTTCTTATGCTCTTGCAGAATGACAGACTACCATCCTTTCGAAAATTATTTGAAAGTAAAACATCTAAACTAAATGAGGAAGTGAAGGTATTACCATTAAAGGGCATAAACAGTCATGCTAATCATATGTTCTATTCGAACAGTGGCCAATTACACTGAAATGGTTGCTCAGCCTTGGAAGCTACAAGATTAATCTGGATATTTGAATGCAAGGATCACTAACTACTATTCAAAATGGAATAATTTAATGTTTTCAACAATGCATCACAAAACTAGCAGATTTTTTTAAGAAAGTGATTCAGTAATTATTCAGCTGGTGTAATGACTTTGAGATGTTAAATTCTTATTTTTTGGTTACACTCATTTTCACAGTAGAAATCAAACTTTCTATCATTACCACAAATTTTTCAAGAAATATTTTCAAAAGTATTCTGGAAGAAAAAGTTTATTTTTTTTTAAACAAATGTATTGTTCCATGAGAGAACTTCCATATTACACTAAACAAGCAAGTTAGAGTAGAAACTAGGGAGTGGATGAAGAAGTTAAATCATTTGATCAAATAGCACCGATTTCTCACAATTTGTGCAGAATCATTGATTGCACATAAAACAAACTTCACCAAACCACTCCAGCCAGCCAGGGTATGAACATTTATACTTCTGTTAATATTCAATGTTTTGTCAGTTTGACTTTATACAGTAATCCTAGCTCAAACAAATCAGCTCTATAGAGTAATAGAATTATAACCACTGGAGGTAAAGTCAAGTCTCGCCTTAAACAAAACCTGATTTCTATACAGAAACACGAGGAAATCTGCAGATGCTGGAAATTCAAGCAACACACACAAAATGCTGGTGGAACGCAGCAGGCCAGGCAGCATCTACAGGAAGAAGTACAGTCGACGTTTAGGGCCAAGACCCTTCGCCAGGACTAACTGAAAGAAGAGAAAGTAAGAGATTTGAAAGTGGGAGGGGGAGAGGGAGATCCAAAATGATCACTTTCAAATCTCTTACTAGCTCTTCTTTCAGTTAGTCCCGACGAAGGGTCAGGGCCCGAAACGTCGACTGTACCTCTTCCTATAGATGCTGCTTGGCCTGCTGTGTTCCACTAGCATTTTGTGTGTGTTGCCTGATTTCTATCACTGTTTTGCCAGGTGTTCTTGCAGTCTTGACTTGATTACATCATGAATATTTTATGAGAATGTTGTTGTTCTATATTGAAATCTTAAGAGTCAGTGTTAAAGTGGTTTTCCTATTTAAATTTGGAACCATTCACTTCATATATAGAAGGAAAAAAAAGGTTAATTGCTCATAACTATAGAAAGCAGAGATTTATCTCTACTTGGCCAATCAATAGGAAAATGGTTGATCTACCACACTTCTATATCCCTGCACTTTCCCCACATTCTTTGATGTGATTGTCTCCACATACCCAACTCCTTTAACATATTCAGTGACTTGGCACTCATACCTTCTATGCTAGAGAATTTCATGGATATGAAACTTCTTCAGTGAGTGGAAGCACAGTCATCAAATCCCACTCCATTCAACAATTATAAAGAATAATGAATTATATAAAAAAGTTAGAAGCTTTAAATTATAATTTAGTTATAATTTAATATACATTTTGCCATGTTCAAATCTGCAGGAACTACCCCGCAGTCTATAGAAATTCGGATGATGATCACCAATTATATCCATGAGTACTTTTTTTAGTCCCATAAATTTCTTAAGCAATTTTAAAGCTAATTTCCTTAAATGTTGTTTTCATTAGAATCTCAGTTCCCTAGCATTTCTAGAAAATGTTACATCCTCTTCCTCAGAAACAGGACAAAATATTTGTTTAAATACTCTGCCCTTTTATCATATGCTTCCCACAATAGCTTCTGCAATTTTTGACTAAATGACCCATGTTTATCTTCATTAATTTGGTTCTTGTTAAATATTTGCAGAGCTTTTACAGTCCATATACTTGTAACCTCATTCTCAAAATTTATTAAGAAATAGGAGCAGGAGTAGGCCATCTGGCCTGTTGAGCCTGCTCCGCCATAAGATTATGGCTGATCTGGCCATGGACTCATCTCCACCCATCTGCCTTTTCCCCATAACCCTCAATTCCCCAACTATGCAAAAATCTATCCAACATTGTCTTAAATATATTTACTGAGGCAACTTCCACATTGAGGCACTTCCTCATTGGGCAGTGAATTCCACAGATATATCACTCTCTGGGAAAAGCAGTTCCTCATCTCCATCCTAAATCTACCCCCCCCCCTCCCAGGAATGTTGAGGCTATGTCCCCTATCAGTGGAAACAACTTTCTTGCCTCTATCTTATCTATCCCTTTCATAATTCTATGTGTTTCTATAAGATTCCCTCTCATTTTTCTGAATTCCAGCAAGCCAGCAAGTACAGTCCCAGGCAACTCAATCTGTCTTCATAGTCTAACCCTCTCATCTCTGGAATCAACCTGGTGAATCTCCTCTGTACTGCCTCCAAAGCCAGTACATCCTTCCTCAAGTAAGAAGACCAGAGCTGCACGCAGTACTCCAGATGTGGCCTCACCAGTACCCTATACAGTTGCAGCATGACCTCCCTGCTCTTAAATTCAATCCCTCTAGCAATGAAGGCCAACATTCCATTTGCCTTCTTGATAGGCTGCTGCACCTGCAAACCAACCTTTTGTGATTCATGCACAAGCACTCCCAAATCCCTCTGCACAGAAGCATGCTGCAATTTTTTACCATTTAAATAATAATCTTCCATTCTTCCTTCCAAAGTGGGTGACCTTGCATTTACCGACATGGTACAGCTGTTCCCCGCTTTTTGAACGTTCACTTTACGAAACCTCACTGTTACGAAAGACCTATATTAGTTACCTGTTTTCGCTAACAGAAGGTGTTTTCAGTCATGAAAAAAATCAACGTGCAATAAAAGGCAGCGCGCGCCCCGAGCAGCTGCTCTCCCCAGGATTCGGAACTGCATTCTCGCTGGCATTGCTTAATCACATGCCTGTGAGCAGCCGTTTCCAAGATGAGTTCTAAGGTGTCGGAAAAGCCTGGAAGAGCTTGTAAGGGTGTTACACTCAGTGTAAAACTAGACATAATTAAGCGTTTCGATCGTGGTGAACCAAGTAAGGACAAAGTGAGTTTGGCTTGTGGAAGCTGACAAAGATGATGTTGAAGAGGTTTTGGCATCCCATGACTAAGAACTGACAGATGAAGAGCTGATGCAATTGGAAGAGGAAAGGATAACAATCGAAACCGAATGCAGTGGCGAAAGTGAAGCAACTGCGTGAGATTCGCTGCAATGATAAAGTACGACTTTAATTTTGAAAGGGTACGTTAGTTTAGGGGATATTTGCAGGATGGTTTGAGTGTTTACAAAGAACTGTATGATAGAAAAATGCACAAGGCTCAGCAGTCAAGCAAGCCTTCCACATCAGCCATAGCAGATGACGAACCTCGACCTTCGACATCGAGGCAGGCAGTCATCGGAGAAGAGCTTGTGTCCCACCACCCCAACCCTCAGGCCGCGGACAAATACCGATTCGCTGAGAATGCAGCGGTAGCCGGGAGGCACACAGCACATCTTTAAGAAAAAAGCAGAAATAAACATGCTAATTTCGGCTTTTTTCTTAAAGATGTGCTGTGTGCCTCCCGGCTACCGCTGCGTTCTTCACGGACCGGTATCGGGTCACTGCCCGGAGGGTGGGGGCCACTGCACCACCCCAACCTGTGACGACTCAGTCTAACACACCATCATCAGCGTGCTCGCTGTCTTCCCGATTCCCGTGATACTACACTGTACATACATTATTTCTACTTTATATAGGCAGTGTATTTTTACGTGTTATTTGGTATGATTTGGCAACTTCATAGCTTAAAGGTTACTGGAGAGAGTGTTTTTGCCAAAGGCGCTTGTGTGAGATTTTCGCTACGGAGATCTGTGCCAGCAATCGCTGTAGAGAAGTATTTCTACTTTATATAGGCTGTGTATTTATCATATCATTCCTGCTTTTACTATATGTTACTGTTATTTTAGGTTTTATGTGTTATTTGGCATGATTTGGTATGTTATTTTTGGGTCTGCGAACGCTCACAAAATTTTCCTATATAAATAAATGGTAATTGCTTCTTTACGATATTCCGGCTTGCGAACCGTTTCATAGGAACGCTCTACCTTCGGATGGCGGGGGAAACCTGTATTCCATCTGCCAGACCCCTGCTTACTCACTTAACTTATCTATATGTCTCTGCAAACTTTCCATTTCTCCTGCACAATTTGTTTTTCCACTCAATTTATTATCATCAGCAAACTTCGATACACTCTTGGCCCCCTCTTCCAGATTGTTAATGTATACCATGAACAAATGTGGGCCCAGCACCGACCCCTGCAGCACACCGCTCACTACTGATTGCCAACCAGAGTAACACCCATGTATCCCAACTCTCTGTTTTCTATTAGTTAACCAATTCTCTAGTCATGCTAATACATCACCCCCAATTCTAAAGCATCCTTATCTTATGGATAAGTCTTTTATGTGGCACCTTATCGATGGCATTCTGGAAATCCAAGTAAATAACCTCCATCTGTTCCCCACTATCCACTGCACTTGTTATATCCTCAAAGAACTCAAGTAAGTTTGTCAAACAGGACCTGCCTTTGCTGAATCCATGCTGCATCTGCCTGATGGATCCATGTTTTTCTAGATGCCTTGCTATTTCTTAAAAATGATAGCTTCAAGCATTTTCCCAACTACAGATGTTAAAATAACTGGCCTATAGTTACCTGCTGTTTGTTTACATCCTTTCTGAACAGTGGCATAACATTCTCCACCTTCCAATCCCACTAGGACCTGCCCAGAGTCCAGAGAATTTTGGCAAATTATCACCAAAGCCTCTACTATAACTTCTGCCATTTCTTTCAGTACCCTGGGATGCATTCCATCAGGACCAGGGGACTTATCTATCTTCAGGCCCACGAGTTTGCTCAGCACTATCTCTATTGTACCGAGGTCCTCACCTTCCATCGCATCCATAACATCTCTCTTTGGCACGTTAGATGTGTCCTCCACTGTGAAGACTGACACAAAATAGTCATTCAAAGCCTCTGCCATTTCCTCACTACCCAATATCAATTCCCCCTTCTCATTCTCCAAGGGACTTACGTTCACTTTAGCCACACTTTTCCGCTTTACATAATTATAAAAACTTTTAACTATCTATTTTTATATTTTGTGCTAGCTTATTTTCATAATCTATCTTCCCTTTCTTTATTGCTCACTTAGTGGTGTTTTGTTGCTTTTTAAAGTTTTCCCTATTTTTCAATTTCCCACTACTCTTGGTGAATTTATACGCACAAGTTTTAGTTTGATGCCTTTTTTATTTCCTTGGTTATCCAAGACTGGCTCTCCCCAGTCTTGCTTTTAACTGGAATATACTCTTGTTGAGCACTATGAAAAATCTCTTTGAAAGTCTTCCACTGTTCCTCAAACATTCCACCATATAGGCTGTGTTCGCAGCCTACACTAGCCAAATCCTCCCTCATCCCATTGTAGACTCCATTGTTTAGGCATAATACACTGGTTTTAGATTGAACTATTGCACCCTCCATTTCTATGAGGAACTCAATCATACTGTGATCACTCTTTTCAAGAGGATTCCTAACTACAAGATCACTAATTTTACCTGTTTCATTGCACAGGACCAGATCTAAGCTAGCACGTTCTCTTGAAGGTTCAGTAATGTGCTGTTCTAGAAAGCCATCAGGGATGCATTCTATGAAGCCCTCCTCAAGACTGCTTTGACGAAATTGATTCACCCAATCTATGTGCAAGTTAAAGTTCCACTCTTACATGGCTCAGATATTTCTCTTGTTTATTGCCTGTGCCACTGTAATGTTTTTATTCGGAAGCCGATAGACAACTCCCGCCAGTGATTCTTTTTTCCCTTTACTATTCCTAATCTTTACCCCAACGGATTCAACATTCTGCCACTTAGATTTTATATTGTCTCTCACTATCGCCCTGATCGCATCCTTAATTAAGAGCACTACCTCATCTCCCTTACCTTCCTGCCTAACCTTCCGTATTACCTGATATCCTTGGATATTTACTTCCCAATCTTCTCCACCCTGCAACCATGTTTCTGTAATGGCCACTAAATCGTACCCCTTTGTACTGATTTCTGCCACAAGTTCACTGACATTTCAAATACTAGTGCCCTTACACTCAGTGTGCTCTTAAAATCTTGTAATCTTTTTCTCTTTTGCAATTGACTTTTCTTTACTTCACTCTTACTTTTTCTCTTTTTTTTGTCCTTTGCTTTTTCTTTATCTTTATCCACACTTTTCTCTTTTACTTTATCCAATCTGTTGAACCCACCTCCCTACTATTTAGTTTAAAGCCCTATCCCACAGCTCTAGTTACGCGGTTCACTAGGATCCAGGTCCCATCACAGTTCAGGTGGAGCCCAGCCCATTGGTACAGCTTCCTCCTTCCCCAATACTGGTGCCAGTTTCCCATGAATTCAAACCCACACCAATCCTTGAGACATGCATTTAACTCTCCAATCTTCTTGACCCTGTGCCAATTTGCACCTGGCTCAGCTAGTTATCCAGAGATTACCACCTTTTTAGTTCTGCTTTTTAACTTAGTCCTAGCTGCTAAAATTCCCTCAGCAGAACCTCTTTCCTCATTCTACCTATGTTGTTGGTTCCCACATGGACTATGACAACTGGATCTTTCCCCTCCCACTGCAAATTCCTCTGCAGGTCAGATAAGATGTCCCAAACCCAGGCACCAGGCAGGCAACACAGCCTACGGGATGCTCTATCCTCGCAACAGGGAGCTCTGTTTATTCCTCTGACTATACTATCCCCAATTACCACTACATTTCTCTTCTCTCCCCCTCTTGAATGGCTCCCTGAACTACGGAGCCAGTTAGGTTGCTCATTCTTCCAGAGCCCCCATTCTCATCCAGACAGAGAGCAAAAATCTCAGACCTGTTGGACAAGCTCAAGGGCTGAGGCTCTTCCAGCACTGTCTCTTGGATCCAACAACTCGCCTCACTTGCAGTCACACCCTCTTGTCCCTGACCACAGACCCAATTTGAGGCAGCTAATCTAATGGGTGTGACTATCTCCTGAAACAGAGAATCCAGGTAACTCTCCCCCTCCCTGATATGTCACAGTGTTTGAAGCTCAGATTCCAAGTCATCAACTTTGAGCCTGAGTTCCTCAAGCAGCTAGCACTTGCTGCAGATGTGGTCACCAGGAACCACAATGAGGTTCACCAGCTCCCACATCATGCAGCTACAGCACATCACATGATCCTGCAACATCCCTACTTTATTTAATTAGCTGTAATTTAGTGACTTTTTATTCAACCACTACAAAAGCCTTACCTACTACTTACCTGTGTCTTCCCGCCAAAGCCTCAAGTTCCCACTTCTACACTGGTCCACTCACACAATGGCCGCTCGCATTAACCGTGCTTTACTTTTATTTGCCCCGGTAATGAATGACAAATCGATTGGTCTGCTACTAATACGCCGAGCCCCGCAAAATGCTCCATTTTTAAACTCTTCTCCTGACCTGTGTAAAGTTCTCTCTGCAAATTGATTGGTCTGCCGCTAATGCCAATTTATTGCTCCTCTCAAGTGATCTTCTGGTCCTAACTTGGGCTATAATTTCAGCACCTTAAATCCACTATAATCTCTAAACAGCAGAAAGGTCCAAATGAATGAGATTAAAGCTGAAAGCACAAGGTACTTTGCACAGTCACATATATTAAAAAAGGTGACAGGATGCTTCTGTGATCAGAGGAAGACACTTTCAGACCCAGATGTGGCATCTCCTCAAATCATCACAGCAAAGACCAAATCATTTACAAATGTCAACTAGTATAGTCTACCTTAAGGACTAGTTAAAGTAAAATACAAACCAGTAGTTTTGCTTGAGCTGGAAGTGCAATTTGTTCCCTTTGTCCATTCGGATATCGCAGCATCAGACTTGCTTTTGGTCCTATTTAAAGAGAATAACATAGAAGACAACATTATATTCATTACTCCATGCAAGTCTGCATAGTGTCTCTCAGTCCACATTGTGATTCACTTAGCCATTGTCACGCTGTATTAGCCACTTTCACCCTGGAGATGCAAAACGAACTTGGGAAACATATACAATATACAATTCAACCCTGTCACCTATTGACCCTTTCATTCCAGATCTGGTGAATCCTTCAGCACCTCTGTAAACTTGCATAAAAAGAACAAGATCTTTAGCCCATGAAGCTGCAGCAGAATTAAAGACACAAACTCTACTGGCATAAGGGTTAATTCATGTAGCAGAATAGTTAATGTACATCTCAACTGGGGTGAACATGATACTGATTAATAGGCTAGCACAAGTCCAGTTAACGCGTACTAGTTGAGATAAGATTGACGGTCTCCTACGTTCTTCTTTATCTATGACAGAAGCAAAAACTAATTAAATTCAGTATGCATTTCAATCTTTGATTAGAAAATCACGTTACCTCTGATACATATACATATAAGCTAGCAAGTGCATATTTCAAAAGGGTGGGGGAAGAAAGAAACTCTGCATATTGTTCCAAAAGATAATACAACTTGCCTAACATGATACACTCCCTATAAGTTCACTTCAAATGGCCCTTTCTGTCTTGTATTCTATCATTTATTGGTTCTAATATCTAACCTAAAAAAAGAGAAACAGGTCAGCATTTCTCAAGAGCATCAGAATCACTTTTGCCAAAATGTTGCTGGTATCATGTTTCAAGTGGCACACTGGATCACTTACAACACGCTGGAGGAACTTAGCAGGTTGGGCAGCACCTGTGGAAAAGATCGGTCGACATTTCGGGCTGGAACCCTTCGTCAGAACTGTGTATTTTGTGTTTACGATTTTGTGTTTGTGTTAACCTTCTGAAGACCCATGATATTTATTTTTTTAAGACATGCAATTCACATGCTGAATGAATTGTACTCCACAAAGTAGATCTGACCTTGAATGCAACATTCTACAAAAGGCAGTGGATTCGGCACTGTACGTCACGGATAAAGCCCTCCCAACCATTGAGTACACTTACATGAAACATTGTCACAGGAAAGCAGCATCCATCATCAGAGATTCCCACCACCCTAGGCCATGTTCTTTTTTGCTGCTGCCATCAGGTAGAAGGTACAAGAGCCTCAGGACTTACACCACCAGGTTCAAGAACAGTTGCTACCTCACAACCATCAGGCTCTTTAACTTTCACTCACTTGTCCATCCATTGAGATGTTTGCATAATGATCTCACTTTATCTTGATGTCTCATTGTTATGTACGTGTGCACTGCTCGCCCATGATCTTGTTTTTGTTCTCTCTCAACATCGGTGTGCTGAACCGCTGTCAATCTTCATCTAGAGCACTGGTGGGCTGCCCCTTTGTCAGAACTATTCCAATCAGAATTTGGAGGGTGCAATTTTAAAAAGCCAGTATCTGAGAAGAGGGGAGAGAGCAGCTGGGGAGAATCGGCCAGTAAAGAATCATGTTAGTTTTTGTACTTACAAACCTGTAGTCTTTGTGTTCTGACCTGTGTTTTTGTACTGCAGATTTTGGTTTTTTGATTACTCTTTGGATTTGGTTGCCCTGGACAGCCTGAGTCTGCCTTGTCCTTTTCCCGTTGTAGACAGTGCACGGCACTGACAGTGGACTTGTTTTAATGTTGCTCCCCTGACACCCCTAGCCAACAGCCATCAAGGGAACACAACATAAATTGGGGCCTGTCCGGGATACTTCCTGTTGGAGTCAGTTTCTTTTGTAAAGGGTGAGTTTAAGTTATTTTTTTTCTTTTGAGTGGACACCATGATACTAAGGGTTCTCCAGTTAAGTTAGTGTGTTCCAGCTGGAGTGTGTTTACTCTTTCCATCGGAACACTAGTTTGTTATTTTGCTTTGTTACTTTCTACTTATTGTTTTGGAGGGTAATCCTGGGTGGGGGTATGCTATCGGACAATTAATTCAGGATTACCAGAGCATTGTTTAATGACGTGCCTATTAGAACAAATGTGTTGGAGCATGACATTGTTGCGAATGGTGCGAAGCTTATTAAGCAGCATGTGTCCTGTGAACCCCAGTAAAAGAGTGTTCATTCAGCAATCCTGCTCAACCGTGGGCCAGCCCATCCTAACGCTAGTCCGTGGAGTTCCCCCTGAATCCTGGTGCCCAAGAGCAATGGGACTGCCCGCTTCTGCACAGATTACCTGAAAGTATATGCTGTTATGGTGCCGGACTCATTTCCACTGCTGCATATGGAGGATTGCATTAACAGAGTAGGTTCAGCTAAATTTGTCAGTAAGCCTGACCTGCTAATAGGATATTGGCAGGTCCTGCCAACTCCTCATGCCACTGAAATCGCTCCCTTTGTTACTCTGGACCATTTCCTCCAGTACTCTGTCATGGCATTTAGAATGCATAACACACCCACAACATTCCAATGACTTGTGTTCCTAGTTTTAGAGGGGGTGCCTAACTGCCAGGCTTATTTAGATGACCTAGTGGTCTATTCTGCTGACTGGCCATTCTTCAACGTGTTTTCATGCGTTTAAATGAGGCCTTGTTGACCTATATTTCAGCTAAGCGTGACTTTCGGAAAGCTTCAGTCACTTATACGGGCAAAGTCATTGACTGGGGTCCAGTGCGTCCAATTGATGTGAAGATTGAGGCAATACATTTCTTCCCTGTGCCCGATACAAAGCGGCAGCTCCAGCGCTTTTGTGAATGGCTGGTTATTATCAATGTTTCCATCGAAATTTCTCCATGGTGGTGTCCCCTCTTACTAGCCTGCTGAGCTCTTCCTGTGAGTTTGCATGGAGCTCAGAATGCCAGGCGCCGTCCGAGCCTGTGAAGATGCTATTGTGTCACACACCTGTTCTCAAGCCCTTCAAGCTGGAGGTTGATGCCAGTGCTATTGCAGGAGGATTATAACGGTATCAACCACACCGTTATTTACTTTTCCAAGAAGTTTAATATTAAGGGAGCAAAAATATATTTCAGACACACAGTCTTGATCCATGAGTAATTGTTATTTTTGTTGTAAAGTCGAGGCAAGTTTGTTATTGTGGGTGAGGTTGTTACGTGCGTGTGCCTGTGTTCTCTCTCCTCGTCCAGCTTCCATTGTTTCAGATGTGCCGAGCTGCTGTCAATCTCCATTTAGGGCGCTGCTAGACCTGCCCCTTGTCAGGACCACTCCAATCAGGATTTGGAGAGTGCAATTTAAAAAAGCCGGCATCCGAGAAGAGGGCCGCTGGGGAGAATCGGCCATTAAATAATTGCATTAGTTTCATATTTACAAACTTGTAGTCTTCGTGCTCTGACCTGTGCTTTCATATTACAGATCTGGGCTTTTGGGCTACTCCCTTGCATTTGGTTGCCCCTGATCACTCTGTAAATACCGCAAATACATTACAAATAGGACCACCTGTGTCAGCCTTCCCCTTTTCCCATTGCAGGTAGTGAACGACACTTGTTTTTCTGTTGCTCTCCCGACACCCCTAGACGAGACCCAACAAGAGGACGTTAACACTCATGTTCCCATTATTTATTGCTATTTATTTATATTTGCATTTGCAAAGTTTGTCTTCTGCACTTTGATTGATCTTTCATTGATCCTGTTACAGTTACTATTCTGTGGGTTTGCTGAAAATGCCCACAGGAAAATGAATCTCATGGTGACATATAGACATATATAACTTTGAACTTTGACAATTACTGCTAATAAAATGTAGTTGAAGAGTTCACAGTTTCAGATATTAAACCGAAGCCTATCTGTCTATTGTCGAATAAGAGGATAATACCTTGAGCACCACTTATCCACATTGAAATAGCACTGAAACAGACTAATTGGTCATTCATCATCTCAGTGGTGCTGTTGTATCTCATGTAAGCAGCACCTATAATTGACAATAGATTTATTAGCTTTTAAACAAGTCCTAAGATTGTGAAAGATGACATTATAGGGAAGCCCTTCTTCCTGCTATCAAATAGCTCATTCCATATGTTGTGTAGTACCTTCCAGGCACATTGCCCAACTGGTACGCAGGCTGGACACACTATGCAGTGAGCAAGCTGGGATGTGACACTGAAAACAGTTGGGCTATAACTGGAACCCAATCAGGATTGCAAAATACTGTCCTTCAAATAAGAAGGCTTTTCTGTACTTCGACTTCTGTTATTACAAGCGGTTATCTCTGAGGTAATGTGGCAGGACTTTCAAAGAAATAGTAATGCATTCAATGAATCACATCTTTAAAGGAAGCTATGCACAACAAGAAATATTTGGCACATCAAGAATTTTTAGACAAGTCAAATACGTTCTTTGTGATTCATGGTCATTTGAAGTATTTTCTCATATCCAACAGCTTGACCAGCTGCTGATGTGCACAAACCATAACTTCAGACCCAATGCAGAGAAACTTGGGATATCAGATAAAAGTTTATCTTTCTCAGTGACAGACAAATAATGTTGACATATAGAGATCATATCATCTAAAAGCCACACAGTAAAGCATGCTAATGACACAGTGGTTGGCCACAAAGTAAGCTTTGGAGATTAGCATCTGAAATTACATTAAGAAATTATATCAATATGACTAAACTATGGCATATGGATTCCAATGTAGGCAAACACATTTCACACTTAAAATGGATAGAAATACTTTCTACATGGTGAAAAGCCAAACATAGTGAAGGCCATAGAAGGATGGGAGTCCAAGTACATAGATTGAGGCATTTTATACCTGCAGAACTGAAGTAAAAGGTAGTAAAAATTATATCTATATGAAGTTCTGATCAGACTACACCTACAGCAATGAGAACAATTCTCAGGAGCCTTTAGTTTTGTTAACTAAAAATATTTTGCAAAAAGAGAAAAAGATATATATAAAAATCATAGAAAATCAAAACCTTATTAAATGTCTGCAGGTGAAGAATTCTTTGGTCTGTTCTGATGAAGGATTTGCGATCAAAATCATTGATCTCTTTCCACAGATGCTGCCTGACTTGTAGAGTTTTCCCAGTACAGGTTGAAATCCTACAGGTTCAAATTCTAAAATTTGAAAACCTCCTAATTCCAAATTTTTTTGAGCGCTGACAAGACATCACAAATAGGAAATCCATAAGATGCTGGGAAGGTTCCCAGACAATGCACAGGTCTCTGCGCATCAGAGGTCAGAGACCATTCTGAGACCTCACACATGGAATGTAAAATAGAAAAACACTGCATAAAGTAAAACATGAAAATCTTGGTCACGTATCATCAGCATTGCAGTGAATACATGCCGCTTAATGGCACACTGATCATGAAACAAGGAAAGACAAACAGAAAACTGAAGGTAGTTAGGAACATTCAGCAGGCAGGTTGCAGAAATTTAAGGCATGGCATTAAATTTTTTTTTTAAGTGTCTGCTGATGAAAATCTAACACCAGAACAAATATATGATGCTGATTGTTTTTATACCTTACACAAAACATGAAAAAAATACAAATACTGTAACCTTTTAATCAAAACACAGAAAGCCTGCCATTGGTTGGTTGTTGTTCAACAGCTGATTCCCGATGCTGTTGTGCTGCTTTTGATACCCTACACACATTCTATTTTCATTTCAAACAACAGGAACTCTGCAGATGCTGGAAATTCAAGCAACACACATCAAAGTTGCTGGTGAACGCAGCAGCCCAGGCAGCATCTCTAGGAAGAGGTGCAGTCGACGTTTCAGGCCGAGACCCTTCGTCAGGACTAACTGAAGGAAGAGTTAGTAAGAGATTTGAAAGTTGGAGGGGGAGGGGGAGATCCAAAATGATAGGAGAAGACAGGAGGGGGAGGGATGGAGCCAAGAGCTGGACAGGTGATTGGCAAAAGGGGATACGAGAGGATCATGGGACAGGAGGTCCGGGAAGAAAGACAAAGGGGGGGGGACCCAGAGGATGGGCAAGAGGTATATTCAGAGGGACAGAGGGAGAAAAAAGAGAGTGAGAGAAAGAATGTGTGTATAAAAATGAGTAACAGATGGGATACGAGGGGGAGGTGGGGCCTTAGCGGAAGTTAGAGAAGTCGATGTTCATGCCATCAGGTTGGAGGCTACCCAGATGGAATATAAGGTGTTGTTCCTCCAACCTGAGTGTGGCTTCATCTTTACAGTAGAGGAGGCCGTGGATGGACATATCAGAATGGGAATGGGATGTGGAATTAAAATGTGTGGCCACTGGGAGATCCTGCTTTCTCTGGCGGACAGAGCGTAGATGTTCAGCAAAGCGGTCTCCCAGTCTGCGTCAGGTCTCGCCAATATATAAAAGGCCACATCGGGAGCACCGGACGCAGTATATCACCCCAGTCGACTCATAGGTGAAGTGTTGCCTCACCTGGAAGGACTGTTTGGGGCCCTGAATGGTGGTAAGGGAGGAAGTGTAAGGGCATGTGTAGCACTTGTTCCGCTTACACGGATAAGTGCCAGGAGGGAGATCAGTGGGGAGGGATGGGGGGGGACGAAATTATTTTCATTTAATGATATGTAATCATTTTAGCTGTAAATACGTGTGATCAACAAGTGTAAGACAATGACTGCTTACCAGTAACACAAATTCAGGGTCAGAAGACAATCCCAAGCTATCTCATTATATTTTCTAAAATCTGAAAAAGTCCAAAATCCAAAACACTTCCAGCCCCAAGTATTTTGGATAAGGGGTATTCAACCTATATTTAGTACAGGTGTCACCCGCTTTTCCAACGTTCGCTTTATGAAACCTCACTGTTATGAAAGACCTACATTAGTTACCTATTTTCGCTAACGGAAGGTGTTTTCACTGTTACGAAAAAAGGCAGCACACGCCCCGAGCAGCCACTCCTCCCCTGGAACTGCATTCTAGCCAGCTTTGCTTAAACATGTGCCTGTGAGCAGCTGTTAGCAAGATGAGTCCTAAGGTATTGGAAAAGCCTAAAAAAGCTCGTAAGGGTGTTACACTTAGCGTAAAACTAGACATAATTAACTGTTTCGATCGTGGTGAACGAAGTAAGGACTAAGTGAGTTTGGCATGTGGAAGTTGACGAAGATGATGTTGAAGAGGTTTTGGCATCCCATGACCAAGAACTGATAGATGAAGAGCTGATGCAATTGGAAGAGAAAAGGATAACAATCAAAACCGAATGCAGTAGCGAATGGACCGAAAGTGAAGCTGTCCAGGAACTGAACGTGAAGCAACTGCGTGAGATTTTCGCTGCGATGATAAAGTACGACTTTAATTTTGAAAGGGTACGTCGGTTTAGGGCATATTTGCAGGATGGTTTGAGTGCTCACAAAGAACTATATGATAGAAAAATGCGCGAGGCTAAGCAGTCAAGCAAGCCTTCCACATCAGCCGCAGCAGACGACAAACCTCGACTTTCGCCATCGAGGCAGGCAGAAACAGAAGAAGCTGACCTGCCTGCCCTGATGGAAACAGACGTCAATGAGATGACATACCAGTGTCTCACCACCCCAACCCCCAGGCCGCAGACCGATACTTTGCCGCGGAGAATGCAGCGGTAGCCAGGATGCACCCAGCACATCTTTAAGAAAAAAGCCGAAATAAACAAGCTAATTAATTAGGTGCCGCCCAGCACGTAAATGTCGGCCTAGATCAGAGGCGATGCATCGGTATTGGCCGGCAGCCTGGAGGGTGGGAGCCACTGCATCACCCCAACCTCCAACAATTCAACTTAACCATCATCAGCGCTGCCTTCCTGATTCCAGTAAGTGATACTACACTGTACATACATTATTTCTACTTCATATAGGCTGTGTATTTTTATGTGTTATTTGGTATGATTTGGCAGCTTCATAGTTTAAAGGTTACTGGAGAGCACTTGCACCGTGTTTCTGCCCAGAGCACTTGCGTGAGATTTTCGCTACGGAGAACAGTGCAGCAGTAATTGTACAGGAGTATTTCTACTTTATATAGGCTGTGTATTTATCATATCATTCCTGCTTTTACTATATGTTACTGTTATTTTAGGATTTATGTGTTATTTGGCATGATTTGGTAGGTTATTTTTGGGTCTATGAACGCTCACAAATTTTTCCCATATACTGTAATTGCTTCTTCACTTTACGACATTCCGGCTTACGAACTGTTTCATAGGAACGCTCTACCTTCGGATGGCAGGGAAAACCTGTATTGTAATTTCTGTTCTCATTGAATAATTTGAGTTGATTACTAGTCTTACTGTTAAAATAGTGAAAAAGTTAGAAGCTAACTGTCAAAATAGCAAAATATTTTATCCAACTACCAAGATTTGTGCCATAGAAAAGCTTATAAAACAAAGACTTTAAATATAGCAGGGCAGATTAGGAGGTACAGGATCAATGCACTTAACCTAGGAATCCCGAGGGCTAAATAAATCCAGAATTTAAGGAAAATTAAAGCATTTAGTTCTTTCCTTTTTAGGTAAAAAAAAACTACTGAACTGCTGTTAAACCATGCATGATTCATTATCATTTGAAAGCGGAAACTTGCCTCTAAAAATTCACCCTTGGTTTAAAGACTTCCTAATTTGCAGTTAAATGCATAATTAAGGTGCACATGAAAAAAAGTTACCGCGTTTACAAATACTGTACGTGGATGCTGATGCTGGACTTAATCTATAGTACAGGTTGTGATTTTGCTGCAATTAATCTTCTATCAAGATATTAAGCAGAAGAGATCTCACTTGTGCTATCTTCAGAGTCATGAATTGTACATAAGAGTGCAATTTCAAAGATGTCAAGAACAAATTCCAGATGAAATTTATTAGGTAAAGTTCCGACTAGTTTTATTGCGGCAAATACATCTGAACGAGCATCAAAAGCTTTCCAATCAAACTGCATACCAAGAAGTCTGTCTGACTCTCGTATTTTGAAACAATGCAATGAAGACTATGCCCATAAAGCTCCTTCAGTGTCAGTTTACCAAATAACATAATCCAGTATAATCCATTGCATCTTGGTTCGGGGTTGATCTCCATCACTATAATCCTCTCCAAACTCTATCATATATTCACAACTACCATTAATTTCCAAATATAAGAGTGTCTTCAAGGAACTCTAACCTAGATTCTTACAGATGGCTTTGAGTGACCCCGTTTCCATCCAGGGGGTCAGTGTAGACATGGTGGAGGATTACAAGTACCTGGGGATACAAATTGATAATAAACTGGACTGGTCAAAGAACACTGAGGCTGTCTACAAGAAGGGTCAGAGCCGTCTCTATTTCCTGAGGAGACTGAGGTCCTTTAACATCTGCCGGACGATGCTGAGGATGTTCTACGTGTCTGTGGTGGCCAGTGCCATCATGTTTGCTGTTGTGTGCTGGGGCAGCAGGCTGAGGGTAGCAGACACCAACGGAATCAATAAACTCATTCGTAAGGCCAGTGTTGTTGTGGGGATGGAACTGGACTCTCTGACAGTGGTGTCTGAAAAGAGGATGCTGTCCAAGTTGCATGCCATCTTGGACAATGTCTCCCATCCACTACATAATGTACTGGTTGGGCACAGGAGTACATTTAGCCAGAGACTCATTCTACCGAGATGCAACACAGAGCGTCATAGGAAGTCATTCCTGCCTGTGGCCATCAAACTTCACAACTCCTCCCCTGGAGGGTCAGACACCCTGAGCCAATAGGCTGGTCCTGGACTTATTTCATGCATAATTTACATATTACTATTTAATTATTTATGGTTTTATTACCATTTAATTATTTATGGTGCAACTGTAACGAAAACCAATTTCCCCCGGGATCAATAAAGTATGACCATGACTATACAATTACCATGAGCTCTGGATAACTGATCAACCAGAAGCACAAAATGTTCCAAATTAATATACAGCAAGTAAACTACCTGGTCAGATTTACCTTTCAAAAAAAATTATTAAAGTCTACAGTGACAAGTTCAACAGCATAACTGTATTTTGCATTTTTAAAAATCATCTTATAATGAACAAGGCCTTGATTAAAAACGGGTTTAATCTTTTTCTTGGAATTCAATAAAATTAATACAAATGTATAGAGATAGCATTAATAATAAAGTAAGTGAAGCTACATTTCCCATGAAACTTTTTACAGCTATTTTACAAGAGATTAAGATAGTCTATTTTGAAATGAGATGCTGGCCATTGCTCATTGTTAGCTCCATAAATTGAATTCTTATCACAATTTATTGCATCAGTATCCATACTGCAGGTGGTTTGTATATCATTCAAATTATACTTGAACCAATCAAGAATGTGAAGGAGCAAAACTGCTTTCTCAAAGGCATGGTCTGTGCATTCGGAATTGCGGGCTAATGAAAGACAATTCTGATGCAAAAAGAGCTTTGAAAAAATTAACTGGGGTACTGGTAGTCAACCACATTCATCACATCATGAAACAAAGTCAGCCACATCTGTTATATCATATACCAAGCCGATGCAAAATAGCGCAAGTTCAAAAGCATCAACAATAAACAAATAAGCTAATAGCTAAATATCAGACTCAAAATGTTTCTATTTG